>NC_086184.1:7217878-7517878 GCF_023053635.1 Elgaria multicarinata webbii
GAATGATAAAATTCATCATCATCATCATCACTCACATTTCACTTGAAAGTAATCAAGAATCCTCTATATGTGTTTTACATAAACCTTATCTGCATTGTTATTTCATTTGAAGGGGACCTTGCTTCCTCCAGGTAAATGAATAACACCCTTCAAGATGTTGTCTTCTTCCTCTGCCTGACAATCTCTTATTATGGGAGATGCCCACTGGTGAACACCACAAATGCTCAGTCACCCTACGATCATTTAGAGTCTCTGTTTGCTTTTTCCCCAGAAGTGAATTTGGTCTTGAGTTAAAAATAGACCTGACCGTCTTCTTGATACCACTTCAGAATCAAAGATAAGAGGGACCAAGTACCACTAGAGCAGGTCTGAATGTTTTGTGCAGTTAAAGTAAAGAAATATCTAGAATTGACAAAAGCTTTCTTTATCCACCCTTCTCTCCTCCACCCTTCTCCTGCCATCTTAATAGAACCTGATTATCAAGTTCTATTTACACCACTGAAATCAACCATGGAACAATTGAAATTCAATTCAGTTTTTATCATTCCAGCATAAATGCAGATGCTCATGAGCCTGACTTTCTGCACCTATGTCCTTAACAGAAATGATGGTTCATTTTGACTCTTTGGCTCCAGTCCTAAAGGTCCTTCCATTATGGAAACACAATTAACACAATGTGATTTTCCTGCATCCTCATTTCTATTTGAAGTTCCCTGATAACATGCTCCTAGGGACCTTCAGGAATGGTGTGGAATAAAAGCGCAAATGGAGGCTGAAATGATCATGTTCATTTACATGATCAGAGGTGTATCTTAGGATCCATGTCTGCATGTATAGCAGAGGTAGGACACATCTGACAATTTGAGAAACTGTCCTGGGCACAACCACAAAATGGCTGCCATGGGAGCATGGCGAATGACAACTTACCTCCCTGAAGGACTGAAGACAAGGCTAAGTACAAGGAAAAGCCACTGAACAACTCCTTTGAATCCACCGTTTTCAGCACCAGAACAAATCTACTTCACAGCAATCCCAACTGCCACTAAGAAAATGCCCAGGCATATGGCAGCACATCTTAATCACCCATATTTATTTTAATGTTTTTTAATGCTTCATGTATGTATGTTCTGTGTTTTAGAATTTAAAATTTTGTATACTTGTTTTTAGCTCATTTTAGAATTTCTGTAAACCACCCAGAGAGCTCTAGCTATGGGGCGGTATATAAATGTAATAACATAAAATAAATAAATAAATAAATTTACTTATTTAGGAAAATTAATGCCTTCTGGGTAGGTCATCTTGGTGGATGCCAAGAAAGGTGTCTTGGGGGTCTATTGGAGCCTGTCTAGGAACAGAAAACATTATTAAAATAAAATACTTATTTTAATAATGTGGGGATACTCACAGCACTGTCAATGCCCAATGTAAGCAACATTATGAAAAACACAATCGCCCAAAAAGTTGATCCTTTAAGGGTTGAAATAGCTTCTGGATAAAGGATGAAAACTAATCCAGGTCCTGGAAAAGAAGAAAAGAAGGTTATTTGTTTCCCAATTTCATAAATGGAAGGCAAGTTTGATTAATTGATTTCTATTTTTTTTTATTTTTTCACCTTCTGTGTAAACCTCCTCTCTACTTCAGGTTCTTTCTTCCCTTCCCCATACCCCCGGCTTGCTGTGTTGCAATGTTTGTAATATGGCTGTAGCCTGCTTGCAACCATCTGTCAGGGATGCTGTAGGGTGGATTCCTGCATTGAGCTGAGGGTTGGACTTGATGGCCTTAGAGGCCCCTTCCAGCTCTACTATTCTATGATTCTATGCACAGCTAATAACAACACAAATGCACCATGTTTCTTAATTCTTTATGGCCACAAGGGGAAAAAAAGATTAATGATTCCTCAGGACTAGGTGAAACTCATTTTACAACCAGGAGGAGAAGTCTGAGAGCGTAACTAGAACAGAAGAGAGACCTAGGAGTGAAAAGTAGTACTTTGAAGCAGTGAAGAAGAGGACCACAAATGTTTTAGCACAAATACAAGGTAGTATCCTACATAGAGGAGACCCATTGAAAAACATGGGACTTAAGTCAGATGTGTCTAAATTATGTCTCATTCATTTCAATGGGTCTACTCTATTTAGGACTAACATTGGATACTACCCATGGGTCTGTAGTGGATACAGATCAGAGGAACAATCCCCAGAGGGAATACATAAGCAATAGAAATAAATTGTTCCTCAAAGGGTGCACAATTCTCATACATGTCTGTTTGACCTATTTAATAGACAACTCTTTCAGTATTCTGGACTCACGAAAGAGAGATAGATTTGTGGGTGGTTTGAAGGAAGAAATCTATTCAATTTGAGGGAGGAAGAGAAGCTGTCCTACCTTCGGTGGCCACTTCTTGAATGCTGACTTTATATTCATGAGCCATGTAGCCCAATATGGAAAAGATTGCAAAGCCCGAGATGAAGCTGGTGACACAGTTGATCGTACTGGTCATCAATGCATCCCTATGAGACATCAAGAGATGACAAAAGGAAGAGTGGAAATCCCAAGGCTGCCAACATCGAAGAACCAAAATGCATTGTCTTTCTAGCTGCATCAAAAGCAAATCTGAGGTTAAAATCTGGTTGCCATCCTGTTCCCCTCCAATTTACTGCCAATTTACTGCCAGGAGAGGTATCTCAACATTTTAGAAAGGGGGAAAATGCACAAACGCCAGGGAACTACCAAATGATCAGTGGTTTGGGGGGGGGTAATGAAAGGGGGGATGAAAGGAGATACGGCCATCTGAGGAATCCAATGGTCACTTATGGAAGGCTAGATAGGGATACCAGGAGGGCCAGATTTGCCCCTTGGGGTGAGGTTCCCCACCATAGGTCTATAGTGAGTGTTGACTGTAGATTGTAATATTGCATGAACAGCCCTTTTATGTCTGCCATTTATGTAACATTAGATTTCCAGAAAACCCAAGCCACCATTTTTATGTAAATTTGTGGTTTGCTAAAGGGACAGGACAGCACTCACTGGGCCACCCAACTGCTCACATGGTGAGCAGGGGCAGGCAGGGCTGGGTGGGTTCCTGGTGAAACTGGGTGGACTTGAGTCTCTCCATCCTACTTCTGACTCATGCCCATATCAGCCTACAATCTTTGTGGGTTTTGTTCTTCTTTTCACGTGAAAATCTGCACACATTAATGTGCACACATTAATTGTGCACATCATCCCAGAGTGCAGGACACGGAATAATGGGCTCAAGTTACAGGAAGCCAGATTCCGGCTGGACATCAGGAAAAACCTCCTGACTGTTAGAGCAGTATGACAATGGAACTGGTTACCTAGGGAGATTGTGGGCTCTCCCACATTAGGGGCCTTTAAGAGGCAGCTGGACAACCATCTGTCAGGGATGCTTTTGGGTGGATTCCTGCATTGAGCAGGGGGTTGGACTCGATGACCTTATAGGCCCCTTCCAACTCTAATATTCTATGATTCTATGATCTTTGATTTCCAAACACACCTCCCCCCCCCCCAAATGTACATGTGCTGTCAAACACATTTGTGGGTGTCCATGAATCAAATTCCAAGCTTTTGTGTTTTTAACTTGTTGGTTGTTTTATGATGGTTTTAATTTTTGTGAACTGCCCAGAGAGCTTCAGCTATTGGGCAGTATAAAAATGTAATAAATAAATAAATAAATAAAGCTCAGAAATGCAGGGACCTCAACTGCAGATGGTGTCAAGCCCATGTTTGGTTCGGGAAGTGCAAATTGGGTAAAGGTTGATTGAAAACAAACTGAACTGAACTCATCATATATCTCTAATCCCTACGTCCTTATACACCAATGGCATGAATGCTCTTCATACCAAACAATTCAGTGAAATTAGCTGTGTTTCATGTCAATAAAGAAGATGCCAGCTCTCAAACTATTCCCCCTCCACCTTTAAATAAGAGCCACTTTAATACCAATTGTCTAACAACAGACCCTTGTTTTAGAGGATTAAAGATGAAAAGGAATATTTCAAAAAACAGGATAAATTGCTCGTTTCAGCAGAGGGAAAACGACACGAGTAAAACAGCAGAAGGCAAGTTTAATAATTTCCAAACAATTTAACACAGTTGTGACTGCTGCCCCCAAGGGGATTTTAATTATCCTTCCTTCAACAGATCCAGGGTGGTGTTGGTGTTGAAGTGTGCGTGTGTGTCCCTTTTGTTCAGATTACAGGATAAAAGCAATTATTCAGGAAACGGACCTTTCTCTCCTTTTTAAAAGGCACGCTTCCTCGTGATTGGTTACGATTAACGGTAATCTAATTGGGAATGGCAGATGGTTGTCATTCAGAGAGCCATGTGTGATTACAGGTGTCACTTCTGCTACACCATGATGGCCGTTAATTATCACCCAGGAATACTGACAAGCAGATCTAAAGCTGTTGAAAGACAAACTCTAATCTAGAATGAACAAACCAGTAGGCTGTTGAAACCAGTAAGGGGATTCTTTTTAGCCAATTCAGCACAGAAGCCCTGGATCACACAGTGGTCCAAACTGTTTTGCTTCAATGGCCATTTAAGAAATCCCTGAAAACTGTGTTGTCTCCATATTTTGGAAGGCCCTTGGGCAAGTCCCACTCAACTCCCCCCTCCCTTAATGAACCTGCCTTTTCATGGCCATTATTATGAACTGCTATTGTTCCTCAACCTCTTTCTCCTCATTGCTTCCATTGGTTTTCTTGACAGGCTGAAAGCCAGTGAGCAAGGAGATGGACCCATCTACTGCTCCTCCATCTCACCACCCTTGTCTGATCCAGAGGGAGAGGCAGGTGACCAAGTAGACTTCAATGCTGAAGAGCAACTTAAAGGTGGCTCTTGTTAGTGAGTCCCAGCTGGGTGTAGGGGCTCATCAGATTCCTGACCATGCCTAGTCTGGAAACGTGGAGAACTAAATGCTTTTATGTACAAAGGCACTACATGTAGCCACTCTTGGACAAAGGCTGCCTGGCCATGGTTGTTTATCCTAAACATCCACCTGCTACCATTGGATTTCTAAGATCATAATTGGAGGGACTGCTCTGAATAAAACCACCATCAGTGATTCAGCTGGTGGAAATTAGAGAGAGAGAGAGAGAGAGAGAGAGAGAGAGAGAGAGAGAGAGAGAGAGGGACGGAGGGAGGGAGGGAGGCTTTCCAGTTGTAGTGCCTCAGCTTTGGAATGGTCCCCCCAAGGAAGCTAACCTGGTACCAAATTTAATTACTTTCAGATGCCAAGAAAGATCTTGATATTTACACAGGCCTTCTAATCTTTTAACTTCTTATCTCCAATAATGGTGCTCCCTGCAGCTTTTTATTATTTCAAACTGTTCTGCTCATTTAATACTATTTTGTATTTTTAGATGATTTACTAGTATGTGTTGTTGTTTTTTCCTTCTTGAATTTTATATAAATTTGAAAAGTGGTGGTGATGGTGTGTGTGTGTGTGTGTGTGTGTGTGTAAAAGGAGTGCCCCTTTAGTTAAGGTGAGTCAAAACCAAAATGGTACCAATGTTTCCCATCAGGGCATCTGGTTGGCCGCTGTGGGAACAGAATGCTGGACTAAATGGGATTTTAACATTCTATTGGTTATAAAAATGATGCCTGCTGCGTTAATAACTTGAAACTTGGCATCTGTGATCTACCTGATGGGCTAACACACAAGATGATTTCTCTAACAATGCTGTAAGGTGCAGATGCTTCATAAGGGAAGGGAAGCACAGGACAATGTGGGACATCTTTGTAGCCCCAGGCATTCCACATCTGGATTTGGGACAGAAAGACTAAGGAAATGTGTGGGTGCCCAGAACGTAAGTTGTAAGCAAGCACAATTTCTGACATTGATCAACATCATTAATGATCACGGAGCATGGGGGATTCTACACGTCATACTGAGGGTGCTTCCATGCGCCCCCAGTGCGCCCCCAAAGCGATCGTGTAGCTTGCCTGTTCGAAGAGATGAGGAAGAGGCATCCTTGCCGCTGCCGCCACCGAGCTCTCCGACCCGACCAGCGAGGAGGTAGGTGGGTGGTGGCGGCGGCGGCAAGGACGCCTCTTCCTCGTCTCTTCTCAGGCAAGCTACACAATCGCTTTGGGGGCGCACTGGGGGTGCATGGAAGCACCCTCAGTACTACGTATAGAATCTCCCCATGTCTGTTATGGTATCAGCCTTAGCTTCCAATCTGAGACAGCCTTAACTGTGGTCTTAAGTGGCGGCATGTGTGTGATACATTATTTAATAATTTCAATAATACAGTAACATCAAGAATGAATACTTTCCTTATCTGATATTAACTGATTTTTCTTCCCATTTTTAATTCTTGTATCAATAACATTAATTTTAATTTCAATAAATAAATAAAAACGAATAGAAATATTAAAGATACTCAGACAAGTCTGCAATGCATGGATTACCTGTAACAGTTGTTGTCAAACTTATTATAGCTGGCAAAAGCAATTAAGACCCCAAATCCAGCTCCAAGGGAGTAAAATATCTGTGTGGCTGCATCAATCCATACCTCCATAAAGAGAATAGAGAAGGAAAATAAATGAGAAAAATGAATGAGGTAGTAGCCAAATTTGGAAATTTCATAAGCAACATACTATCATCATCACCATCATCATCATCATCATCATCATCATCATCATCAGATACACCAAGCTACAGACCTCCAAATATTTACTCTGCAGTAATGTTGTGTGTTGACTTCAATGACACTATTATTGCACAGCGCTGCTTTCCCAAACTATTTCTAGTTTGCTAAATATTTTTCCAAGAGGTGCCAGACAGTCTCTCCCTCTAAGCTGTAGTGTCACGTCATTTGAATGTTCCTACGGCCTTTTGCTAGTGCTTAATTCTTGCTTACAGATAATAAATGGCAGATTTATAGGGTAAGGAAGACAAATCATTCAGGGGATCCGTAGATGCTAACGCGCTTGCAGGAAGCTCCTTGCAAAGAACAATGAAGAAGAGACTCATGGTCTTCCTGACATCTCACATTTCATTGAGTTGTTATCATTACTTCTTTTGTAAAAGAGATATGAGATTTCAAACACTAGAAGTCCGCATAGCCACAATTCATCCATCACCGGGAAGTCAATGAGTTTACAACTTCCAGTCATAGAAGTCTCAGAGCCAAAGATTCATGACATATTGTTCTTTTCCGATAACTTCAAGAAGATACGGGCCATCTCCAGAGGACAACAATCTACAACTGTCAGGCACAGGGCTACCATCCCAACAGCACCAACTTCTCAGTTGGCATAGACCATCCAACATGACCAGAATATTTTGGGCATGCATACACACCCTACCTCTGCAAGATTAAAGTAGCAACCGTTGCCTGACAGCCTCAGCATTTTGGAACCAGCAGTGATGATTGCTTAGGGTTGGATCAGATTTGGTCATATCTAGAGAAGAGCCACTGAAATCAATGGGATGCAAGTTAGCTCAATTCCCTTTGGTTTCAATTGGTCTACTCTGGATATGATTAGCTTTGGATCCAACCCTTAGGAAAGACAGGTTATGTTTGGGGCACTTTAGTTTAGAAAAAAAAATGAGTAAGTGGGGCCATGATAGAGGTGAGTAAATTTTGCATGTTGTGGAGAAAGTGGACAGGGAGATTTTTTTTCATCCTCTCTCACAATACTAGTATCCGGGATCATCCCAGGGGGCTAAATGATGGCATATTCATAACTGATAAAAGGAATACTTCTTCGAACAGCACATAGTTTAACTACCGAATTCGCTATTACCAAATGTAGTGATGGCCACCAACTTGGATAGCTTTAAAAGGGAATTAGACAAAGATATGGAGGATGAGGCTATCAATGGCTGCTAGTCATGATGGCTATATATTACTTCCAGTATCAGAGGCAGTAAGCCTCTGTATACCACATGCCTGGCAACATGAGCAGAAAGGTGCTATTAGACTCACATTCTGCTTGTGTGTTTCCCATTAGGGCATCTGGTTGGTCACTGTGGGAACAGAATGCTGGACCAAATGGGATTTTAGTCTAATCTAGTATGACTCTTCTTTTGTTCTTATGTGTTCTTTATTATGATTTCTAGTGATGCTCATCTGTAAGAAATCCTTTTTTCCATTAATGACTTGCTTTGCAGCAAACTGAGCTATGAGCTGTTCCCTCATAGCAAGTTGCACAAATTATGGCCGAATTTGGCTAAATGGCATCCAAATTTGTGCAAATTGTAAACTCCTTCTCAATGTCAACAATAATGTATTAATGGAAGTGTAAACTTACTGTGGCTTCTTTTAACCTTCTGAAATCTATGTTGAGGTACGCTTTGATTCCATCATATGCACCAGGCAATGTTAGTCCGTGGATTAACAGCACAGATAATACAACATAAGGCAATGTGGCTGTTATCCATACAACCTATAAGACAGACAGGAAAAAAAAATGATTCAACATCTCCGTGGCAAAGACTTAATCACTGCTATGTTCCCTTTGTCTATTGCATCTTATTGCCTCATTTCACTGTGAGAAATGTCTATGGCAGATACTAATATCCACATGAATATGGAAATTCACGTAGTGTTCACATGAGTTCTCTCTGTGTATAATTCCCACACAATGTCACATGGAGGCCCATGCAAAAGATGTGTTTTTATATGCTCATTCCCCTTCAGACTTAATGCACCATAGCAACATAGTTAATTGTTTTGAGAATGAGCCAGTATGTGTCTTAGGGTTTCACACTCTGCTCTACCCCCCTTTGCATGAGGAGGAGCTTGAAAAAATATCTTTCCATTTTTGAACTTGCCAGAGTTCCCTGTTACTGTCATGTCTAACCCTACTGCCCCTGTTTTGGGAGAAGATGTTTCAGGTAATCAATCAGACTCAGATTCAGAACTAGAAGACGCAGCGCCAGACGCCAGCCAGCCTGTACCAGTGGGGGGGAAGCTCTCACAGGCGATTCCGCAGCTAAGAATCAGCCCTCTCCAGAGCTTATCTCCTCAAGGCCAAATCCTACACACTCAGTGGGAAGTGAAGTTTCTTCCAGAGGAGAGCGTCCCAACAAGCTAGCTGATGCTACGGTCTGCAGGAAGCTGAAACGCACATCGTGGAAGGAAGGCGTGAGAAAGTCAGTTCAATTATACCCAAACCTGCCTCTGCACCAGGCGCTCTGAAGTTAGAGGCATTTGGGAAGTGGCTTCCTATTCTTCTTGAATGGACAATTGTCTTGCTTATTTTTCATAGTTTTGCCTAGGGGGACGTTTCCAAGAGGTTAGAGTCTCTTCAGGTGGAAGAGACGTTTGTTGCTTAATAAAAGCTTTGTGGATTACTTAGCAGGCTTCATCATTTGCCTCCCATCGAAAGCAGGAATTTCCTGAGAAACACGACAGTTACATCCCTACTCTGGACACTGTGGTTTCATCTAAAAGTGGTTAATTAAATCAGGATCATACCGTGCTTAATTTTGAATAATAATATGGCTGTAAAGATAATAACCAGCACTTCAAATTGGGCTCAGAAACACACATGGAACCAATGATAATAAAGTAGCAATGGAGTCACGTGCTTGAATAATGAACCAACTACTATCAACAGTCTGGCAGCAGCTTTCCAAATCAGGATCGGGGGACTGGAATTTCAGGGGGAAAACAGGTGGGAGAAGTTTTAACACACACACCCCCATCCTAGAACACCATGGTCCTGATCCAAATTGTGGTCATTCGTGCTTATTCAAAACTATTGTGTATAGATAGAAGAACATTTAGTTTGGTTCCAAACCACCCTCCAAATGTTAATAGAAACTCTGTGGGTTTGTATGTGTGCTTTTAAGTGTATGTATTAGGGAAGTATTTCTTGTTTATATGATGATATATGTTAGGGTGACCATATGAAAAGGAGGACAGGGCTCCTGTATCTTTAACTGTTGTATTGAAAAGGGAATTTCAGCAGGTATCATTTGTATATATGCGGAACCTGGTGAAATTTCCTCTCCATCACAACAGTTAAAGCTGCAGGAGCCCTGCCCTCTTTTAAATCTGCTCACTCTAGTATAGCTCCTGTAACTTTAACTGTTGTGATGGAGAGGGAATTTCACCAGATTCTCCATATATGCAAATGACACCAGCTGAAATTCCCTTTTCTATGCCACTGTTAAAGATACAGGAGCCCTGTCCTCCTTTTCATAGGGTCACTCTAATATATATATTATGATATAAATTGCTTTAACACCACCCAGATATCCAAATAGGCTGAAGGAGAGCAGATAAATGTTCGAAACAAATAAATAATATTTCCTATACCTTTCCTGAAGTCTTCACACCTTTCCACAGGCTAAAGAAAAGTACTATCACCACTACCAACAGACACAGAACAAGTTGCCACCGTGGCAAGCCGATATCTTGAATCCCGTTGCTTTGATGAAGCTGCAAAACTCGCCGTCTTGCCAAAAAGAGACAGAAGCGCAATTGAGTAAGAAAGTTTTTCATGGAGAACCACACAATAATCTGCTCCCCTGCCCCCAGCCTGAAGCGGCAAAATTTAGGGAAGTATGAGAAAATCATTTCAGTTCCTTTTATTTATTTATTGATTGATTGCATTTCTATATCGCCCAATATCCGAAGCTCTCTGGGCGGTTTACAAATTTAAGACAATTCAAAACAAAACAATACTGTATTTCTTCGATTCTAAGACACACTTCCCCCCCCCCATATAAACATCTCTAAAAATGGAGTGCATCTTAGAATCGCGGGTGCGTTTATTATTTCTTAGAATCAAAGCTTTTTTTTCTGTTGGTGGTACTGAAATCAGTGTGCGTCTTACAATCGACGACGTCTTAGAATCAAAGAAATACGGTAGTATAAAACCATAATATAAAATACAATATAAAAGCACAACCAAGATAAAAACAGCAGAAATGCAAAAAATACAAATTTAAAATGCAAATTTAAAACAGCAAAGTTAAAATTAATTTATAGACTGTTAAAATGCTGGGAGAATAAAAAGGTCTTCACCTGGCGTCTAAAAGAATATAATGTAGGTGCCAAGCGAACCTCCTTAGGGAGCTCATTCCACAGCCGGGGTGCCATAGCAGAGAAAGCCCTCCTCCTGGTAGCCACCTGACTTCCTTCCTTACTTCCTCAGGATTTACCCAATCCGTACCTTCCAGATCCAACACAGCCTTAGACACCATCTGTGGCTGAAGTCCATACATATCTAAGCTGACATTGGCCCCATTCAGAAGATACCTTAAACCATGGCTTTCACCATAATGGTTAAGCCAGAAAGCAGGGCTGTGTTCAGAAGACACCTTAAACCATGGCTTTAACCACAGTGAATAAGGCTTTTTGCCTTATTCCCCATGGTTAAAGCCATGGTTTAAGGTTTCTGCTGAACACAGCCTGGCTTTCTGGATTAACCACCGTGGTTAAAGCTGTGGTTTAAGGTGTCTTCTGAATGGGGCCAATGTCATTCACAGACCATGTAGTTCAGCATTCTGTTCACACCGTGGCCAACCAGCTGCCCACAGGAAACCCACAGGAACAACATGAGTGCAATAGCAGCTTCCCACCCATGTTCCCCAGCAACTGACATTGTTACTGAAGCTAGGTAGCATATAGCAATCAGGACTATTCCCATTCACAGCCTTCTCCTCCAGGAATTTGTTTAACCCTCTTGTAAAGCCATGAAAATTGGTGCTCATCAATATGTTTTGTGGCAAGTTCATTACATCCTGTTTCTGCATCTGTCTACAATTAAATGGAACACATTTTTTCTAAAGTACACATTATTTTGTTACACAGCGTTTCTAAAATACACATTTTTGTACGCATTTTTGAGCTGAGAGTTCAGAGAAGTGTACAAAGCAAAGGCGAACGGCATTCTGATCTGTATATTATCCTCGACTTAGCTTAAAAACGCAGACCAAAGCAAAGTCTCCCATCATCCCTAGCTGTTTCATCTCTTCATAAGCTTCCGCCTGGTCTACCTAATAGGGTTGTTGCAAGGGTTGTGGGAATGATGTATCTGAGGCCTTAGCTAGACCTACCTTTTGTTCCAGGGGAGAGAGGGGAGAGCTCGAGTTGGGATTAATGAGAGATCTCGCCCCCATTTATACATAAGGTGCGACGACCTCAGGAAGAGAGGCGTTGCGCCCACCATTTTTTTAAAAAAAGGAGACGGAGTGCAAGAACGGTTGTGCGCAAAGGTAAGGTGTTTTTTTTTTTAAAAAAATAACTACTTTCCCTGCTCCCCCCAACCTACTCCTGATTGGCACAATGCTCCTGAAGAGCACTGCGCCCCGTGCATGGCTCCTGGCTCTGCTCAAGTAATCGCATGGAGCCGGGTAAACCAGCGGAAACAGGCCACACGCTCCGTGGTCTTGGGCTCAGCCCGAGACCACAGAAAAAGTGGGCACAAAGGGGTGGGCTGTGTCCTGGGGCAAGGGAGGGATGATCCCTACCTGATCTTGGGATCCCCTGTGCATCATGTGGACACACAGGGACGATCCCAGGGTTCTCCCTGGAATATAGCCTAGTCTAGCTATAGCCAGAGAGTTCTATCAGCAATATGCTCATTACTAGAGAGTTGAAGACAATGTAAGAAAGAGGCAAGCCCCTTAGATCCCCGTCCATTGTGTGTTCCATTTCTTCATGGTGCACTATGTTGAAAGCACTCTCTTTATGGCACCGTTAAAAGGATATGAAGTCTAAACAGGAAACAGAATTTAAAAGAACATGACGTGCCTTAATGGGACGGGGTCGCTTTGTTTTCCAATCTTGGCCTTTAAGGTGGAGCCAGAAAAAGCAAACCTAAACACCCCACTTCTAAACACATGGCGTAGACGTCAAAGCCCCATTGACTGCAGTCATCCAACACAATACGGTAAACCCTTGGGATGAAAAAGTTGCTGGGGTGGATAATGCCATCGCCCTATGAGAACCTACAAGTCCAAATGCCACTAGGGCCAAACTATATGGTACATTGTTGATCAGGCTGACCATATGATGAAAAGGAGGACTGGGCTCCTGTATCTTTAACAGTTGTATAGAAAAGGGAATTTCAGCAGGTGTCATTTGCATGCATGCAGCACTTGGTGAAATTCCCTCTTCATCACAACAGTTAAAGCCGCAAGAGCCCTGCCCTATTGACTAGATACAAAAGATGGCAGGGCTCCTGCGGCTTTAACTGTTGTGATGAAGAAAGGATTTCACCAGGCGCTGCATGCATACAAATGACACCTGCTGAAATTCCCTTTTCTATGCAACTGTTAAAGATGCTTGTGGTCACCCTACTGTTGATCCATTATGCAGAGAATGGTAAGCATAAACAATCCTGTTTAATTTAAGAATCTTTTAAGCCATCTCAACCAATTATTTGAAGAGTGTCACTTCATTCACTTTCGGAAATAATTTCGATTAATGAACACCTTATTCTTTTGGTCATTTTGAAAGACTGTCTCTAGTAATGGTGTCAATCCCATGCCTAGGCTATAGGAATCAGGCTACTGGGTTTCTTTTAGGTAGAGAGGGTTTAGTTTCATGGCAGCAATTAAAAGATTTTATAGCTGAGGCTGCATTCCCTAGCGGTGAGGTCTCATTGACAACTTTATTAAAAACTGTGGCAGTGGATTCTATAGGCCCAAGCCTCAAAGTTTATTCTAAGAAATAAATAAATAAAACAAAAATAGGTGAGATGACATACATGCTATTCTATTCCATCTTGTAGTCATGGAGGAATAACCTACATTGTATCTTCCTTTTGTGGGTTTTAGATTAGAACTACATTAATTGACTGCTACAGCATCTAGCCAGAACAGACTCAGGCCTTAGCTAGACCTACCTGTGATTGCGTGACGGAGGGGTGAAGATCTCACGATGGTTTTATTGTGAGATCCCCCTCTGTTTACATACGGAGTGTGACGACCTCAGATGGAGAGGCGTAGCGCCTGCCATTTTTTCCAGTTAAAGGGCCAGCAATGCACAAATGCTCGTGCGCAAAAGGTAAGTTTTTTTAAAAAAATAATTACTTCCCCGTTCCCCCCCACCCCAGCCCCAATGGGCGCAGTGCTCCCGAGGAGTGCTGCACCCCGTGTGCGGGTCCTGGCTCATTGTGAGGAATTGAGAGGAGCTGTGACAAACCGCGGCACCCGGCCACATGTTCCGCTATCTTGGGCTCAGCCCAAGACTGTGGAAAAACCAGGCCTAAAGGGGAGGGCGAGATCCCGGGGCAAGGGAGGGATTATCCCTCCCTGATCCTGGGATCCCCTGTGCATCATCTGCACATTTTCTTCCATTTTATGACGCGTTGTCTCTACTCACATGTTGGGAAATTGAGCATGACTTGAAGCATCCCTAAATGTCTGTCAGTAAAAGATACATTAAATCAATGTAACTTTAATAAAGAATGGAAGCATTAATTACGCTGGGAATCTCACAGAGAGGATTAAGAAAATACTCCCCCATGGCTTCGTTATTTCCATAAGTATTATATCCTTAGTCTTTCTATTAAAGTTCTCTTATTCCATGGTTTTTAGAAATCATTTGGAGGAGAGTAAAAGCTGTGTAAGAATATATATAAAAAGACTTTTTAAAAATATTTTATTCATAATTCTAAAAGAAATTATTTCAGAATCCAAAAACTCTGCAAATTTTCTATTTTGGGGGCAGACTCAGCTATTGGGCATTATACAAATGTAATAAATAAATAGATAAATAATAAATAAATAAATAAATAAATAAATAAAATTATCCCCCCTCCCAAATATTTGTGTGTGTTTTTCTTTGTGTGTGTTTTTCAAGGCCTTTACACCTCTACACGTAACTTGAATAATATTAACCCTCCAGGTGGAGGGAAGAGAATGAAGCATGTTTACAGCATGTTTTAGTATAAAGACTGGAACATTTTCATTGTTCTGACCTACCAAAAAGCTGGGTCTTTTTATTCTACTTTGATGGTTCCCATTTATCAAAAATAATAAGAATAGAAACTGGTGGAGGGTTCCAATGTCGTGACTGATCCCAACCTTCTAGAAAAGTGCCACATTTATTTATTTATTTATTTATTTAAAAAACTGTCTAATAGAAATAAATGAAACAGTTTGTTAAACAAATGCACTTTGCCAAGAGGAAAACTAATCCATCTTTCTGTTGTGTTGCCTGCTTGAATAATAATGGCCCCTCTCTGGATTTCCCACTTGTGTTATTTTTTTGTTACAGTTATAGAGGAAACAATAGGGATCACTCCAGTTCTATTTCTGCCTCCACTGTTGCAATTACTAGCTAGATAAAATAATAGAGACCTGCTTATGCTTATACTTCCTTCCTTTTCTCTTTTTTATAATACACAGCCACTTCGTATTTTGCATTGTGGCTTGGCTAGTTAGGATCACGGGCTCTGTTCCATTTAATAGCACAGAACGGAAGGGAGTTCTCATGGCGCTGGAACATCTGGTCTGTCATCAGCAGCTCACAGTGTAGTATCAATGGCTACAGGGATATCTCAGCCATGCATAACAAGATGCAGATTTGTTTCAGTTTTAATACGTGATTCCGATGGAGGACAGTTCTTTTCATGGATACTTAGGGCCTGATGACGATGTTAAAGTGAGATCACTTTACTACAGTCATGGGACTGGAGAGGAATGAACTCTACATCCTCAAGAGCAATGCCCCTTCCTATCTTTACTATAGTCATTATGGGTTATTTATTGGGGAAGCCCATACTGCCCATGTTACAACATCACTGCTTTCTTGGCCAATGTCAAAGAGCTAACAGTGAGCTTATATACACACCAGTTGCTGGGTGGAAGGGTGCTATTGCACCATGCCCTGCTTGTGGATCCGTGGTCATCAGTGGGTTGGACACTGTGTGAACACAGTGCTGGACTAGATGAAACCTTGGTCTGATGCAGCAGGGCTCTTCTTATGTTCTTATTTAAAGCTAGGATGGGTGAATCCTCTTTCTCCTTGGATTGGCCTATTTTTTCACCTTTAATTTCCCCCTCACCTCCTCCCTGGGAAAAATTGGGAAAATCCTGAGTTGATCCTAATAACTTAGATGATTTAATGGCCTGATGCCCCAAATCCACAAAAGAGTCTCCATCTTCCCTTCCTTAGCCAAGAGCAGCCATTGCAAGCTCTCCCAAAAGAGCTACATTCCCCAGAACACACCCCATCATGTCGTTCAGACAAAAGGATGGAAAACACAAGAGGAGAGAGAAAGACTCCCTGTCCCCCACCCCTTTCCATAGTTTGCACCATTGTTTCTGCACAGGGAAGGGAAAGGTGATTGTTTGAGGATGGGTTGGAGGCACTGACACTGGGCTCGGTCGGACTCCCAAAACACTATGGTCTGGATCCAGGATAACTCAAGGACTACATACCCCTTCTTTAAAATCATTTGTGGAAGTTTCTGGGGCCATTGCTAGATGAGGGTTTAGCCCGGGCTGATCCCCGGGCTCACCCCTGTGTGTCCAGATGACACACAGGGGATCCCGGGGTCAGACAGGATAACCAGCACCGGTTGGGTTCCAGTATTTCTGCAGCCCTGGGCTGGTTCCTGCCTTTTAGATACCGCTTCCATGGTGCAATATCCTACTTGGTGTAGCTGAGGCCTCAGAACTTCATGCTCCTGAGTGATTTTGTATATATTTATAGAATTGTGTCAATATTACATGATAGTCAGAGATCTCGAATTTTAAGTCTATTCTAAACGATCTGAAAGATGTGATCTTTGCATTGCTATTTTATATCTTTGGTTAAAAGTTTACTTTGTGATGATGTTACAACTATATATAAATAAACAAATGTAGGTGTGGGAGAATGAGTGCCGTTTGAGATTGCCAGAGTCTCTGTTTTCCACTTTGATGCTCACCTCATTCTTGCTCCTCAATAGAGTATCTTTTCTTTCTTCCCTTTTTTTCTTTTTACAAAAATATTTTTTTTTAAAAAAATAGTGCACTTTTCAAAGTGTGTGCCTCAAATGCACACTTTTACCCATAAGCTAAAGTATGAACATACCTTTTAAAGTGGAAATGTGCATTTTGGGATGTGCGCCACGACACACTTTTGAACACAAATGCAAGTGCAGGAGTTTGCAAAAATATATATATATATATCCTGAGAATTATCTTCCTGCTCATGGTCCCGTTCAGGGATGAGAGCAGGACATGGGAACACGAATGAAATCGTCTCATACATCCCCACAAATCTGGAACAACTGCAGACTGTTTTAAGATACAAAATTTCCCCGAAAAAATCCCAGACTTACTCATAAAACTCAGCGGCGGGAGTCACCTTGTACTTGGAGTAAGTGATGCCAGTAACAAAGGCTGAAGCATTCCTGGGGTCCGTGCAGTTGGCACTGTTCCAGGGGTTGCCACATTTTGTCCAGGGAAGTTCCCCCAGTGTGAATGATGCAAAGAGATAATACAGAGACCAAGCTATGATGACGTTGTAGTAGAAACCCACGTATAGAGCTATGAGTATCACAGCATAGCCGACACCTGAAGACAAAGAATAATTAGATTACACACAAAGGTGTACAATACAATGCATCAGAATATAATTTTCCTAGTGAAGGATAGAAAAGGAATGATTGCTCATCATTTGCAGTTCACAATTACTAAACAAATTCCATTCCAAGGTTTTGGTTCCTCTACTTATTAAGGAAGTAAGCTTTATTCATTCATTCAGTCATTCATTCAGTCATTCATTCAGGCAAGGTTGTGTGGAAATCCCAAGTTCTCTTCTCAATCATCCCAGAGTGCAGGACATAGAATAATGGGCTCAAGTTACAGGAAGCCAGATTCTGGCTGGACATCAGGAAAAACTTCCTGAATGTTAGAGCAGTACGACAATGGAACCAGTTGCCTAGGGAGGTTGTGGGCTCTCCTACACTGGAGGCCTTCAATAGGCAGCTGGACAACCATCTGTCAGGTATGCTTTAGAGTGGATTCCTGCATTGAGAAGGGGGTTGGACTCGATGGCCTTATAGGCCCCTTCCAACTCTACTATTCTATGATTCTATGAAATAGTATGTAGGTTTTGTTAGTGTTAAACTAATTAATTGACCAGTCAAATATTGGCCAAATATTTACAGATATTTGGGGAGTGTGCAATTCGACATTACCACGAAAGTGAATTCCATTGCTCTAGCATAAGGAGCCTCTAGCACAACACCAATAGCATTTGCTGGTGTGACGGGTATGTAAGTCAAGCTGGTGTGACGGATATTCAAGTCAAGGCAGGCTTGGCCTTACCAGGAACAACATCAAGGCAAAGGGGAGCCCAATTCAGCCCTATGCATTGGCCAGAGAAGCAACAGCAGGAAGCTGACGTTATTCTTGCCTGCCTGAAAGAACACCTATAAAAACTTTGAAGCAAAGAATTGGTATCCGGATTTTGCTGTTTTTCTTACTCCCTCCCAATTTCTCTCCCTTTTCTGTTGTCTCTTTGAGATTGTAAGCCTGAACAGAGAGGCTGTCTTATTATTAACTTTTGTAAGACTGAAGAGCAGGGTTAACATGCTGCAAATAAATCAATAAATGCAGTCATAAACAGCAATGTCCGAGAATTTTGTTTTTGCTCACAAAACATGCAAGCATGTCCTGTTCATAACTCCAAACGCAATCTCAAGCATGACCACGTATCTGCCCCCAAAATGTCCATGAATAGCCAAATATATGCTCACATTCAATTTGAGCAACTTCCCCAGTTCAATTTGCATGAATTTCCTCCTTTGCACAACGTTCCCCCATGGACTGAATCAAACCCACTTCAGTCTATGGAGGAAATTGGTGCAAATTAGGAAATCTGCATAATTTCCCCATTCATGCAGAACAAGGAAAGCTCACGAACATGAACAGGAATCAAGCATGGCAGAAGTAGTGAGCCAATGTTCAGAGAACCATGGCAATCTTGAACATCATCCAATTGGCCATCCCTTGTCATAAAGATAAACAGTGACCTACAAGGTACAATATTTTACATTTAGGGCACAATCCTGCACATATTTTGGCAGAAAAAAGTCCTACAACTCCATGGCTTTAGCTAGACCTAAGGTTTATCCCGGGATCATCCAGGGGTCATCCCTGTTCATGTAAATGACACAAGATATCCCGGGAGCAGGCAGGGACGACCACGGGACAATCCCGGGATAAACCTTAGGTCTAGCTAAGGCCCCAGCTTCAGCCACCATGACTTGCTTGGAAATTCTGGGTGTGGTAGGACTTTGTTCTGTCCAAACATACATAGGAGCAAGCCGTTAGCAGTGGTAAATTATTAGATGGTAGACTGGTAATATTTGATCAGTCAATTGACCAGTGTGTTGATCCTAGTAGCATGCATTCAAATCTAGTGCAAATTTGAATGAAAATCCAGAATAACTACCCTGGGGTAAATTATTCAGTGATGTCATCCAAGTCACTTTCACAAGCAAATATAGCCTATTAAGCATGGACACAGCCTGCTATTTACTACAGCTGGGTTCCGCCCAAATGGCTAAACTCAGCCCTCAGACCTTGACATTTGAAAGAACACTTCCATGGTGATTGCTTGCACATTACCAGCCAGGTGCCAAATTCCTACTTCCAGACACTGCCATGTTTGTCATGGACCCTAGCCACTTACTAGGCATAAAAAATATGTTTCCAGTCACTGGGATACTGTCTAGGAGAAGCTATACTCTCACCCACAGATATATCTTCTAGGTACGGAATACCATTATTTGTTGTACTGGCCAAAAATATTCATAGTAAACACATTTAGACGACAGCCATAAATTGTAATGGTGACCGAGTCATTTAAGAAGATGAATGATTCTCTTTATTTTCCTTCATGTTGCAATGCTGGTCAATTGCTTAGTCAAATATTGTGAAATATTTGACAAAACCATAATGCTTCTGAATCTTGTAGAAGTCCTGTGCTGCCAACTTAATGTAACGGCCTTTTAGAAATGTTCTTTTTTAAGAGAGAGAGAGAGAGAGAGAGAGAGAGAGAGAGAGAGAGAGAGAGTCTTTGGAGGGGGGTCTCTCTCTCTCTCTCTTTCTCTTTGTGTGTGTGTATACTAAGTATATATAGTTGCTTGCTATGCCTTGCTCTTCTTCTTCTTCTTCTTCTTCTTCTTCTTCTTCTTCTTATTATTATTATTATTATTATTATTATTATTATTACTACTATTATTATTCTGACCCTGGTGTTCTAGAATAAAACCAGAGAGCAGAATTGATCAATTGATTACTCACATTTAAAACCTTATTTGTCAAAAGTTGTAGAATCTCACTACTGTATTCGTTTCATTATTCCACAATAATTTGTTTTTGGAATTAATGTTAACTATCAAACCTATTGTTCATTAAGATATATTTGTTGTTCTTCAAATGTTTAACAAACAAACAAACAAGAACCGTGATGGGTATTTGACCAGTCAGTTGATCAAGGGTTGGATCCAGATTTATGCTGGATGGATCAACTGCACTGACAGAAGTGGATTTTCCCACCCTCTCCTTCCCTCCAGATTGTGCTAAATGGAGCAAGGGGATGAGGCAGTCCCCCAAATTTGGCCACAGGGACCTACCATGAGCAGAGTTCTTTTTGTGGAAGGTCCCATCCTCTTATAGAAGTCAGATCCTAGACCCAACCCAATATCTTTTTCGATCAATCAAATGCCCAACCTTTTTTTTCCCTTGAGGCACCTTTTTATTTTATATATTTCATACATTTTTGTGCAAGATGGTGTCTATATGTTTGTATGTTCTATTTTGACATTGGGTCGACCAAATGGTTGTCAGCAATGAAAGATTCTCTCCAAAATATGTAAGTTGGCTATTCCGTCCCTGCAACATTGTAGAATCATAGATAGAATCATAGAACAGTAGAGTTGGTAGGGGTCTACAAGGCCATGGAGTCCAACCCCCTGCTCAATGCAGGAATCCACCCTAAAGCATCCCTGACAGTTTGTTGTCCAGCTGCCTCTTGAAGGCCTCTAGTGTGGGAGAGCCCACAATTTCCTTTTATGCAAGCATGGGGAATGTGTTCAGTGACAAGAGCAGCAACAGAAATACCTTAATTTGAAGAAAGCCTGAGATTTACCTTTAAAAAGTGGACAGATTTTCCATACAGTGGCAGCCCCTTCTCTGTTATACTGGCCCAAAGCTAGTTCCATATAGAATAAGGGCATCCCAGCTATGATGAGGAAGAGGATGTAAGGGATGAGGAAGGCACCTAGAAAACAAAAGCACCAAACAGATATTAACCACATACTGATTTAACTTTGGGTTCTTCCACGTTGAGATCTTACCTGTAAACAATAAATCATTTTCAATGTTCCACATTGATAGTTAGTAGGGCACAATTTGCAATATGCCTTGTTTGAAATGAGCACTATTAACAATTTATGTGGAACACTGGGATTGTTTTATTGTTTACTTGTATGTTGCAATCCCTGCTTGCAGTGCACTCTTCTAACTGTGTGAATGTATCTGCGTTGTCTCATTCCTGTTCTACATATGTGTTGTTACAACCCTTTGAAGAAGGCCTAATGAAACAGCAAGAGGCTGAAACATGTTGGGCTTTCCATCAATAAATTCATTTAGGGCACCCTGAGTTCAATCTTGACTGCTTGTTCCCATAAATGAGTCAAGAAGGCATGGAGCCAATAGAAGGGAGAAGCTGGTGTCCATGGCAGATGGACTCTGTTACTCATCACATTGGAGAAGGTTAAAGGGCCCTGTGTCCATCCTATCTCAGGTGGAATGAAGTTCGCTCAGTCATTTGAGGCAATGTTCAACCTTTGCCCAATTCATAATCTGACCCATTATTATTATTATTATTATTATTATTATTATTATTATTATTATTAAAATACTTGCCAGCCAGGAAGTTCCAATTGCTACACAGGTTCCATTGGTTTGTGAACTGGATCAAGGATTCAAGTGCAACGCTCAATCAGGGTTAGCATCCACACTTGTGTGTGCATTTTTGGTTGGGAAACTCCAGGCTCATCTACACCAAGCAGATATTCCCCTATGAAAGTGGTATGAAAGCAGTATATAAAAGGCAGGAGCCACACGACTGCTTTGTAGCGGTATTGAAGTGCACTGACAACAGTTGGGGC
Organism: Elgaria multicarinata webbii; assembly: GCF_023053635.1. Taxonomy (NCBI): domain Eukaryota; kingdom Metazoa; phylum Chordata; class Lepidosauria; order Squamata; family Anguidae; genus Elgaria; species Elgaria multicarinata. Next base: position 7,239,992 of record NC_086184.1, read on the forward strand.
CCATTGACACCTACCATATACCGCTTTCATACCACTTTCATAGTGTTATATCCTGCTTGGTATAGATGTGTCACGGGCCCCAACAACTGTCAATGCACTTCAGTACCACTATAAAGCAGTAGTGCGGCTCCTGCCTTTTATATTTCGCTTTCATAGTGAAATATCCTGCTTGGTGTAGACGAGCCCTCCATTGCAAAATTTGGAGAAGTGCGAATTTGGAAGGGTAACTGAGTTTCTTAATTCATTTGGAAGTGCTGGCTGGGGAATGCTTCGAGTTGCAGGACTTTTTTCTTTCTAAATATGCAAAGGGTTGCACACTTCAAGCCCTTAACAGATTAGGGCCTAGCTATCTGAGGGACTGCCTATCTTGGTTTGGAACTGCTTGGTTACAAAAATCAGCAAAAGTGGCTCTTTTGAGGATCCCCATGAGTAGAGAGAGGCCTGTTTGTCAAGTTTATAGGAAAGGGATTTCTCCTTTGCTGTTTCCAAACTCTGGAACACACTCCCTCTTGAATTACAAATGTTCCCCACTCTGCATTCAGGAAGTGGGGCAGAACATAGCTTTTATTTATTTATTATTATTATTATTATTATTATTATTATTATTATTATTATTTCTTATGTTTTTACATTTTTTCCCTTTAAAAGACATATTTTAATAAGTTGTCATTTGTTAAGGATTTTTGTTTGGTCAACCCACACTGGGTGGTTCCAGAAAAGTGGTATAGAAAAATGATACGAAAAAATAAAATAAGAATAAGAATATTTAACAGCAGATGAGCTGGGATATCGCTGACAATTGATGGGCTTTCATTCTGTCCTGAGGGTTTCTGCTCATGCTATCAGGAAGCTGCGTGCAAGAAAGATTGTGACCTGTTTCAGCCCTGTCCACAATGACTTTGTGTATTCTGTTTCCCCACTTAGGCGTAAACCCCACATGGCCCTTTTTTCTGTTTCCAGGACTGTGCATGGCTGGGGAGAGTCCGATCGAGTGAACAATGATCCAGATGCAAGATACGGCACAATGTTTTTGCTAATCTTTGTGTTTGGGTGGAGTGTGTGTGTGTGTGTGTGTGTGTGTGTATGTGTGTGTGATACAGCTGGATTGTAGTGATAGCTACGATGGTTGACTGAGTAAATCCATCTCAGCGATATGAGTCTCCCTGGGAAAACAAATGCATTCTCCCATCAGGACATGGCTAATTTAAATATCAAAGTGTAACTAGAGTTAATGGGCGATGCTCAAGATCAAAGAAAATAGACTCGGGCTGATTGCATGCATTTGTCTGACGGCTTTATAGACATCACGGCACAAAAAGTAAAATAGATCAACAACTACCCAAGGTGAGATAACTAGAGGCTAGACTGATTAGTTGATTTATTTGCAATCAGATATCTTTCCAATTTTTTCCCCTGTTATGGTATAATTACTATGGTGGGGGTAGAAGGATCTGCTCCATTATGAATGGGGGGGGCGGGAACTATGGAATTAATCCTACGCATGTTTAGCATGGGAGCCGCAGGGCTTCCCCACCCCCTGTCTAAACATGCCTAGGATGATGATGATGATGATGATGATGATGATGATGATTATTTTATATAGCACCATCAATGTACATGGTGCTGTACAGAGCAAAACAGTAAATAGCAAGACCCTGCCGCATAGGTTAACATTCTGGAAGCCCTAAGGCAAAAAGCGAGATGTTCAGTGGCAGATCTGGATAACGGGGCCTGGGCTTCAGCTGGCTGTCTAAAAAATGACAGGAGATTTTTTATTTGGAGGGAGAAATAGCCATTCAGGGAGCAATACTTAGTCATTGCCCTCGAGTCACTTATCCCTGCTGTTTCTGTCCAGTTGGGAGATGTGGCACATAGCAATTAACTACCCTTCCTTCACCAGGGCTCCACAAATTCACTCAGCAGTTCGCCTAGGGGAGGACATCCAACCCTCGGATGAGCAGGAAACCTGGCGCACCCCACAGATCCCAGCCCCTGCTTGCTGTTGTCAGGCAGATAAACAGCAACAAGAACAGGCGTTCCTTCTGAACTGCAGGGAATGTTCCCTCTGTTTTGTACCTCTGCCATACCACAAACAACAAGTAAGAGATGTTCCTTCTACTCTCCCAAGCTCTGGGTCCATGCTGGAGCATGGAGATCACGATATTCTCTCCTGAACAACTTAGCAGAAGAATGGAGCCAATGACAGCTGACTAAACAGGAGAACATGATTGACCATCTGCTGTTTCTCATAACCCTGAGATAGTGCACTGACAACTGTTGGGGCCCATGACGCATCTACACCAAGCAGGACATAACACTATGGAAGTGGTATGAAAGCGGTATATGGTATGTATTTGGTATGGTAACTGGAGTATTGCGTCCAGTTCTGGGCTCCACAATTCAAGAAGGATGCAGACAAGCTGGAGCGTGTTCAGAGGAGAGCAACGAGGATGATCAGGGGTCTGGAAACAAAACCCTATGAACAGAGATTGAAAGAACTGGGCATGTTGAGCCTGGAGAAGAGAAGATTGAGGGGAGACATGATAGCACTCTTCAAATACTTAAAAGGTTGTCACACAGAGGAGGGCCAGGATCTCTTCTCGATTCTCCCAGAGTGCAGGACACGGAATAACGGGCTCAAGTTAAAGGAAGCCAGATTCCGGCTGGACATCAGGAAAAACTTCCTGACTGTTAGAGCAGTGCGACAGTGGAATCAGCTACCTAGGGAGGTTGTGGGCTCTCCCACACTAGAGGCATTCAAAAGGCAGCTGGACAACCATCTGTCAGAGATGCTTTAGGGTGGATTCCTGCATTGAGCAGGGGGTTGGACTCGATGGCCTCGTAGGCCCCTTCCAACTCTACTATTCTATGATTCTATGTGTCACAGTTGTCAGTGCACTTCAATACCGCTATAAAGCAGTAGTGTGGCTCCTACATTTTATATACCGCTTTTATACCACTTTTGTAGTGGAATATCCTGCTTGGTGTAGATGAGCCCTGGGAGTGGCTACAGGGAGCATGCAAATACCTTGTTACAAGAGATTTACTGGATACCAGTCTGTTTATGGGCACAAATCAAAGCACTGTTTATGAACTTTAACCACACATATGACGTAGGACCGGGCGACCCTAATCTCCAAATATTCCCTGCCGGCATGAACAGCCATCACCAGGAATTATGGGAGATATAGGACAGTGTCCAATGGTGCAGTTCCACAAACCCAAATAGTGTTAGTGATGCTTCATCTGCACAAGCACTCGCGCATTGTTCTTGAGCAACCGACGGCACAACCAGTTGGGCAAATGTAGGTTTAGTTGGATTCTCTTCTTGCATATAGTTCAGAATCTGGTTTATGCTAGTGCAATATCATTTGTTCTAATGGAATGAACCGGTTGGATTGTCTAAAACCTTCCCAAGACACCAGGTTGCTACCATCACCACCAAGTGCCTTGCTGGAGGTCTAAGCTGATTGCTTCCAGAGGAGTTTGGAAATCAGGGCGATCTTAGAGCTGCAGCTTGCCAACCCCTGCTGTAGAAGAGCCAGTGTTCAACCAATTACACCATGTTCTGCTTTTACAGATGTCATAACCTGCCAACAGCAGATTTGAGAACTCAGTACAACATTAGCATTTTTATAGCAATATGACCCTATTGAGTTAAAAGAAGAAGGAGAAGAAAGTGAGTCCTAACTGTGCCTGTTGAAGAACATCAAGTCTTGGTGGCATTTGTACAAAGAGCTTTTTGATTAACTTTAAAATCAACAGAGCATACAAAGGATGCTATTTTGTGCTTTGTAGAGGCATTTTTGGCAGAGGAAAGAAGATAATGGGTGTGACCCAGCCAGGGCCGGTGCCGGACTATTTTGCGCCCTAGGCAAGGCAAGCTACTTGCACCCCCCCCCCAAAAAAAAATACCAACTTTGATTCAGCTGTTCAAGATGAGTTTCTGAACTATTATATTTTCCCTTCTATTATGTTTTTTTTCTTAAAACAGGTAATTTGTATAAAACTGTGACCCTAAAAAGGCAGTACTGCATCCCTCTGTGGTCTGCGCCCTAGGCAGCTGCCTAGTTGGCCTAATGGTGGTGACAGCCCTGGACCTAGCTAGAAAGACTTAGTCCACAGCTAGACCTAACGTTTATCCTGGGATCATCCAGGGTTCGCCCCTGCCCGAGCACTGGATCCCCTGTGTGTCACCTAGATGAACAGGTTTGACCCCTGGATGATCCAGGGATAAACCTTAGGTCTAGCTATGGCCTTGCTCATCTCTAAAGTTAACCAGGTGGACTTGGAGAGGGTATGAGAAAAAGAGGAGACTAGCTCTGGTGCTTTGAAATGTCAAAAGAGGTTTCTTCATTTTTCTTATCCGAAATGCAACAAATATTCAAAAAAACCTTCAACTAAACTTGTACAAACACTCTGCATTTCAGATCTGGAGATCCTTCATCAGGAGCTGTCCAACGAAATGAATTACTGTTTGAAGTAATTATCAATTTGAAACTTTTTAGGTATTTTTTACAAGACCACAGACGTGTTCGTTCTGTCTCCCTTGGCAGTCAAACTTGGAGAGGGACTAGGCCACAGTGACCTTGTTTGCACCATTGCAGAGGTGAAATAACCCTCAGTGGCTTATTCCCTTTCCCAGTGCATGCCAACTGCATGCTTCTAACAACCCATGGTTTCTCAGTGGCTTGTTACCCATGGCAACAAGCCACCCTGGCCAGGTTCCCATACATGACAAGAGATAATTATGCTCATCCCCCTGGCACATAACCAGCACACACAGGAAGGGAAGGGGATATAAACCAGAACCACTTATTTCCCCTCTGCGATCATGTGAACCCAGCCAGTGTGCTGTTCCACATGAACAAAACATTTCTAGGACCGTTCATCTCCACCTGGAGATCATTTTGTAAAGCTAATAGATCTCAGTCACCCATCCAGGACCGGTCCACCTGAAATACTTTGTACATCTAGAAAGGTAGCTCACAACAGATGTTGTTACTAGGACAATACACACACACACACACACACACACCTCCAATTACATCAGTGTCCCTGCTAATGAAAAAGACCAAACATTTTTGACCCAGGTTAGTCCTGGTTCCACGACACCACTGGGTTTTAATTAGGGATGTGCTCCGCTTCTCCTCGAACCGGAGAAGCAGGAGCGGAGCGGGGGGGGGGCTTCGCCTACCCTTAAAGCAGAGGCGAAGAGGATTGGGGGTCCGGCGGAGCGTTGTGAAGAGGATCGAGGTGAAGGCGGATCCTTCGCCTCGATCCAGAGCTCCGCAAGAAAGGTAAGTGGGGTTTACCGGGCCCTGCCGCTGTCGCCCATGCGGCGACAGTGGCAGGGCCCGGTAACCCCCCCTCCCTCCTCTCCCTTACTTGCATCCATCCGCAGTCCCTCAGCTTCTTCAATTGAGCCCGTGGCTCAACCAGGAAGTCTAGGCCACACGGCCCAGACTTCCTGGTTGAGCCACGGGCTCAATTGAAGAAGCCGAGGGACCGCGGACGGACGCAGGTAAGGCCCCCGGGCTCTGCAGGTAAGGGAGAGGAGGGAGGGGGCCTTACCTGGCTCCACTCCCATCCACTGTGGAGCTCCGATTCAGAGCCGGAGCTCCGCGGTGAAGAGGAGCAGACTATGGGCGGAGCGGAGCGGGCCGATCCGAAATTTTCGGATCGGCCCGCGGGGCGTATCGAGGGGTCCGTGCACACCCCTAGTTTCAATCTCCAGTCTTTCCTTCTCAGAGATACCAAGGATTGAACTGGAGGCCTTCTACGTGCAAAGAATGTGCTCTACCATTACTGTACAACCCAAGACACCTAACTGCAATGAAGGCTTAAGAACTAGCATTGAGAGCTGGGTTTGCTGTGGTATTCTCTGTGTTTGTTCATCTGAAACTCAAACCATCAGAATGTTTTAAGGCTTCCTTTTTTAGCTTTCCTCCACATGATTTTCAGAGTGCGGAAAACACACACGCCACCAAACCAAATTAACAAGCAAGACTCCCGACATCCTTTCTGAAAGGAGCACTTTTGGACGAGAAAGGGAAGGGAAAATAAATTTTAAAAAAGCTGATGAGAAAAGAAAAGCAGAAAGAAGTGGGGGTGGGAATCGCGGAGAGTCCTTATATGTCAAGGTGAAGAAAAGTGCTTGAACCACATCTGAATGAAGCTCCGTGAGCCTTTCATGGGGATTAATGTACTAGCCAAGAGGAGGTAGATGATTGAAATTGAAAATTCTGCCAGGAGGAGAAGCAAATGCAAACCTCTCAAGGCAACACTTGAGGCTCATCTGACTGTGCCGTAATCACCTGTGCTTTAACTACGCAAGCAGCGCTTCTGCAGCGAAGGAAACAAAGTGTGTTCCCAGGATGCAACTGGGGCAGCAGTATGGCTACGGGCGCAATTAGAAATGACACCGAGAGATCTATGATTGGATTTCCCTTGTGTGCGTGTGTGTGCACATGCATGTGTTTAAATTAGGGCGACCATATGGAAAGGAGGACAGGGCTCCTGTATCTTTAACAGTTGTATTGAAAAGGAAATTTCAGCAGGTGTCATTTGTATATAGGGAGAACCTGGTGAAATTCCCTCTTCATCACAACAGTTAAAGCTGTCCTCTTTAAAATCTGCTCACTCTAGTATAGCTCCTGCACTTTAACTGCTGTGATGAAGAGGGAATTTCACCAGGTTCTCCATTTATACAAATGACACCTGCTGAACATCCCTTTTCTATGCAACTATTAAAGATACAGGAGCACTGTCCTCCTTTTCATTGGTCACCCTAGTTTAAATTATTGATGGACTGACCTGCCTCCGTCCAATTTCTCTGGGTATTCGGTGACCCCACTTGCTTTCCCCTGGACCCACTCATACGTCCCCAGACCCACTTGTGAACAGCCCAGCTTTTATCGTACCCATCGGTGAGCGCCCGGTGGCCATCTTCAGAGAGTCGCCATTAGCATAAAAATCGCGACTCATGTTTTTCCATAAATTGATTCTCACACAAATGGTGGTGGTCAAGCAGCTTTTATGCAACCTCACAGGCGTTAATGGTTCATATTAGTGTCAACCTCTCTATTTCGCACTTCCTGAACCAACACCTAAAACAGGACCACAATTATTCCTTGATGTTTGCACTTCTCTAAATCATGTGTTGCAGTTCTCTGATATCCGAAATTGAAAAAGAACCATATTAGGAAAATGTGTGCCCCGAAATGGATATATTTGTGAAAATAATATACGAAATGCATGATTAAATTTGGGGACTTTGCTTGCCAAAAATGCACGTGTTAGGCAGAAATACAAATAGATATATATTGAGAGAAACGTGCATGGGCATGTATACAAGCTGATATGGAAACAGGGTAGGATAAACGAAAGAATGGAAAATGGCGAAACTGACAGAAATGGAAATGGACAGGTTTCTGGATCCCTCTTTTTAAGAGAGATCAATGAAGGGATGGCTGAGGCTGGCTTCCCAGGAAACTGCCTCAAGAGTTTAAGGGTGCAATTCTAGGCATGTTTAGACAGAAAAAAGGGGGCTACAATTCCCAGCATGCTCCATCCAGCCATGTTGGTAGAGGCATGCTGAGAGTTGTAAGCCTTCTTTCCCTGTCTAAACAGGTATAGGATTGTGTCATAAATAGCACACTCTTCTAATGTACTCTCCAAAGGATTAGTGACTATGGCTAATCCATTACACTAGGGCAATATGGTTAGCCTGGTGGTGACATGTTTGCACCACAACACCCTTAGGAGATGGGACTTGGTGTCTCTATGAGGAAAAGGTGGAATCACATTTCCCTTTCTACTACATTCTCCGGATATTTCTCCCACATAACAGTGTCCCCCCACCCCCGCTGCGGTTTTGGTTCCATGTGTAGCAATCTCGGGCATCCAGGTATTGTTGGATGACATCTCCGTCAGCCCCAAACAGGCATGGAGGATGATGGTGATTGCAGCCCTTCTCAGGGCTGCTTCTGTACTGCATATTACACATGCACACCCTTCAGCAACAGTGAAGTGGCCATTACAAATGGCTGGCGCATACACACAAAGGGTTAGACCCAGGATCTGCCTTCCACAAGAGGAAGGGACCTTCTGTGAGTGGGAAGGCTCTGCTCACGGAAGGTCCCTCCACATGATTTTGGATGATCCCCCTCCTACACCACAGCTCACCCCATCCAGCAATCTCCCAACTCTTTGTGTATCATTTTCAGCTGGCTGGAGGGGCTTATGTGGGAAACCCACTTCCATCCACGCAGTGTAATGGTTGGATGCAACCCAAACTTTGGACACAACGCTTTGCCAGAAGCACACCCGGGGAGGTGTTTCCTCACACCCGCAGAATGTAAAGGATGTCCGTTTTATCGGATATCCCAGCTCTGAAGTGTCCTTCAAGTTTGAAACTTTGATCTGGAAAACAGAAACCTCTGCTGGCACCCATCTTGACATGCCCAGAGGAAGGTTTCTGTGGGAGTGCAATTAATGATCTTGATGGGAAATAAAACTCCTTTGACCTCGCCTCCCACATTGATGAGTTGTGATTCCACACACTGGCAAAAAAAAAAAAAGGTCCTGCAGAAATGCAAATTACACCCAGCTGCTCGCCTTTGATCCCACAATCTCTTTCGAAGGCTTTGCTGAATCGCTTCCTACCCTTGTTATTCGAAACCATGTGACCGGTATTTGACATCAAAGTGTTCATTTACGAGCCTCATCCTGAAATGCTAAAATGTGCAAGGTGAGACCATGTAAGGGAGTGGGAATCTCTCTCTCTCTCTCCACATTTTGTAAGAGCGCTCGGGGACTCTCAGAAAAAGAAACGTAAAATTAGATTGTTTCCTTTCCAAATTAAATGCAGCCCCCCCTCCCACCGCTGCCCTGTAAAGGTGAAAAGAAGCTTTCAAGATTTCACAGCCATTTAATTAAATACTGTATGTATTCTTATTCCTTCAAGATTAAAAAAAAAGAACCGAAAAATGGTTAAGTTACACACCTTAAAAATAAAGTTCTGCATGACCAAAGGTTTATAAGCTTTTTGCTTCCAACAGAATGCTGGTCTAGTAAAAAGTAACAACTTAGCTCTGCTACCCATGTAACTGGTGGTCCTCCAGATGTTTTGGCCTGCAACTCCCATCAGCACTAGACACAGCATAGCCAATGCTGTGGATCATGGGAGCTGTAGGCCAAAGCATCTGGAGGGTTAAAAGCTGCCCACCCCTGCTTTATAGTTTTCTGAAGGTAGCACAGCACCAAAAAGAACTCTCCAATCTTAAACTTGTCAGATGGGATTAATTTACATATTAACTTAGTACATTTCTTCTATCATGGAATTCAGGATTGTGTAGAAGATACAATCATGCCAGATTTCCCATTCTGACATGACCAGATCCAGATCTACTTATTGCACCATTTGCACTGGCACTGTGCCCTAGTGTTTGCATCCATTGAAACAGTGAGATCTTGTTCTATGTTGGCCTACCCAGCCAGGTGCATTCCTGTAGGGTGACCATATGAAAAGGAGGAGAGGGCTCCTGTATCTTTAACAGTTGCATAGAAAAGAGAATTTCAGCAGGTGTCATTTGTATATATGGACAACCTGGTGGAATTCCCTCTTCATCACAGCAGTTAAAGCTGCAGGAACTATACTAGAGTGACCAGATTGAAAAGCGGACAGAGTACCTGCAGCTTTAACTGGTGTGATGAAGAGGACATTTCACCAGGTTCCCCATATATACAAATGACACCTGCTGAAATTTCCTTTTCAATACAACTGTTAAAGACACAGGAGCTCTGTCCTCCTTTTCATATGGTCACCCTATCACAACTGTTAAAACTGCAGGAGCCCTGCCCTCTTTTAAATCTGGTCACTCTAATATAGCTCCTGCAGCTTTAACTGTTGTGATGAAGAGGGAATTTCACCAGGTTCTCCATATATACAAATGACACCTACTGAAATTCCCTTTTCTATGCAACTGTTGAAGATACAGGAGCCCTGTCCTCCTTTCCATATGGTCACCCTACCTCCTGAAGTGTTGGACCATGACTCCCCTTATTCACAGCCAGCATGTTATTATTATTATTATTTACTTATATAGCACCATCAATGTACATGGTGCTGTACATGTACATGGTGCATGTGACTATGGGTGTTTTAATCCAACACACCTGGTGGGCATAAGGTTGGTGGGAGCCTATTCTATACAACCTGTATAGGACATAGCCATAAATTCAATCCATGATAGTTGTTATTATTGTTTTACTCTAGCACCAGCCAGCATTGCCAAAGTCAGGAATTTTGGAAGTTGCAGTTTAAAAACAACAACTGGAGTGCACCAGGTTGCCTGTCCCTAAACAGTTCATGTCTAGATATGGAAAGGAGGACAGGGCTCCTGTATCTTTAACAGTTGCATAGGAAAGGGAATTTCAGCAGGTGTCATTTGTATTTCAACACTTAATTTTAACTTAAATTTAAATTTCACTGTTCTAACTCTGTATTTTAATCTTATATCAATTTTGCTGCGTGGTTTTATCCTGGTTGTGCTTTTTATACTGTGTTTTGTAATTGTGCTTTTAACATGTTGGTTGTTTTATTATGGTTTTAATTTTTGTGAACCGCCCAGAGAGCTTCGGCTATTGGGTGGTATAGAAATGTAATAAATAAATAAATAAATATGGGGAACCTGGTTAAATCCCCTTTTCATCACAGCAGTTAAAGCTGCAGGAGCTATACTAGAGTGACCAGATTTAAAAGAGGGCAGGGCACCTGCAGCTTTAACTGTTGTGATGTAGAGGGGATTTCACCAGGTTCTCCATATATACAAATGACACCTGCTGAAATTCCCATTTCTATGCAACTGTTAAAGATACAGGAGACCTATCCTCCTTTTCATATGGTCACCCCACTCCTGTTGAAATTCCCTTTTCTATGCAGCTGTTGAAGAAACAGGAGCCCTGCCATCCTTTCCATATTGTCACCCTATGTTTAGATATAGTGCTCATCAGACTTCACCACTTGCCTCCCTGTAAAATGCCTTTAATGTCCCAGAGATCTGATATAACAACAACAACAACACAACTTTTAACAAAGGAAGCCTCAAAAACATATTTTGTGTAACTTCAGACAGAGTTTCTTGGCATGTACGGCTCAAATCCAGGAACGTCATCATAATTTTTTTTCATTGTTGTTGTTGTTCTTGTTAATGTATTTTTCCGCTGGTTCCACAATTTGCGCTAATTTCTGAGCAGTTTGCTGAAATTACATCAAATGGCTCAGACATTTGCGCAAATTGCAGAACCTGGAGGTTGGGGAGGGATGTGCAAAATGCCCATAAAATCCACAAATCGGTCTGTTTCACTGCAGATCAAGTCAGAAGCAAAACAGAGTCTGGGGGTAGGGGGTGAAGAACCTAAGAAAACTCATTCAACTCCACTCTCCCCAAACGGATTCCTCCAATATCCTTAGCATCCTCTTTACATTAATAATTGCAAAGTTTCACTGCTCCACCTTGTGGTCTGAACGGAGGCTCCCTCGAGATCCTATAGAATAAAAGGCTCTGAAAACATGGGAGAATTGTGACCTTCTTATTTTCTCATCACGCTGGTTGCATCTTCCCATTTTATGGAGCGTCCGCTTCACTCTATAGATAATCCCCAAGGAAACCTTTGATCCTTTTTTTCCCCTTGGCTCCAGATAAAGAGTTTGTATAAATCAAAGCCAGAACAGCTCTTACAGAAAGGGAGGGGGGAAGGCTGGGTCAACCTTAGGTAAAATAAATAAATAAATAAATACCCCACTCCAAATATTACTGTATGCAGAGATAGATGGCAGTGCTTTCTCCTCAAAAGTATTATTTTCCCTAATAGCAGCCAATTCCCCCTGTTCCATAAATAAATATTTTTATTTATGGAGCAGGGGACCATTTAGAAATTTTTATGATATTAATTGGTATATAAATGTTACGGATAAATTTCTTTCATCTCTTGGAATAGTCACTGGCAGTGTGCAAAAGAAAAAAAAATCTATAGAGCTGCACATTTCTCTAGAAATTAGCTACTTTCATTTGTTGTAAATCTCATTTAGTAGGATAAGAAGTTCATACTCTAGTCCAGTGGTTCCCAAACTTTTTCAGGTAACCGCCCCCTTGGTTCCACAAACTCATGTCCAGTGCCCCCTACGCGTGGCCCCTTTAAATGGGAAGCACCCGCTGCAGGCTTGCCGAGGGAGGGAGGGAAAAGAGATAGAACGCCTCTGTTTTGCACCCAGCGTGGCGGGGCACACCAAGCAGGGTATATCCCTTCATTAGCGTTTTGGTGCTTTTGAAATATTTCAGATCACCGTTAAAAGGCCTCTTCTTAAACAGTATTAATACATGTGTGGATTCTTCCCCTATATGGCTTGGGCCCAAACTACCTTCTCCCATAAAAATGTCCTTGGGTTTTAAGACCTTCTGGAGAGGCGCTTCTCGGAAAAGACCACCTCGAGGCTCCCCTGCCACCTCTTTGCCTCTTAACGCCCCCTTATGTAATCCCACCGCCTCCAAGGGGGAAGTACCACCCACTTTGGGAACCACTGCTCTAGTCTAATAGTAGATTTGACAATATGGTTGGTGTGTGTGTGTGTGTTATAAATGGACTAGACATTCACTCACATATATATTTTAATCCTACCTGTAGCACTGGCTCATATTGTCCTTTGGAACAATGTCCCTGATTATTATGACATTTTGGTCTTGCCTATATAGACACAAAGAACTCTGGGACTGGTAGTTCTTCAGAGAATATATAGGACAGAGAAGTACATGTCTGTCTCTTACAGTACAAGTCCTAGTTTAACTGCACAAGCACACTCCCTTTGTTCTACAAGAGGTCCTGGTCTAGCAACTCACTGTTCAGAACACTGTATTGTTTTGTATTTTTTGTTTCCCCGTTTTCTGCTTCTGATTGACTCCAGCAAATTTCACAAGATCTAGACAATAGGTACATAGATACATCCATAGCTTCTGTGTGGACTGGCTGGTTGAGTGTTTTTATGTAAATGTTTTTTTAAAAACAACAACACCAACAGTGTATACTGCATCTTTTATGGATTTTATTCCTTGTAAACCACTCAGGCAGTTTCAGCTATGGAGTAGTATAGAAATGTTGTTGTTGTTGTTGTTGATGATGATGATGATGATGATGATAATAATAATGGGAAACAGTCTTACATAAATATCCTCAACTTGATCTACAATTTAGCCTCAGTTCCACCCCTCAAGTAATGGGGTTGCAGCCTGGATTTGTCGTGTCCCCCCCCCCCAGTGGGATCTCTGGCCCCCAGTGAAGTCTATCTCCCCATGCTTGGACATCATGTTGGATTAGGCCTGAAGAGATTCAGGTTCTAATGCCCGCTCAACCTTGAAACTCACAGCAGGACTTTGGGTCAGTGACTATCTCTCACCCTATCCTACCTCACAGGGTTGTTATGCGGAAAAAGCAGGGGCAATAATGCGCACTGCATTAATCTCCTTGGAGGAAAGGCAAATATCAATGTCCTTAATAACATAATAATAAGTTGAGGTTGAGATCGGCAATCCAAATGGCACCCCGTCCCCTGTCAATAACTTTATAAGAACAGACGAGCAGCCCAGAATTGTCAAGGCAACAGCTAGAATAAAACATCACAGGAAGGGAGTATGTGGCCTGTCGAGCTGAAACCAATTTGGGAAAGAAAGAAAAAAATATCCTAAGTTGCATAGATGGGTTCAGATTTATATGCTCCTTATTTGTTTCATTTCAAAATTTCCATTCCAGATGCCAAGGGACTGAGGCGACGTGTTGGCAGAGGGGGGAAAAACACACATAATGTAAGTGAAGAATTTGGCAAGTTAGGGTCGAAGGTAATTGCATAACAACACTTAAGTCATATTCCAAAAAAACAAGATTTGGGGAGCAGGAGAATTTTGCCCAGTAAACTAATTTTTTGGGTTGGAAGTACATCTTCACTGATTTCGCTGTGGCTTCTAATTGATCTACATGAGGGTTGGGCAGAAAGTAGATCTCCAGGTGTTTTGGACTTCAGCTGCCAGCATTCCTGACCATTGGCCATGCAGACAGGGGCTTCTGGGAATTGACACCCAAACACCTGGAGATCTACCTTCTGCCCACCCTTGGTTCCACAAGCAGCAGAATGCAATAGTAAAATGTCTTCTACACCCCTTAAACAACTTTTAAGTTCTAATACCTTGCTCCTTCCTAATATTTTGATGTTGTGTTTTCTGATTCCAGTGTATTTACCCCATAGTTTCAAGGAACCTGTTGTTGTTGTTGTTGTTGTTGTTGTTGTTGTTATTTCTGCATAGAGCTGTTTAAGATATCTTATACATTAAATTAATACCATGCCATATATTTCCCCTGCTTGCTCCACTTATCTAAGGATTGAAGTTTTGGGTTCATCTTGATTTTACCTGTGGAAATATGAGCCGAGAGATAGTACAATGTTGAGGTGGTAGAAAGGACTTTCCACTCCAAATTGCAGGGGGAAGATACATTTTTTAGTGTTCCTCCCTGTAAAAACAAAAACTCCCTATGAGTAGGAAACTAGCACATCTGGAGAAAGGTTCTATCTATCCCTCTCCCTGTGGTGCTAGATTTCTCTTTGCAGGGAGCTCTCTTGTCTGTCTCTCTTCTCTGTCTCTCTTTTTAAAGATAGGGCAGTATTAAAGATGTGATTCCCCACTTGCCATCTGAAGTCATGCAATACATTCTACAACCTCAGCGTTCTGCCGTCTCAGTCTGTCACATATGGAGACCCAACCCTTTTGCCAAATAAACGGGATTACAACCTTAATATCTTTCTTCCCAGAATCAACATCGCACAGTTCAGCTCGTTCAACCTCTTGCAGGAAGAGGCTCAAGACGCAGCAGGCTCCACGCGGGCTCTTATTTGCATCTGCTAAGAATAGCACTCCAGGAGAGAAGACGGTGCCTTGTATTACACACATGCTAACGGAGTAGAACACGAACTAACGAACAATGGAAGGATCACGGAACAATAGGAAGCCTTTTTAACACATGTCAAGGGAACGGCACGGTGATTTGCCTGAGTAGTTGCTCATAAAAATTTCGGAGGCACAGAGCAAGGGAGACTGGAAAGTGTGAAATACGAACAGCAAAAGAGGGTTTGACCAGATATGCTCATTCGGGGCCCTCACCTAGAGCAGGAAGGCAGAAGCTCAGATATTGGGGGCCAACTCTGAGTCCAAATCAGGGTCTCTTGGAGTCTTAATATTGTGCTCTGGAGTTTCCAAGACAGGCACACACCCGTCCTCTGGGTCTAAGCGCCTTTTCCCTGATCACAGATTATTTGGTGGTTTCTCTGCTTCTTTGTTCCCTATTCTAAAAGGTGGAAAATGTCCTGCCTCCGGCTGGAGGATTATCTGAAGAGGAGGGATGGCATAGAACCACTCATGTCAGTCAACCTGGAGAAGCCTGGGCCCTGAACATGGGTCCTCCCCACAGAAGGAGGGGAGGTCCATGTCTGAAGGAGAGGAAGGATGGCCACCAAATCATGCATCCCCTGCCTCAGACATGGAGGGTTGGAGTAGGAGAAACAGTAAGGAAGAGAAACAGTAAGGAGGAGAAACAGTAAGGAGGAAGAAGAAAAGGCTTTCAGGGTGAGCAGTGGGACCTTTGAGGGGGTGTCAGCCATGGCATGCACCCTGCAATGCTGATCCTTGGCACCAGTATGCATGGCTGGTGCTACCATAGAGGCCACTCAGGCGGCCACCTAGAGTGCTAAGCTAAGAGGGGCGCTGGGCACAGCGCAGCACTCACGCGTGTTGGCTGTCAGCCGGCCTGGCCCCAGGATTCAGCTGGGCCTGGGTGAACGAGATGACGCCCTGCAGCCGTCTAGCCGAAACGAAGCCAGGGATGTGGGGGTGGGGCGGCTCCATGTTCGGACTTCCAGAACGCGCCCGGAAGAGAGAGAGAGAGAATGTATGGGTGAACGGGGTGCAGGGGGTCTTTGAGTGAATGCATGTGTCCATGCGTGTGTTTGTTTGGAGTGAGTGATGCTGAGTGTGTGCATGCGTGTGAGTTGGGGGGATGATTTGGAGGTGATATTCCTATTAAATAATGCATTTTAGACCCATAGACGTTCCTTTCCAATTTGTTTGCTATAATTCGCATGACATATTTCTTGCACTTTAAAATAAATTTAGCAGTTTCAAGTTTTGTGCTTCTTATTTTTGTCCAGGAAACATATGTTCTTAAAAATCAAAGTTGGCATTTTGGGTGGTGGTGGTAGTGAAAGTAGTTCACCTTGCCTAGGGCCAAAATAGTCTGGCACCAGCCCTACCAGTATGAGTAGACCAGACCACCAATGACTTCTGAATGTTGCCTTGCAAAGATAGAAAAGTTTTGCTTTCACCTTTGTCACATTTTTTGCTTGTTTTGGGTTTTCTGTTTTTTTGGTGGATGGAGCGGTTGAAGATATTGCAAGAACCTATAGAGATCAGCAATCCTCGCAGAGGACGCGCTGTGCTGAAGATCTCATCCGTGACCTTCGCAGGGCAAATCATATATAAATAAATAACCACAGAGAACAAAACAGCCCAGCGTGCAGGAAATACTTTCTTTAATGATCCTTATGCTACTACTTAGGGAATAAAGCCAAATCTTTTCTAAACCATGGGTGGCTGAAATTAAAGCATCCGGCATTTGTGCATGTAAATAAAGGACCCTGATTCATGGGGTTGATTGGCAGAGCTCTTAGATCTGATATGAAGTTGCTTCAAAATGAGAATTGGCCAGGGGTTGGTGAGGTGTAAGCGTCTTAAAGCAGGTAACTGGAGTTGTTAGGGGAATAGCAACAGTTATTCAGTTGTGAACCACCCAAAGAGCTCTGGCTATTGGGCGGTATAGAAATGTCATAAATAAATAAATAAATAAATAAGCTGTTCATTTTAATGTCTAGGATTGGTTAGCTCAAACACAGACATGGCTTGCTTTACATTCACATAATTACAGCACCTTTATCTCTCAGATTCTGTTTCATTTCATGCCTTCCCACCCTTCTCTTCTACCATAAACAGAGCACTCAGGTTGACTTACATTTTTAAAATAATAATAATAATAATAATAATAATAATAATAATAATAATAATACAAAATCAAACATTTAAAAGAACGATATCCTTCTAATTGCACAACCCTATGATTGTCTAAGGGCACAATCCTATGGGATTCACCATTGATACTCATAACCCTCCGAATGCGGAGTCTTGTATCTAGTGTAGAAGCCATCTTTGCCTCCACCATGCCTCCCACTCTGCAATTTAGCTAGATGGGCTTTTTCACCCATCTAGCTGGGTTGGGGAGGGGAGGGGAGCTCACACTCCTGTGTCCAAGTCTGGAATGCTGTCTGCAAATTTAGATCTAGGAATCCAAATTATGCTACTGCCCACCCCGACTCCGTCCAGAGGCCAGAGGAATGATCTCTAATTAAGTTACTGAGTACACTTTTATTGTAAGCAGGTTACTGAGGATTACAGGGCTCACTTCCAGATGTGTGAGTGTAGGATCCAAGCCTCAAAATGTTTGGGTGACCCGCTTTACAGCTCATTCAGTCATGCACATCCATAAGTTGTGGCCTGGAGTATCGTGTTGTGTGCATGAACAGGCCATCGTTGACATTTTATTCATTTATTTCCAAGATTTATATACCAGTCTACAAAATCCAACCAAATTCCCAAGTGGTGAACAACAAAAAGGGGGAAAAATAGAATCAAAATACAGATGCAAAATACTTAACATCCAATTATGCTAATTAAAAAGTGGCTGGTTGGTACAGGGAGGCATTATTATTATTATTATTATTATTATTATTATTATTATTATTATTATTAAAAATCTCTTCAGCAGGACCCAAAAATGAAACCGTGTTGGTGCTTGTCTAATATTAACAGGCAGGGAATTCCATAGAGAGGAAGGTAATACACTCAAAGCTCTACTTTTAGTTGACTACATGTGGAATCACCAGGAGAACCTCATTTGATAACCTGAGTGACCAAGCAAACTCGCTCAACTTTCCTATGCGCCTGATTGACCACAACGGCAGTTTTCAAGGGAATCCATTCACACGTTCTGCTGCCAGACATCAAGTGTGCAGGGATCATATTGAGAGAGACAGAGAGAGAGAGAGAGAGAGAGAGAGAGAGAGAGAGAGAGAGAGAGAGAGAGAAAGAAAGTGACGTACACCCATGTGAACAAATCCAAAGGAGTCTGGCAGACTGGCCAGACACTGTGCAGTTTCCAAACGTTAAAATGAGTCACGTTTGGAACCACCTCTTCAAACTGAAGCAAACGCAAGTGCTTTTGGACATCGGTACTTTTCTGAGTGAAAGTTCCCTTTCTTGCATGCCAAAATGGTTTTGCGGGTCTCAAAACCCAAGCTCAAGGATGTGGCTTTCAGGCCTCATTCTTCAAGTTCATGCATATTGAAAATAACATTTTTTAAAAAACAACAACAACATGTGAATGGGTCTGTGTGTGTGTTTTATTGTCATTTTCGCAAAACTTTGCAGACGCACAATCGCCAAATGAGAATTGGAATCGGCACTCCCAGATTCATTTGGGATCTGTTTCCCACCGCAAATATGTTCAATTGGCCATCAATCCCCAGGCAACTGGGCGACCCAGGCATCATCAAATAGCTGTGTGTTCCCCTGCTTGGTTCCTTTGCAGCCATACTTCTACCCCGATCTTTCCACTGTCTTGCCAAGAGTTATCCATCTGTTGTCATGCTCTCTGTTCCTCCAGTATGGGACTGGCAGGTGCCCAACAAGGATTGCAGATGGAGTTCCTCTAGCGAGTATGCAAAGGGGTAACTTGTCATCAACAGCAAGTCAAATTCCACAGAGATTAGAAAGACCAGGCTGTGTGTGCATGTGTGTGTGTGTGCGTGCGCGCGTGTGTGCTCTTCATAGTACAGAAGAACATTAAAAACTTCCTTATACTGAGTTAGACCCTAGTACAGATGTACTAAGCAAGTGATGCCCAGTTTCTTCAGCCTGGGGATGGGAGTGTTCTCTCCTTTACCAAGCTTCTGTGGGCTTGCGGGGGCGGGGAGGCAGAGACTCCACCCACATCTGTCCTGTCACAAACCTCTGACATGGCTTGTCATTGACTCCAAGAGGAGTGTGTATGCACCACCTAAGATGCAGAACCTTTATCTTGTGCCCAGAAGGAAAAATAAGTCCATACTGTCCAAATTCACTATTCTGCTACACTCTCCTGCCCCAATCTGACAACTTCAGACAGCACTTCATGCATCTGAAGGTGGATTCTAATGCCAGAATTAATGTGTTAGTCTGAGAAGTGTCATAAGCACCTCTGTTTGTTGCTGCTGTTTTCTGCAATCAAAGGTCTAGTCCTCATAATTGCAAGCACACTATTTGGAAGCATTTACTAACATTTTATGTTCTTGTCAGAGATGCATAGACATGCAAACGGGTTCTAAGTTACAGGGATGGTCCAATGGCAGTGTCCAAATGCATGAACAAAACCTTTGTGGATTTATGCCAGATCTGCCTCTACAATGTTAAGGGAACCAGCAGCCTGATCCTAAACATGTTGACTTGGAAGCAAGTCCCACTGAGATCAGCGGGAGTTCCTTCTTGATCAGCTTGCGTGTGTCTCTGGAAGTTGACTCAAAAAACACTGGGCTTGTTCACGAGCCAACATACTTAACACCAAGGTGCGAGGCTAAATCATGCAATCCAAAGCACACCTCACAGTAGCTGCTGAATTAAGCAGGATTGCTGAACAAACATGCTTTGGATTGGGCTCAGATCCGTTAATAATAACCAAACACGTATGTTTGACTGTGCTGCAAAAGAAGGTCCACAGGGTTACAGATACATAGGGCAATTGCTAAGCTTGGTCTCATGGGATCTCAGCACTGAATCTATTTACCATCCCCCTGGATCTATTCCCCAGAGCCCTAAGTGTCTCTTGACCTCAATGGAAGTTTCTCTCCCACCCCCCAGTGTAATTGTCATGCAGGGGGCAATTTTAAAAGGGTATTGCACTTGGGGAAGGAAGGGTTAACCTCCATACCCACATGCTGCAAGGACACCCCCCTTGAACTCTCCCCTCCCCATGGCAGTTAAGCTAACATCTTTTTCATTTGTAAAAATGGGAGATTTTCCCCTAAACTTAGCTATCATGGTGGCTGCAGTGGGATCTCCAGGGTGATGATCACATTCGGGGTGGGGAGGGTTAGCACTCCCTTCCCTGTGCTTTGTGGCCCCAGAAACACCCCTCCCCATGGATGGGGCCAATAGAAAGATTTGGTCCCAAACGTAGTAAAGTGCATAGCAACAACGCCGCTGTAGGTTTTGAAAAATAAAGAAGTTTGAAAGATGTTGGCTGAGATGACTCCTAGCCAAGAGTTTTCAATGGGGACTTTGTGTATATCTTCTCATCCAACCCAGGTGTCTTGAAAAGGGGACTAGATGAATTCATGAGAGCCTATCAACATCTGACTGCCATTATGGCCAAATGGGACCCCCATGTACAGAATACCAGTGAATACTGGTCACTGGAGGGGCAGATGTGGAGAAGCACTATTGCCTGAATGTCCCATTTCTGGGTTTCCTGGAGGCATCTTCTAGACCTCTGTGGGAACTAGGATGTTAGACTGTGGTCTGTTCGAGCAGGACTCTTCTTACACTCTCACATGTGCAAAAAAGGCTTGGAAACCAACAGGATAGGCTCAGACATTTTTGAATGTCTTGGGGTTAAGGAGTTGGGACAGCAGATGCTGGGGAGGGGGGGTTCTGCATCCACCCACCGCCTACACATAAATAAACTCAGTGGCTCTCTTTTCCAAATCATCATGCTTCAGTTCAGGACATCAGTATTGTGGGTCTTCATTGCAGTGTTACCCTCACAACAACCCTAAGAGGTAGGTCACTACTGTTTCCATTTTACAGATGGAGAGAACTGATAGTGCACCCCAATGATGGAACACTCACACACACACACGGCTAGGAAGGTGAGATTGACTCCTTCCTTCCTTTATTTTGGACAGATTCTCTTCTATCGGGGCTTTTACCATGCATCATATTTTGCCGCTCTTCAATTTTAATTCTAACTCTCAAACGTTATTGTACGTTGGGGTTTGGTAAGTTTCATTTGTTTCGTTTTTGCTTTGTGGTTGTTGGTTTTTCGCGCCTGTGTTCTGTGATTCTATGAGAAGTTGTAACCCTTTAAAAAATCATTATTCATTGCACATTACCCCAGGATGGGGGAGATGGGGCAGAGGGTGTGATGCATAAGAACATAAGAAGTGTCAGTCTGGATCAGACCAAGGGTCCATCTAGTCCAGCACTCTGTTCACTCAGTGGCCAACCAGCCATCAGCCAGGGGACAACAAAGCAGGGGGGATTCCACACACCGTACTGAGGCTGCTTCCATGCGTCCCCAGTGCGGCCCCAAAGCGATCGTGTCACTTGCCTGGAGAAGCGACGAGGAAGAGGCGTCCTTGCCACCGCCGCCACCCACCTACCTCCGTCCCGGCCGGGTCAGAGAGCTCGGCGGAAGAAGGCAGGGTGGAGAGCGGAAGAAGCTTTTCACCCCGCCTTCTTCCGCTGAGCTCTCCGTCCCGGCCGGCGAGGAAGTAGGTGGGTGGCGGCGGCAAGGATGCCTCTTCCTCGTCGCTTCTCCAGGCAAGTGACACGATCGCTTTGGGGTCGCACTGGGGCCGCATGGAAGCAGCCTCAGTACGGCGTGGAGGATCCCCCGAGGACATTGTGCAACAGCACCCTCCCACCCATGTTCCCCAGCAACCGGTGCACACACGCTTACTGCCTCGAATACTGGAGATAGCATACATTCCATAAAGAAATAAATAAACTGTGGCTGCAAGTCTGGGGCTGTTTCTACACCCACCTTTTTTCCAGGGATGATCCCAGTGCATGCAAATGACACACAGGGGATACGGGGGCAGGCAGGAATGATCCCTCCATTTTCCTGGGATAATCCTTCGGTGTAGAAAGGGCCTGGGACTTGCTCAAGGACACACTGTGCACCACAGGCAGAAACATTTGAACCCAAGTCCCTCAGGATCAGAATCCAAATCTCCCCAAAGCAAGTGCACAAACTTCCAAAGCTTCGTCTCCCCGACGCCATCCACGTCCACATCCCAGAAATCCCTGGATGAAAAGATACCTGGATTGCTAGATGGGTAGTATTTGAAAGACTCTCTTACCTCCTCCGTTTTTGTAGCAGAGGTAGGGGAATCTCCACACGTTGGCCAGGTCCACTGAAAACCCAATGACGGAGAGAAGGAAGTCGATCTTCTTGCCCCACGTCTCCCGGTCGGGCGCCTGGGCGCCAGAGCTGTAGTTGGAGCTGCCGCTCTGCAAGAGATTGGTGCTGGTGTACTGCACGCCGTTCTGCTCCTTCACCAGGATGAGCTCCACGTCCTTCTTGGGCTGCTGCTGCTGCTGCTGCTGCAGTTGCCACTGGCCATCGGAGCAGTCCTGTACAGGCGTCCCCGCCGGGCTCCTCCGCTCGGGCTGGCTGGCCGGGGTGATCATCGTCCTTTCGAAGGTCCAAGAGGAAAGAGAGAGGAGGAGAGACAGAGAAAAGCTCAGCTTGGGAGAGCAGCGGGCGAAGCGCGAGTGGGAGGCGAGCCGAGGCAGGCAGGCAAGAAGCGGCGAGCCGGCGCTCCTGGCGAGCGCCGTCGGAGCTCTCCAAAAGCGCAGCGCAAAAACGCACCGCGGCGGCAGCGAAGGAGGAGCAGCAGCAAGAGGAAGGCATGCAAATGAGGCGGCAGGCCAAGTCCCGCAGCGCCAGGACCCGCCGGGCTCGCCTCCTCCCCTTCTCCTCCTCGGTTTGGACAAAAGTAAGCCAAGGGCCCGCACCTGATCCCCAAGCGCCGCCGAGCCTCTGCGCGTCTCCTTCTGGCCAACAATGGGGCGGCGGAACAACAGCTCCTCCTCTCCTCTCCTCTCCTCCGCTCCCACCGCGCCGGGACCGTCCTGGTCCCTTTCTGCGCGGCACCCCGCACCCGCCCTGGATTAAAGGCGTGACAACCGGCCGCCCAGGGCCCCGGCCGTGCCTTTGGGTTTGGGGAGCGTCTGGGATTCGGAGTCACTCCTGACTTGTCTCAAAAAGGAATGACTTAATTAACGAAATAATCCCGCCTCCCTTGCTAGGGATTCTGTTCGCCTTTCCCAAAGGCGCACGGAGATACTTTAGGAAATAAATCTCTCCAAAGGTATTCTTCGCTTCAGCATAGGCACACGTTAACAAGGGCCGGTTTAGAGATCCCTGGGTCGCAGGCAGGTGAGGGTACACCTGGAATCTAGTTTAGCTAACTAATAACTACTTTGCCTTGCCAGGATCATCATCACCATCATCTGCGGCTGCTGCTTTTGCCAACGAACTATACAAAAGCGCGGGCGCGCACACGTTACAGTTTAGCTCCGCGTGCCACCATTCTCTCTCTGTCTCTCTGTCTGTCTGTCTCTCTCTCTCTCTCTCTCTCGCGCGCGCGCACACACACACGCACACTGGATTTTTGACTAATTCAGAGTAGCTGTTCCATCTGTAGCCTGTCTTTTCCTCTTCAACTTAGTGCAATTTGCAATGCAACTATTCCAACCTTGGAGTACTTACGTGTACACACACTCCCCCCCCCCACACCCCTGCTTTATTTATTTCATTTGCTTGCTTATTTACAATTCTCTCTGCTCAGGGTTGCTTACACAATAAAACAATGATGACAATAACAATGAAATCCTCTCTCTCTCTGCTCCAAAGTGAGACCCATCCAATTCAATGGGTTTTGCTCCCAGAGAAGTGTGTATGGGGGATCAGCCGCTAATACATTCTGCTCCAAGGTGGCACCCTCCAGATGTTTTGGACTATGACTCCCATCAGCCCAAGGGGATGTGGCTAGTTATGGGGCATGATGGGACTTGTAGTCCCACACATCTGGGGGACACTTTATTAGGGAAGGCTCCTCTCATTCATAATCCAGAATCAGAGCGTTATTTTAACTCATCTGCAATAAATGTGCCATGTTGCCTCCATCATGGTATTTGTGATATTACTCTTTCCTCTGCTCTTTGTAGGATAGAGAGACTCACACACTCTCAGGATACCTAGACTTAGATATGTAATGCAATTGTGCTCCAACCTGCACTGTAAAATGTCATTTACATTTGTTTCATACGGGTGTGTGTGTATGGTTGATTTAGTGAAGGTTAAAGAACAAAAAAGTTCAGCTATACATCATGGAGCAAGAAAGAATTCAGCTATAAATCATGGAACAAGAAAGAGCAAAGTACAATGAAATCAGTTTCAATTATGCATTGAACATAATAATGAAAAGCAGGAGTTTTTTTGTACAGGGTTGTAGGACTCCCCCTTTTTATTGTCTAAACATATATTCAATTGTGTCCTAAATCTTCATTCTAATAAGATATGGCAGATTCCATGCCCAGGGGCAAACAAGTAGAATGTCAGACAGTGTCAGAGCGTTCTGCACCTTTTCCCTTGCCCCATTGAAATCAATGAGATTTAAAAAGGCTGAAGGATCCCTTTCCTCTGCCACTCTGGACAATAGATGCACCCAACGTCAGAACTGCCTAGTTCCATTTATGAGAAAGAATCTTTCCTTTCTTGCTACAGGTGTATTGTTTTCTGAGCAACACTGGGAGCTTTCCTGTTTGTTTTTACTTCTGAAAAACAAAATATCCCGCTGTGCTTGGATCCCAGACCAAGGATCCTAAACGTCTCTGGGAATAGGTGATGCTGAACATTCATTCAACATCAGTTACTCCAACATATGAGAATAAACCCCACCACACTTTCTCCATTGCATGTGTGAACTGAGAAGGGGGAAATGGGGGGAGGATACTTTCTCTAAATCAGGGGTGTCCAACATCTCCAGACTTGAAAATTGCAACATGAGACCCACTAGGTTGAAAGTGACCTGGGTTCAAATCCCCACCCAACCATAAATCTCACTGGGTGATCTCGGGGTGGCTTCATATATCTCAGCCTAACATATTTCAGAGGGTTGTTGGAATGAGTACACAGGGAATGAACCTCGTATACCACCCTAAGCTTCTTAGAAGAAGGGTCTGATATATGAGACTTGAGTGGACATTTATAGGATTATGCAGTTAAATATTTATATATATAAAATGGATGGACATGGACACACACACACACACACACACACACACACACACACACACACAGAGAGAGAGAGAGAGAGAGAGAGAGAGAGAGAGAGAGAGCGCATAACTCCTAAATCTGATCTTCTCTCTCTCTCTCTCTCTCTCTCTCTCTCTCTCTCTCTCTCACCCACCAACCCCACATCCACCCCTTGGTCTTTTCTTATCTCTCTCTGCTTGGAGAGAGGCAATAGGCCTTAATAGAGATGAAAGAGAGATTCCACTTCTCATATTTCTTTTGTCCCTTCCTGCCACCACTGGTCAAACTGGTCTCGCAACTTTTACGAACAATTCAACCCCACCTTGCAACATCAGTGTGCCCGACAGCACTGGGATGAAACACTCCAAGCAACACAGTCCCATCTGCCCACTTTCTTGAGGGGGAGGGCAGGATGAGACGCAGAGAACCCAGGGATGTGGCTCCAGTAGTTTGAGCCACCTTAGATGTTGGAGCCAAAGACCAGATAGGAAGTTTCCTTATACCTGTTCAGAGACTTGTCTACCTATACCGGGTCCATGTAGATGAGTGTTGTCTATTGTGTCTGGCAGCAGCCCTGTGGGTTTAAGGCCGGAGTTTTTTCCTGCCCTACCTGGAGATGCTGGTGATTGAATCTGGGACCTTCTGCATGCAAAGGTGGTGATCTTCTCTTGAGACACTGAAATCAGCCCTTGTTTAAGCCGGGACTTACCTCCGGTGGCAGTGTGAACAGAGTCAGAGTCAATAACAGCAAATAACAACAAACAGACACATCCAAGAGAGAACCCCATACACCATCAGCTGCACACTGCCCTGCATGACAATGCTCCAGATAAACAGAACTCAGGTATTGCCAGAAAGGCTGAAGTGCTGAAATGAGTTGTGTATACACCCAGACTTCCCTTAAGTGCATAGGCATGCACACGGAGAGATTGTGCACGCTCACTGAAATAGACCAACACGCATAGTGCGCCAGTTTTAAGGTGGTTAAAAGATGCCCGCCAAAAAATTCCCTTTCTGGGGGAAAGAGTGTACACCAAGCACTCAAGGCTCTGCCACCAGACCCCTCCCTTCCCCCTTCCATTAATAAAGAGTCATCAGAATGCAGTCTGCAAGTTGCTCAAGGTTGCTCTGCACTTTCTACCCCCTGCAGGGAACGCCCCTAATCTGTCTGGTCAAATGCAGCAGTTACCCAAAACACAACTGCTGAGGCTTGGATCCCAGATCCACACTTTGGCGCTTGCTCCTTGTTATCGCGAAAACCACCCCAACGGTCAGCAAAGTCAGCTTCGCCCGCCCTTGCATGGGGGGGCTTGTCTGGTCAAGTAAGTTACATAAACAGGGCATAGTTGTCCACAATATTATGTATTGTTAGCTGTTAGAAATAGTTTCATTTATGGAAAATGTATAACTCTGCAATCGACAAGGGATGGGAGGAGGGATGAGCCTTGAGCTCGTCAGGAGGGGCAGGGGATGGTGTAAAAGATGTTGGTCGTGGATGATGGGTAGAGAAGCTCACCTTCGATCCCTCGAGGGTGAGTTTCCTCCTACAATAAAGAATGGTCACTGAATATGGACTTGTCTGGTTTTCCTGTTCCCTCCCTTCTGGTTGGGTTTTTTAACCTAACACCTGTATTATGCAAGCATCATGTGCATATCTGCATGTAAGAAAACACAGTAAGACACACACAAAGAGAGATTTCACTCTGCTTCTTCCAGGCCTGGCCATCCTGGTCCCAGCAGCTCCCGCGTTTCACTTACCCACCAACAGAGAGAGGCCCTTTGAAAACTCACCGGCAGCAGACAGGTCAACTCTCTCAGCAGAAGACGGCACACCACAAAGACAGATGTCCCATTCCCCCGCGGTTGGTTGGGTGGGGCAAGTGTGGGAAGGGGAGGGCAGGGACCTCCTCTCCTGCCTTTCAGGCCTCCTCTCCTTTGGGACAAGAGGAGCAGCTGTAGGCGAGGGAGCTTTTTAAACCCGTCTCTCTCCACGTGATTGAATTACTGTATATTAATACAACCTCGCAGACGTTCTACCCTGGAGCATCCTGATCACTTCTCCTGACTGGAGAAAGCAGGTTTAACCTTGAGCAGCAGAGGCTGGGGACCTTTTCTCTCCCCTGTATCCCCTGGAAGACCTTGGGATGGGGTTGATCTCCAACGCATTAAGGCACGTTTAAGTGAGTCTGTGTGTGGGGAGCCCAGGAAGCCGTCTCCCCTTCCTTGCCTCCTCCACGTCTTCCCCTTTGAGAATATATACTGTGTGCCGCTGCCTGTCTGTCTCCCCCTCTCTCTAGCTGTGGAGCTTTTGAGTAGAAAAGTGTGGGCAGTCTGGTTAATGTAATATCAGCTGCCCCCTCAAGGTAAGAAAAGTCCTCAATTGGATTTCACCCCCCAAAAAAAGAAGGAAAAAAGGTGGGGGGTCCTTAATGTTGAATCACTCTGGACCGCGTTGTGCCTAATGAGGCTTGACAGCAGTTTATGCCTTTACAGACAGGGAGAAAGGGAATATATCTGAAAGGCTCTGTGTTTGTTGGGGGGGGGGCGGCGGTTGAGTCAAAGAGCAGCAAGGAGAACCTGGTGCCTTTGATTGGCAGCATCTATCACCCTGAGACTTGAGATGCTTTAAACTTTAAAGCCAGACTAGATCAGTCCCAAGGAGAGGTGATGATTGAAAGCTTTTGTTTGGGCTAGGAAATCTGTCTTCTTTTTCATTGTGTCCCCCCTCCACCTCCCCAGCCTCTAGCATTTTAAGGCAAGGCTAAAATAATAATAATAATTTACTCAGATTAGTTCTTTCCTAGCAAAACAATTAATTGTGCCGGACTGATTCAGACCAATGTCCACATCTACTTCTTTTGACTTGTAAAAGTGATCAGATTAACCAATCAACTTTTGCTGGTAGTGAATCTCTCTCTTCTCTCTCTGTTTTCACAAAATGCCCATCCTTGTGATAATGTATGTGTGTGTGTGTGGAGTGAGGGCAAGCATATTACAAAGACTCCTGGAGTATGTATGTGTGGGTGGGTGAGGTCCATGTGTTCTTGTATCTCTCTGTGAGTGGCCCTGGAAGGTAGGGTGGCCATATGAAAAGGAGGACAGGGCTCCTGTATCTTTTAACAGTTGTATTGAAAAAGAAATTTCAGCAGGTGTCATTTGTATATATGGGGAACCTGGTATACTTTTTAATATTTACGGTTTTTAACTTTTGTAAACCACCCTGGGAGCTTCGGCTATAGAGCAGTATATAAAATAAATAAATAAATAAATAAATAAATATGATACCTGCTGAAATTCCCTTTTCTATGCCACTGTTAAAGATACAGGAACCCTGTCCTCCTTTTCATATGGTCACCAGGGCCGGTGACAGACTATTTTGCGCCCTAGGCAAGGTGAGCTACTTTCACCCCCCCACCCCCCAAAAATGCCAACTTTGATTTTTAAGAACATATGTTTCCTGGAAAAAAAATAAGAAGCACAAAACTTGAAACTGCTAAATTTATTGTAAAGTGCAAGAAATACGTCATGCCAATTATAGCAAACAAATTGGAAAGGAACATCTATGTGTCTAAAATGCATTATTTAATAAGAACATCACCTCCAAATCATCTCCCCAACTCACACGCACACGCACACTCAGCATCACTCACTCCAAACAAACACACACATGGACACATGCATTCACTCAAAGACCCCATGCACCCCATTCACCCATACATTCTCTCTCTTTCTTTCTCTCTCTCTCTCTCTCTTCTGGGCGTGTTCCAGAAGTCTGAACGTGGAGCTGCCCCACCCCCACCCCAGCGTCCCTGGCTTCGCTTTGGCTGGGTGGGCGTGGGGTGCCATCTTGCCCACCCAGGCCCAGCTGAATCCTTGGGCCGGCTCACAGCCAACACACGTGAGTGCTGTACTGTGCCCGGCACCCCTCTTAGCTTGGCGCTCTAGGCGGCCACCTGAGTGACCTCTATGTACCAGCCCTGATGGTCACACTACTGGAAGGCAATTTTTGCCCTCATCAAAATAATGTCTGCCAAAGTCCTCACTCTATTCGGGTAGTGTCATAGTACAAAAGTCAATGCAAGCAGAAGGTTCCAAGTCAGAACCTGTAGGTTTGAAAAGGCTACAAACTGAATGCCCTCTTGTAGACCCGTTCTTGACTTGGCAGGCACTGGTAGGCTTACCTGTCAGCAGTGGTGGACATCAGGTAGCACTTCAATTCTAATGCCTTAGAGTGATGCTATCTGTCGGGGATGCTTTAGGGGGGATTCCTGCATTGAGCAGGGGGTTGGACTCGATGGCCTTGTAGGCCCCTTCCAACTCTGCTATTCTATGATTCTATGATGCTATGTTGGGAGCAGATAGGAAAGTACATGGCTATTTGTTGTTTATTCGTTCAGTCGTTTCCGACTCTTCGTGACTTCATGGACCAGCCCACGCCAGAGCTTTCTGTCGGCTGTCGCCACCCCCAGCTTCCCCAAGGTCAAGTCTGTCACCTCCAGAATATCATCCATCCATCTTGCCCTTGGTCGGCCCCTCTTCCTTTTGCCTTCCACTTTCCCTAGCATCAGCCTCTTCTCCAGGGTATCCTGTCTTCTCATTTTGTGGCCAAAGTACTTCAGTTTTGCCTTTAATACCATTCCCTCAAGTGAGCAGTCTGGCTTTATTTCCTGGAGTATGGACTGGTTGGATCTTCTTGCAGTCCACAGCATTCTCAGAATTTTCCTCCAACACCACAGTCCAAAAGCATCTATCTTCCTTCGCTCAGCCTTCCTTATGGTCCAGCTCTCGCAGCCATAGGTTACTACGGCGAATACCATTGCTTTAACTATGCGGACCTTTGTTGTCAGTGTGGTGTCTCTGCTCTTAACTATTTTATCAAGATTTGTCATTGCTCTCCTCCCAAGAAGTAAACGTCTTCTGATTTCCTGGCTGCAGTCAGCGTCTGCAGTAATATTTGCGCCCAGAAATACAAAGTCTGTCACTGCCTCCACGTTTTCTCCCTCTATTTGCCAGTTATCAATCAAGCTAGTTTCCATAATCTTGGTTTTTTTGAGGTTTAACTGCAACCCAGCTTTTGCACTTTCTTCTTTCACCTTTGTCATAAGGCTCCTCAGCTCCTCCTCGCTTCCACCCAATAATAGCCAAAGCTCCCAGAGTAGTTAACAAAGATTAAAACCCTATGATTCACTATGATAGCACAATATTTTATTTATTTATTTATTTATTTATTACATTTTTATACCACCCAATGGCCAAAGCTCTCTGGGCGGTTGACAAAAATTAAAACCATGAAAAGCATAATAAAACCAATAACAGTTTATCTGGTTGAGCTTTTATATTGTATTTTCTATTATGGTTTTAGACTGTTGTTTTATACTTTCAATGTTTTTAATTTTTGTGAACCGCCCAGAGAGCTCCGGCTATTGGGCGGTATAGAAATGTAATAAATAAATAAATATATAAACACAAATACAAAATACAATATAAAAAGCACAACCCGGATAAAACCACACAGCAGAAATTGATATAGGTTAAAATACGGAATTAAAAGAGCGATGTTTAAATTTAAGTTAAATTAGGTGTTAAAATACTGAGAAAATAAAAAAGGTCTTCAGCTGGCGATGGAAGGAGTACAGTGTAGGCACCAGGTGAACCTCTCTGGGGAGCTCATTCCACAGCCGGGGTGCCACAGCAAGAAAGCCCTTCCCCTAGTAGTCACCTGCCTCACTTCCTTTGGCAGGGGCTCACGGACAAGGACCCTTGTGGATGATCTTAAGGTCTGGGCAGGGGCATATGGGAGGAGGTGTTCCTTTAAATAACCTGGCCCCAAACTATTTAGGGCTTTGAATGTTAGCACCAGCACTGAATTGGGGCCGGACCTGGACTGGCAGCCAATGATGTTGTAGAAGGACTGGCGTGATATGGTCTCGCTGGCCAGATCCTGTTAGTAATCAGACTGCCCTGTTTTGTACCAGCTGAAGTTTCCAGACAGTTGTATAATATGAAACTATTATACAAAGATATGGTAGCATCATATAAAAACCATGCAAAAATGTCAAGCCAATTTTTAAGCCATCAACAATGAAATCCCAGGACCCATTAAAAAAACTCCATCCATATCATATGCTGCTCAATGCCTGGGAGTAGAGGAAAGTCTTAACCTGATGTTGAAAAGGTGGCAATATTGATGCCAGGCAGGCCTGAATGGGGAGAGCATTCCACAATCAGGGGGCCAGCACTGAAAAGGCCCTCTCCTTTGGCTGTCCTCCAGATCTCCTTTGGAGAATGCATTCGGAGGAGCGCCTCATTTGATGATTGTAGAATAAATGTAGGTTCATACCGGGAGAGGCACTTCATCAGCTATTGCAGTCCTGAGGTGTATATGGCTTAATAGTTCAAAATCAACTCCTTGAATTGCTTTTCGAAATGTACATATAGGCAGCCTGTGCAAGTGCATCAGAATTGATGTTATATGTTCATACTGCCTAGTTGCTGATATCAATTCTAACACATTTTGCACAAGTGGGAAGAGGTGCCAGAAGGTGCTGCTGCACCAAAGGGGAACCACCGCCACACCAGTGAAGGAAGGAGAAGCCTACACTGAAGCCATGCCCATGGGGGCCTTCATTACAACTGAGGGGCCCACCCACAGGAACGTCCAAGGGCCCCAACGAAGCTGGCACCAACCTTCTACCAGGCTATGGTTAATTGTGGCCTACCTATCTCTGTCCACGAGGGTTCACAAGTTGTGCACCAACCTTATCTCGTGGAAAGTACTACATGCTCCAGAAGCTACTTGGACCTCCAGTGACAAAGCTGGATGAACTGGCACTCCCAGACTGCAAGCACAATCTGGGGGGAGGTTGCTTCCCCTGCTCAAAAAAATTGTCCACCACCTGTATGGATGGATGAACCACCCAAGAACAGTCCTCCATCTTGTCATTGTAAGGTATGCCCCAAAACTGCATTCTCAGATTTGAGTTTGAAATGGCTGAGTTCTATAACTCTTCTATCCGATTGTATTTTTTTTATTTTTATTTTGGTATAAATGATAGTGGGAAAGGGAGGCCATTGGTAGAACATATGTCTAGCATGCATAAGCTCCAGGCCCTCAAACCTGCATTCGAAAGCTGTTGCAAGACAGAGTAGGCAAAACTGGGCAAGATGGCCCAGTATTGATAGGTACATAGATAGAAAGAAGCGCCACCTGATGGTGATGGTTGGTACTTACATTTTCAGGAAGCCCACTGGTGCTCAAGCTTCTCTCATGGGGTGAAGGAGGTTTTCTGGAACACGAGCCCCAGGTGACCTGGCCAAGAGAGCTTTCATTCAATTGACAGCTGCTGTTCTTGGAGAATGAAAATAATATAGTTTATTGAGTCACTATTTATTTATTTATTTATTACATTTTTATACCGCCCAATAGCCGAAGCTCTCTGGGCGGTTCACAAAAATTAAAACCATCATAAAACAACCAACAAGTTAAAAACACAAATACAAAATACAATATAAAAAGCACAACCAGGATAAAACCATGCAGCAAAATTGATATAAGGTTGAAATACAGAGTTAAAACAGTATAATTTAAATTTAAGTTAAAATTAAGTGTTAAAATACTGAGTGAATAAAAAGGTCTTCAGCTGGCGACGAAAGGAGTACAGTGTAGGTGCCAGGGGAACTTCTCTGGGGAGCTATGTCACTATGTGACATAGTCATTCGGAGGCCAGGTGAGTATGGTGTAATGGGGAGGCCTTTGCCTGAATCTCAGATTTCAAACTAACTCCAACAGTTACATCAATTGCTTAGTCAGTGGTGACAGCAACGGCAATTGCTGGTGATCTCTCTTTGCTGCTGTGATTTGGATGACACTGGTTTGCTCCTCTAGCTGTTGCTAGTGAGTCCACAAGCTGTCACCTTGCAGGCCACAAAAATACATGAGACCTTAAAGCAGAGGTGTTGGGTGGGAGCCAAAGATAAAAGAGGTAAGACCAAAATACTCCAAATACCAGTATAATACCGGCGAGTGTCGTAGGGACAATAGGTTGGCTTGGGAGAACCCTGTTGAGGTCAGAGAGAACACTCTGACCTTGGAAGAGGGAGTTGGTGATCCAACCCCAGACCTCTCCTCCTTGCAGCTGGCATGGAAAGGACCATGCTGGCTGCTTCTCTGACATCAGGAACTCAACTTCAGAGGAGGAGGAACGGGGCCATTCTGCTGGCATGTTAACCTTTTAGAATGGAGAAAAACCATAGAAAACTCAGAAACCACCCACTGATTGGTGGTCAGACATGGCCGTCTGGCAAACCCTGGAGCACATAAGAAGAGGTGGGCTGCATGAGACCAAAGGACTGTCTAGTTTGGCATCCTGTTTCTCAATGTCTCTGGGAAGCCCACCGGCAGGGCATGAGGACAGTAACCCTCTCCTGCTGTTGTTCCCCATAAAACAAACAAATTAAATCACAAGAGCCCTGCTGGATCAAACAAAACACTATTCTAGTCCAGTGTTCTGTTCCCACCCTCGCTAACCAGACAAATGCCTGTGGGAAGGCCTGAAGAGGTCATGGGTGCAACTGCAGTCTGTGTGTGTGTGTGAATGATGGAGGCAGGCCCACAGGCAGCCTAAACGTTCTGAGTGTGCGTGCCAAAATAGTGGAGGGAGAGCTCATCTCTTTTGCAGGCCTTTTAAAGACAAAATCTTAAACTGGTTTTTAACAATTTGCTTGTGAACTTTAGGGAAACAGTCCCCGCCCCCTCCAGCCCATCCCTGCCTCTAGGCCTGGATGGAGGAATGGAGGAACTCACCGCTTCCACCAGTCTGCCTGTCCCACGTCATTAGGCGCCCTAGGGATTTTTGAGAGGAGATTTCCCTGTGGGGATCAGAAGGTGTGAGAGAGTTTTCCAACTCCGTCCTATTCGCTCCCATTGAGGAAAGCTGAAAATACTAAGTGGAAATCACAACACACAATGAGGTCCAGAACCTGCTGCACTCTCCCAAGACCTACTGTATTGCTTTACAAATATTAACTGACACAGGTAATAATTTCAGTTAGCTGTTGTCTGGAAAGACAGCAGCTGTTGAAACACAGAAGCTTAGAGTTAGAAAAAGCCTTAAAACTCTTACAGGCCACTTTTTTAAAAAAGAAAAAAACACACACTTTTATTGCATTTCACATTATTATTATTATTATTATTATTATTATTATTAGTAGTAGTAGTAGTAGTAGTATCCTGCCTTTTGCCCAATACTGGGCCTCAAGGCGGCCTTACAAAATTTAAAACATATACATTTTAAAACCCAGGAAAAGAAATGTACAAAAATTAAAATAAAATGGAATATTAAAACATTAAAGGTTTAAAATACATGACAGTTTTACAAGTCCTTAACATAGATGGAAGACCAGATTACTCTCC
Organism: Elgaria multicarinata webbii; assembly: GCF_023053635.1. NCBI lineage: Eukaryota > Metazoa > Chordata > Lepidosauria > Squamata > Anguidae > Elgaria > Elgaria multicarinata. Next base: position 7,274,634 of record NC_086184.1, read on the forward strand.
AAAGGCCTGCTGGAACAAACGAGTTTTTGCCTGCTTCTGAAACCCCAAAGGAGGGAGCCAGTCTAGCTTCCCCGGGAAGAGAGCTCCAAAGCACTGGAGCAGCCACCGAGAAGGCCCTCTCCCATGTTCCCACCAAGCACGCCTGTGAAGATGGTGGGACTGAAAGAAGGGCTTCCGCAGAAGATCTCAAAGTACGGGCAGGCTCATAAGGGAGAATACGGTCTTTTAGAACACTTTGTGTTGTTGTATTTGTATATTTAGTGGAATGTGTGTGTGTGTAAGCCACAGTTCAAATAAAGTTAACCATAAAAACCAAACATTCAAAGTGGAGATGATGATGTCGTGACCATCCTTAATGATAGAAAATTGAATCATTGCAGGTAGAAATCCATCCATCTCATGAACGTAATCATGTCTCCAAATGCTAAAACATTGGGATGCCTTAATGCTTACCCGGGATCTAAATTGCATCATCTGATGATTCACGGTTCCACGAAGGGACCTTACCCGGAAACACTTGATCTTGATGACCCATTAAAATCTGAATAGGAAAAAATAAATAAATAGTTGTCTTGTTACTCTTCTTAGGTTGTCAAACAAAGGATCAGAATTGTGAAAAAGGATATGATATTGCAGCCTTATGGATGAAGGCACTGTGACTGCATGAACCGTTAGACAATCACCCAATGGTTTAAACCATTTAAACCAGCAAGTGAAGGAAGAAGGTGGTTAGGGGAGGAGGGATTTTTTAAAAATGAGTATCTGAGATGGAAGCTAAGACGAGGAGCCAGTCTGATCTTCACCTGGCTGTTACAAGGCAGAAGCAGGAGGGTTACTATATGGAAGGCATTTGAGAACTGAACAGAGTAGAAAGAAAAAGGCCCTATGTGCACACATCACAATGGGACTTGAGGGACTTCAAGACGGGCCAAAAAAGGTGATTCCATTGTAAAGTGCAGGAGAGAAAATGTATTGTGATTCATTTGAAATCCAAAGAAATGTTGTTGAAATACCATTGTTGAATCTGTTAATTCCCACCACAGGTCTTTATTTAAACAAACTCATGGCTCCAGCTGCCACACACCATTTCTAGCCAGGGGTCCTGTTGAGTATGGAGGAGAGTCCAGAAGCAAGGTCAGATGTCAGTTGCATCTTACCTGAAAGCCCAACATCACAGAGAGGTCCACATGGGTGTGAGTTGGAAGCCAGACAAATTCAGCTTCAGCCGTTGCTCCAACAAGCAGCAGGTTTAGATTAGGCCTTAAATAGGAATTGAACTTCATAGAAGCTGCTAATACCTCCAATACACTTTGCCTTAAAGGGGCCATGCTTGCTTTTGAAGGCTTTGTCTATGATGGCAACTGGACTGTGAACCCACTCCTGGTCTACACTGACCGACAGTGTCTCTACAGGGTTTTGGACAGGAGTCTTGCCTTGCCCTATCTGGATATAGCAGGTATCCAATGGTCTACTCACTGAGTTATGGGTTTGCTTATTGTCTGGGGACTTGTGTTTTTCAGCATTTATGAATTCTGCAAAACTAACATCCCATTTTCTAAAGAAACTGTACAGATCAAAGTATTTGCAAAAGAAGTTCAAATGATGCCTGACATCAAAGGGAAGCTGATGTGGACGAGTGGAAACTTTTGCTGCTGCAAAAGTTAAAATGCGGTGGGGGGTAGGAGAGTTGCTTTGGCAGCTGTGGTATGATGTGAAATTTTAAGATTGGAACCATGTGCCTTTTTAGGCAGTGCCTCTTAGAAAGAATGTCTTAGATTCGCCCCTTTCTTTTTTATGCATTTGAGTCGTTTTGTGGAAGGATATGTATAATCAAAAACATTTCCTTTTGTTTATGAGGTTTGCGGTCTACTAGGGTCTTTGCTGTCACCCAAATTTTAAGTGTTCACTGTGTGATGTGGTGCTTCTTACCAGAGGGGTTGGGAGAGACACTGAGAACATTTGATAGCTTCTCAGAATTTCATATTAGGTTTTTTTAAAAAATTAAACATTGCATGTTGCGTACGTAGAGATCATCAACAGGCCCGTAAATTTTAACAGCAAGCCAGGGAAGAGAGTTTTTCAATGGGGTGCTATTCAGCTCCTTTTAATGGTCCTCTTGTTCTCCCATTTATAGCAGCCTTCCTCAACCCAACATCACCTTCCAAATGTGTTGGATTACAACACCTGTAATCCCCCAGACAATTGTCCATGCTGTCTGGGGGAGTGTTGGGAATTGTAGTCCATCACATCTGGCATGCACTAGACAGTGGTATAGTGATGAACTTTGAAGTGCAGGCGTTCGTGGCCACGCCCCAAGGAGAGCCCCAAAATGCAAGCATCGATTCAGCAAGCTAGTTCTAGCAGTTCTGCTCTCCACAAGGAGCAGGTCTTTTGTGAAGCTAATGTAGGCATGTCGAATGCTGGGAAATCTGGACCTTTTGCAACTTGCTGGATTCATACCGTGTGTCTCAGCTTGCTGTTGTGAGCAGAGCTGCATTGTTTTCCTGAATCCCTGGGACTTTTTACATGTTGCTGCTGCTGCTGCTGCTACTGCTGGTGTAATTTGTGCAAATGAAGAGTTGTGCAAATTACAGCACACATTTTGCAAATTTGTGCAACATACACAAATTGCGTCCCCTAATATCACTAGCTGACCTGACTCACTGCAGGCCGTGTCAGGCCATCTACCGGAAGATGGAATGGAGTCCTGGCGGATGAATCAATGAATCCTCATCAAGCTCCACCCCTGCCCCACAACCAGAGTTCTCCAACATCCCTAAGCTAATGGGTCTTCATCACCCATTCAAAACTAGACCACTCCCAAATACTTTACATAACAACAGGGATAGCCCAAAACTAACTAACTCTCTCTCTCTCTCTCTCTCTCTCTCTCTCTCTCTCTCTCTCTCTCTCTCTCTCTCTCTCTCTCTGTGTGTGTGTGTGTGTGTGTGTGTGTGTGTGTGTGTGTGTGTGTATGGTGAAATTTATTGTCCCATCACCTACTCTGGGGATTGCAGCTATATTCAGAAGGTGCAGCAAAGCCTGAAGGACCCTGTGAGCTCTGGTCTCATTACACCAATTGGCTGCAGGTAAATTGTGCTCCTCAAATTGTTTGAAAACTAATTCAATGCTGGAAAGAAGCTGGAAATTCGTTCTCCACGTTTATGGCAACATTTGGGTGCTCTATCTATGATCCATATTGTAATATGAGCTATTGGATTATTTCTAAAGAGGCTTCTGGGCCATAAAAGAATTATGTGTATCAGTTGGGGCTGTAGTGAAAAAAAGAAAAGGAAAAAGAAGAAGAAGAAGCTACAATTGAATTAAAGGCTTGAGATCATTGATAGGATTCAGTTGGACAAGTTTGCCCCTGGGGCTGACGTGTAACAGAGATATTAAGCTTTCGAAATTACACAGGGGAGTGAGGGGAAGGTATAATTGATCCAAAGAAGCCTTAGTGGTTTATATTAGATAAAGCTGGACTGATAAGCAGAAATGTTAGAAGAAAGGATCTCAACTGAAGCATTGTTGTTCTGGGAAAGGAGAAGTTTTAGTACAGTGGGGATGACTAGACAATGTGCATGGGATCCTTCAGACTATCCAAGCCAGACACAGTCCTGGTCTGCTGTTCTGTCCAGAACGGAGGCCTTCTCAAGTATGGAGAGAAAGAGAAACCCACTGAAGGGGGAGTATGCTCGACCAGGGAAATATTTTGGATGAGGGGGTAGATGGGGTACTTATCATAGAATCTTAGAATCATAGAATAGTAGAGTTGGAAGGGGCCTATAAGGCCATCAAGTCCAGCCCCCTGCTCAATGCAGGAATCCACCCTAAAGCATCCCTGACAGGTGGTTGTTCAGCTGCCTCTTGAATGCCTCTAGGGTTCTCCTGACCTCCTCTGTGTGACAACCTTTCAAGTATTTGAAGAGTGCTATCATGTCTCCCACTAAACATCCTCAGTTCTTTCAGTCTCTCATCATAGGGCTCAAATTGACTCAAAGCTGAGAGAGAAGCCTATCATTATAGAAGACAGAATCAAGATTCAAAACCGTCTTCAAAGGCTACAACACCTGCCTGAAACCAACAAGATGACATTCTATGGAGAGAAATGTAAAGTCCTGAATTTGGTTAGGGACAGACAAATCCCTCAATTATTATTATTTTCTTTTCATGTTTACAGTGTTAATTCTGATTCATCCCAAACTTTGTAATACATATATACTTTTTAATTTGTATGAAAATCCGTAGACATGTTTGTGCACGTTTTCCCCCAATGGATGCATTTTTGCCTAATATCCACATTTGTTTTTGAAAACAATTTCCCTAATGTAATGAACTTTTTAATGTTATTCGAGCATTCAGTCTAACATGCTGTAATTTCATTGTATTTTTTCCTGACCTCTTAGCCTACTATTGCTAACCCAAGCAGCATGTGACAAAGAAGGCTGTTTGCCACCAAAGTCTGAAGGACTTTGATAATTCCTGCTTATGATGTAAATAAGTGAAGATAGTGTGAAATATCTTGCCTAATATCTACATTGCCTAATCTTGATATGAAATATTTTGAGAAGTGAATACACCAGAAAACAAGCTAGCCCAATGGTGATAGAAATTTCAGAGGTTACATAAAAATTAAGTGTCCTGGTTTGAAAACTTAGGACGCAACCCTATGGGTTGTGGCCTTGGTACTCGTAAGCCCTCGAATTTGGGGATTTATGACTATCCAATTCAATTTGGCTGCAGCATGGAGGGGGTTCTCTCCTCTGTGTTCAAAAACTGCAAAACAGCCTGCAAAAACTGTTCTTTCCAATGTTCCACATGCTCATTCTGGTGCAGTTCCTAAAGCTTCAACAGAGACAAGGGTGGTGGTATTTAGTCTCTTCTCCTGTGCTCTGGATTTTTCTTCTACTTCTGGAGGGCCTGTGGTTGTTGCAAATATATACCCAACCATTCTGGAAACCAGGTGTTTTCCATTTCCCCAAGGCTGAACTCACCCATCCTCCACTCTGCTCACGAGGATATGAAATAAGTATATATATATTTTCTCAAATCATTGCTGGGGATTTTGGGGGGATGTTTGTTAAAAGGTGCTGACCTTCAGTTCCATTCTTTGTTAAGCATCACATAACCAGCTCATAAGGAATGGTATCGATACTAGAGACAGAGCTGAGAAAAGTCAGAATGGGATGACCTGTCCTCCTGTTAACTTCTCGACTCATCTTGAGCCAGCTCAGAAATGACATATGGGTAAGACATTTCACTCTTTTTTAAAAAGGAAAAGAAAAGAAAAGAATGCTCCTGAAAAGAAAAGTAATATATTTGAAATGAGTTTTGTGTCTTACAATTACTTTGCACTTATAGATGTGTTCTATCCACTCATACCAAGGCAAAAGGAAGAGGGGCCGACCAAGGGCAAGATGGATGGATGATATTCTGGAGGTGACAGACTTGACCTTGGGGGAGCTGGGGGTGGCGACGGCCGACAGAAAGCTCTGGCGTGGGCTGGTTCATGAAGTCACGAAGAGTTGGAAGCGACTGAACGAATAAACAACAACAACAACAAGCCAGTGGAGGTGGGGGGGGGTCATTCAGCCCGAGGGGCAGGTTCCATTTCAGAGAAGTTTGTGGGGCTGTATTCGAGTGATGGGCATGGCCAAAGGCAAAATGGATGGAATCAATAGCCGGAGCTCTCTGGGTGGTTCACGAAAATTAAAAACATTCGAAGTATAAAACAACAGTATAAAACCATAATATAAAATACAATATAAAAGCTCAACCAGATAAAAACAGCAGCAATGCAAAATTACAAATTTAAAACACCAAGTTAAAATTTATTTATAGACTTAAAATGCTGGGAGAATAAAAAGGTCTTCACCAGGCATCTAAAAGCATATAATGTAGGTGCCAAGCGAACCTCCTTAGGGAGCTCATTCCACAGCCGGGGTGCCATAGCAGAAAAGACCCTCCTCCTGGTAGCCACCTGCCTCACTTCCTTTGGCAGGGGTTCACGGAGAAGGACCCCTGAGGATGACCTTAGGGTCCGGGCAGGTACATACGGGAGGAGACGTTCCTTCAGATAGCCTGGCCCCAAGACATTTAGGGCTTTAAATGTTAATACCAGCACTTTGAATCAGGCCTGGACCTGGACTGGCAGCCAATGAAGTTGGAAAAGGACTGGCATGATGTGGTCTCGTCGGCCATTCCCTGTTAATAACCGTGCTGCCCTGTTTTGTACCAGTTGAAGATTTAGGAAAATGTGCTATTTTAAATAATAATAATAATAATAATAATAATAATAATAATAATAATAATAATAATTAATAATAAAAATAATAATAGGGTACCTTGGTAGTAGCCCAAAATAAGTGTCCAGGGGTGCAGGTACCGCATTACCTACCCATGATAAATACACATATACACATATTTATATAATATGGTACAGGGTACTTTGACCCCAGTTCAGCTTTACGAAAGTTGCAGGGGGCGGGGATGTTTTTATAAATGAAAAGCCTGAAGCCCCAAGTAAAGTAGCTGAAACAAAAAGAGGATGTAGTGACTCTGAGGTCAAGAGACACAGTAAAGAGGAAATGGTGCAAACAGATGAAGGAATGGTTAGAAAAGGTTGTGCTTTTCTAACTAGCTAGGCCAAACAGTACAAAGATGTGTCATAGAATCATAGAATACTAGAGTTGGAAGGGGCTTATAAGGCCATTGAGTCCAACCCCCTGCTAAATGTAGGAATCCACCCTAAAGCATCCCTGGTTGTCCACCTGGCTTTTGAATGCCTCTAATGTGGGAGAGCCCACAACCTCCCTAGGTCATTGGTTCATTGTCATACTGCTCTAACAGTCAGGAAGTCGTTCCTGATGTCCAGCCAGAATCTGGCTTCCTGTAACTGGATCCCATTCTTCCGTGTCCTGCACTCTGGGATGATCGAGAAGAGATCCTATGGATAAGGCTGGGATACATGACTATAACTGGAGTGCAGTGAAATGAGATGGGAATGAGTGAGTATAGTATCCAATCACATATCATGTTGAAGACTAAAAGGTGGCTCACTCCCAGGAGGGAGTTATCCCTGCTACCAGTAAGCTGTAACAACTGGTAAAGTTGGCTTTTATAAGCTTGTACATTGTGTTTTTCTCTTCCCGTTCTAAAACGTTGTTAGCTGCTACCTAGGAAGGTATAAGAATTTTGTTTTAGTTTGCAAATCATCACAACTTGCCCCGCTAGAAAATCTGAACATGAACAGAATCACAGGTTTATTGGGAGGAAAGCTTCCACACTCCCAAACTTGCAATCATGTTTTTTTTGTGCATTGCTTAGAAATGCAGGGTTTTTTTTAAATGCACCCTTAAAAATAATCATTTCCCCAAAATATGCATTTTCATGCTTCAGTCCATGTAGGGAGGGGAGAATGCACACTTTAGAAAAATGCACACTTTCCCCCATTTGAAAGAAAATAAAAGCAGATCATAAACAAACATGGGAGTAAGATGAAGCAAGAGTCGAAGTGGAGTTTGGAGCATCGCTGGTTTTTCCTTTCCTACTACCGTATTTCTTTGATTGTAAGACGCCATCGATTGTAAGACGCACATAAATTTCAGTACCATCAACAGAAAAAAAAAACCCTAAGACACACCCGCGATTTTAAGACACACCCCATTTTTAGAGATGTTTATATGGGGGGGGGAAGTGTGTCTTAGAATCGAAGAAATAGGGTAGTACCATGGCCCCATCGTCTTTTAAGAATGATCCTGGATAGGGTTTTCATTACGAAGTGTTTAAAACACAACACAATGTGAGCATCAAAGTAACGGTGCTGCTTGAGTCGGAAACTGAGTTACATCCCATGAATCGAAATTATCCCCATCTGTCAGGGTTGCAGCAATCGCTCCAAATGAGGACGCTGCCATTTAAGTTCAAAGAGCCCAAATGGAGTTTTAGATCAAATGATTTCCCTTACACTGTGGGATTGGGTTGGGTGTTAAGGTATTGATCCTCCAATGCTTTCAGAAAAAGAGCTCCATCCGTGCGCATCTCCCTGGGGAAAGTACCTGATGCAATATAGATGTTGAACCAGCAGGGGGCATCCTTGCACTACTCTTCCTTACCTACTTTCATATTAAGAGCAACACCCAGACCTGATAACCATTGAAGTAACAATTAAAAAGGATACCTCAAAGCACACGCTGCGTGTGCCATCTCTCACTATCAAGTAAATCTTCAACCTACTCTCACGAAGCCTGGATTAAGCAAAACAGCACCTGGATCACGGGGTAGGGGGAGAATTTTCCAGGCTTGGTAACTGTAACAAGATATTAATGACGTCCTTTTAATTTTCTTTCCCTGAAAAATCACCGCAGCAGCAAATGTAGTGGTGGTGTGAACAGCAGCTGTGGTCCAAATCACTTGAATTCTACTTTGCACCTAGCACAGTCTAATCATGGGCTGATGTAAATCATGGACCTTTGGATCATCAAGGAATGTACCCAGATAATCACTCATGCTTCTGAATGAATGCATGCAAACCTCCATGTCCGAGACTGAATTTGGGTTCCGGAGCACAAATTTGAGGCTTCGGTATCTCATTTGAGTCTAAGGCGTGTTGTGTAAACTTGGACTTTATGTATATTTTTAGTGTTTTTGATCTTGGGTACACACACACACACATTTACCAAAACACAGTACACACCATTTTTCCCCTTTATTTATTTTTTTTTAAAAAGAGAGTTTTATTTAAAAGCTTGGAAACCATAAAAAACAAAACATGAGCACAGAGGGGGGAAACACCATACATAACACATTTGCACATTTGCACTGCAAAATTATCTGTTAATTCAAAAGACGAAATCCTGCCTATGGCTTATAGATTATATTTGCTATTTAGAACTTGGGGTTCATACTAGGGGTGTGCATGGACCGCCCACTCCGCTTCACTTTCAGATCCGCCATTTTCGGATCGGGCTGCTCCGCCCCGCCCCCACTCCACCTGTGCCCACTCCGCTCCGCTCGGAGCTCCGTTCCCCCCCCCATAGGGGGGGTTACCGGGCCCTGCCGCCATTGCCGCGACAGCGGCAGGGCCCGATAAACCCCACTTACCTTTCCGGCGGAGCTCCGGATCGAGGCGAAGGATCCGCCTTCACCTCAATCCTCTCCGCCACGCTCCGCCGGCCCCCCAATCCTCTTCGCCTCTGCCTTAAGGGCAGGCGAAGCCCCCCGCTCCGCTCCTGCTTCTCTGGTCCGATTAGAAGCGGAGCACATCCCTAGTTCATACCAGATATTAAGACTTAGAAAGCCAAATATGTACTCAGTATTTTAATCTTCCATTCAAATGATCACTCACACATGCTATTCTCCAAGGGAAATTATTGACTCTCTCACAAAATTCAATGGTAAAGTAGCTGCACTTCAGTAATTAGGTACAGTAAATTTGACCAGAGTAATTGTTTCTTCCTTTGCAGGTTAAAAGTACCACAATTCTTGCTTTGCACACATGTGACTATCCTGTATTGCTACTTTCATATTCCATTAAATATGAAGGCCTCTGTCTCCAGCTGACTGCCCTCTTGATGTTTTGGACTACAAATCCCATCACCTCCAAACATTGGTCACACTGGCAGTCGCCAATGTCAACTGTAGTCCAAAATATCTGGAGGTGATGGGATTTGTAGTCCAAAACATCAAGAGGGCAGTCAGCTGGAGACAGAGGCCTTCCTATTTAATGGAACCACACTCCAAAATACAGTTAAACACATTTACCGTTACTGATTTCAAAGTTCTCAAGCAATGGGTTTAAATTAGAGCTGTGCTCAAATGGTCGCTCCAAAATTCTCCACCCTATTTCTGGGCAGAGAAGCTGGGAGCACCATTTTGCCAAATTTCTCCAGTGAAACTCTCTGAGGTCACATTCCAGTGGCGGGTGGAACTGAAGGCAAAAAGAGGTGGGCCCAAAACCCCAGCATATTTGATTTTAAAGTGCTTATTGGAAGCAACTACGCCTTAGGACAGGCATTTCAACCAGTCAGAATGAGGGAAAGCTGTGCAAAAACCAGGAACCATGTACTGATTGGCAGGTTACAGGAAAGGGGTGGAACCAGGGTGTGGACACGTGGCGGGACCTCAATGGGCCTGGCTGGGAACCCAGTCCTGAAGCTTAACACGTTTACACTAACCTACGGATCTTTGGACCCATCTCTCTCTTTCTCTCATCCTAGAAGAAATCACCATATAACAGCCATAAAACAATGGTTCAATCTAGGGTGACCATATTTGGGAAACCAAAAAAGAGGACACCTAGTATGTGTGGGGGGGAAGCAGCTTTCTGAGTCTTGCAGAAAGTATGTTATTCCCCCGCCACCTTAAAGAACCCGATTGGAGTGGAGGAGGGGAAAGGATTTCATTCTGCACCACCACCATCCACTCCAATTGGGGCCTTTTCTATAATGTCCACGAATGACCCACTTTCCCCTTTAAGACCTCAATTGGAGCTCGGGGTGGGGGAATGATGTGCCTCAAGAAAGCATGTCATTCCCTCCTGCCATGCTAATGGCAGCCTTAAAGGGGAAGGTGTGTCATTCCAGGACATTATTGAAAATTATAGAAAATCCCCCCTGACACCATGGAAAGAACAAAAACCAGGACAAATCCGGGGAAATCCTGACAGTTGGTCACCCTAGTTCAATCTATAGCTTTGGTTTAAACATATAAACTACTGGTGGTCACGTACAAAACCTGTAGCAGCATCAGGGGCAAATAAAGACCCCTCTCCAGCATAAAGCCAGCCATAAATCCTACTGTGGCCCCATTCAGAAGACACCTTAAACCAATGGCTTTAACCACGGGCGTTAAGCCAGAAAGCCAGGCCGTGTTCAGAAGACACTTTAAACCACAGCTTTATCTATAGTGAATAATGCAAAAAGCCTTATTCACTATGGTTAAAGCCATGGTTTAAGGTATCTTCTGAACACAGCCAGGCTTTCTGGTTTAACCACCATGGTTTAAGGTGTCTTCTGAACACGGCCTGGCTTTCTGGCTTAACCACCATGGTTAAAGCCATGATTTAAGGTGTCTTCTGAACATGGCCTGGCTTTCTGGCCTAACCACCATGGTTAAAGCCATGGTTTAAGGTGTCTTCTGAATGGGGCCATTGCCAGCATACCCTTCATTTAATACATTATTCATTTGTAAAAATATTTACATCTTTTCTTGCTCAGAGGTTCCCCTTGCCCCAAAAGCCATTAGATAAGGATAAGACAGGGACGGCTATGGTAATATATTAATTTGGGGGTCAGAGTGGGGGGGGGAGAGTGCAAAAATACTGTGCAGTCACTTTTCAGTGTAGCTGTAACATCAACATCGCCTGAGTAAGCTCCCTTTCTCCCTCTCCCTTGCTTCCTTCTTCCAAATGCACCTGACCAGAAAACATGACCAGGTATCTAGAGGTGTAAGGATGGGTGAGAGACCCATTCAAATTTCACACTTTTGAAGCAATACACAAAACCAAACTCAATTATCAAAATTCGTACAACAACAACAAAAGTGCATACAAAAATAGTTAGATCAGGGGGAAAGTGCATATAGCAGTGAAAATCACATTCAACAATATATTAGGAAAATGTTTGCAAAAAACATGTACATTAGGCAAATCTCCATACAAAATGCATTTACTAGGAGAAATGCACAAAAATGAATACAATTTTTCACAAGCACTATCTTTTTCTTTTTTCTTTTAATTCTAAATGTTCAGAATGAACCAAATTAAAGGCTGGAAAAACTCTCAATGTTCTGGGGGGGGGAACAATCTAAAAAAGGGGGGGGACAGAAACTGAAAGAAACTTGAATTGACAGATTTGTCCATCCCAAAACAGGTATCAATAAGTGTTGGCACAAAGTGCATAAAGGTACCAATAGGTACAGGTAGGAATCTCTTGCAGGACACATGATCAAGGTCACTTTGGGTTATTGGTCAGTATCCATGTCCTAGCCATTCCATTCATCCAAATAACTTTGATTGTGAAATCTTCCTTTATCTGTGAACAGTTGGCAAAGAGTCCAGGCTGAACCACCCTGCGAAGTTCCAGAAGCTTTGTCCCAACTTGTTTTGGTAAGTACTTCTTAGCAGTCAGGTCTTGATAAATAAAGTGCGAGCTAGTTCAATCTATTTCATTTGATTTGAAAAGCAACTGATTATAACTGAACTTCGCTTGACTTGAACAATTATTTTTCTTCAACTGGAAACTGGAGTTGATTGGGTTATTTTGCCCAGCCTGAGATTAGCCTTACTCAACCTAACCAGACAACAGGGGCATTTTATCATGGTTTCAACGAGATGGAAGGAAACTCTGGGAAAGAGGGCCATCCTTCTCCATAGGTACAAGCCATGAACCTGGATTCCCACATGCTCCTGCTAAGAGCAGTGGAGGCTGATCATAGAATCATAGAATAGCAGAGTTGGAAGGGGCCTACAAGGCCATCGAGTCCAATCCCCTGTTCAATGCAGGAATCCACCCTAAAGCATCCCTGACAGACGGTTGTCCAGCTGCCTCTTGAATGCCTCTAGTGTGGGAGAGCCCACAACCTCCCTAGGTAATTGATCCCTAGGAGATTTATAGAGGAACGATGATGGGAGGAGGCTTGCAAAAGAAGTGAAACAAGGGAAAGACACATTATTGATGTTGTTCCACTATGAAGACCACCCAGGGGTCACACTCCATCTCTATTCATTTATTATCTCAAGAAGTTTCAGATCCTACCAAGTTACCAAGGAGCTGAGAAAAAATCTATTGGCTACTCCAGAAATAGTTTCTAACTGTTCAGGAACTCAAACCGGAAAGCAAAGAAGTAAAACTATTTGTACTTCTCTGAGAGAGAGAGAGAGAGAGAGAGAGAGAGAGAGAGAGAGAGAGAGAGAGAGAGAGAGAGAGAGACCCTGTGTTGCATTTTGCCCCATTGCAAGCAGCTGGGTAAAACAGGAGCACAATTAATGCACCCCACATGGCAACAATAGAATAATTAATCCATTAAAAATAGTTTTGACATAATTGGGTTAGCAAGTCCATCTTTGTCTTCACCTTCAATAATAAAAAAAGATATTTTTTTAATGAAAATTGATCCTTATGTAGGATAAGTTAAAATAAAATAATAATAAAAACCATAATATTTTCTTCCTTTTCGATTCAGTCTTCCTTTTTATCAGAGACACTTGAATGGTCATCTTCAGTTGTTTCAGGACAGACTTTATTCCTTGGCACTGAGGTCTTCTCTGAAACTGGGTTTTTTGCAGTGGGTATGCAGCCACTAAATTCCGTCTCCGGAAATAACTGGCAACGCTGTAGCTCAAGATACGTTGTAAATATCTTGGCGTATTCCGGATGCTTCAGGGCAAAATCCTTGAACTCTTCTGGAAATTAAGGAAACGCAAGAAATGATATTTAGCATTGGGAAATTTCAGAAGTCATGCTAAACCAGGGTGAGGAATTTCCAGGAGACCCCCAGAACCTATGAGGGGTACAATTCCTCTCCCACCACTGCTAAAATTGCTGCCACTGCTGAATTTGCCCCTGAATTTGCCACAGAGGCAGTGGCAAAAACTAGCTTGGAACCAGAATCACACTCCTGGGAGTGCAAACCAACTTCCTAACAAAGCATGTGTTCTCCATATATCTTGTTTTCAAGCAAAATTGCTGCATTGTTGTGGTTTTGTCACCATTATGGCAGCAAATGTGGTGATGGCAGGACCATGCAGGCTGCATGTGACCTCTAAGCTATGGGTTATCTACCTATGCACTAAATTATGTGATGAGAACTACCACAGTAAACTTGGAACTCCTCAGCTCCCCCCTCATCCTTCAGCATGGCCACAAGAAGGCATTTGGAAGCTTTTGCTTACTGTGTTGTCTGGACTGACAAACCCTGGTTAATGTTAACTACGGTTTCTTTGAAAGAAGTCAACTTCAAATGATAGGTCATGAAGCTGGCATGTTGCAGCAAACCATAGTTAACATCATTCACAGGGAAACAAAGCGAACACTTCCAAGCTTCTTTCTTGTGTCAACACTGCTGTAATGGCAGGGAGAGAGAGCCAGAAACTTGCTGCAGCTCATTCTTATCTTGCCATAGTTGAGCATGAAGGACTAGACAATAATTGTGTGGAACGTAGGGTGACCATATGGAAAGGAGGACCAGGCTCCTGTATCTTTAACAGTTGCATAGAAAAGGGGATTTCATCAGGTGTCATTTGTATATATGGAGAACCTGGTGAAATTCCCTCTTCATCACAACAGTTAAAGCTGCAGGAGCTATACTAGAGTGAGCAGATTGAAAAGAGGACAGCTTTAACTGTTGTGATGAAGAGGGAATTTCACCAGGTTCTCCATATATACAAATGACACCTGCTGAAATTTCCTTTTCAATACAGCTGTTAAAGATGCAGGAGCCCTGTCCTCCTTTTCATACGGTCACCCTAGTGGAATGCCAAGTAGGCCCTGAACACACTATCGGGGAGCAACTTACACAGGGAATTTCTACACTCTATACTTACAGAGGTTTCAGCTCGTTGAACTTTCGTGGTTGCCCTGTGGAACCACAGGAAGCATAGCCCTATGAGGGGGAAACATCTAAGGCCTTAGCTAGACTTACCTGTTATCCCGCGACAGAGGAGGGAAGATCTCGCATTGAGTTTAACATGAGATCCCACCGCTGTTTACATGTGACGCGCAATGTCCTCAGAAGGAGAGGCGTCGCGCCTGCCTTTTTTATTTTTAAAGAGGCAGCAGCGCATGAACGTTCGTGCGCAAAAGGTAAGTGGTTTTTTTAAAATTTAAATTACTTTTCCCGCTCTCCCCACCCTACCCCCGATGGATGCTGCACACTGTGCATGGATCCTGACTCCTCGTAAGGAATTGCGTGAAGCCAGGTCAACCTGGGGCACCCGGCCACACGTTCTGCAGTCTCGGGACAAAGGTGAGGGTGAGATCCTGGGGCAAGGGAGGGATCATCCCTCCCTGATCCCGGGACCCCCTGTGCGTCATGTGGATGCACAGGGACAATCTTGGGATTCGCCCTGGGATAAAGCTTCATCTAGCTATGGCCTAAGAGCACACCCAGATACAATGGGACGCTATGGCCATATCTAAACCAGCCTGGTGTAGAGGGAGGGAGGTGGGAGGATCTCGTGAGATCCTAATCACGAGATCCTCCCCTTAGTCCACATGTGGGCATGGCATCCTTGGAGGAAGGAGGGTGTTGCAACTGCCATTTTTTATTTGACCACAATACCTGACGGAACGCCTCTCCTGACGTGAATATACCCGGTCACTACGTTCAACATCTAAGGTCCTCCTCCAGGTGCCTACTCTGAGAGAGGCTCGGAGGGTGGCAACGAGGGACAGGGCCTTTTCGGTGGTGGCCCCCAGACTGTAGAATGATCTCCCTGACGAGGCTCGCCTGGCACCAACGCTGCTATCTTTCCGGCGCCAGGTTAAGACTTTCCTCTTTGCCCAGGCATATGGCGGCACATCCTAATTACCCACATGTTTAGTTTTTAATCGGTTTTTAATGCTTTAGGTGTGTATGTTCTGTGTTTTAGAGTTTTAAATTTTGTATACTTGTTTTTACTTCAATTTTAGAATTTCTGTAAACCGCCCAGAGAGCCCTGGCTATGGGAGCGGTATATAAATGCAATAAATAAATAAATAAATAAATAAATAAATATTTTTTTTTTTTAAAGGAACGGAACACCTGTGTGCTCCAACGAAATGTGAGTTTTTTTTAAAAAAAAGCCCTGACCCCGCTCCCCCTCACCCCCGATTCCTCCCGGCCGGGCTCCTTCCATCTACTGCTCCCTGCAACTCACGGGGAGGAGGCAAGAAGCCGGGATGGGCGGCCACACACCTCCCGTGGTCTCAGGACAATCCTGAGACAACAGGAAGAATCGGATTTCCCCAGGGATTATTTATCCCTGCGAAAACCCACACTCGTCCCCCCCTGCCCCGGGAGTCCCTGTGCATCCTTTGGACACACAGGGACTCAGCCGTGACCAGCCCGCATTTTTAGGCTGATGTAGAAATGGCCTATGTCAGTCCAGACACAAAAGGAAACTATGACAGTTCAAGCTAAGCCACACTTACCATAGGTGAGCTTGTTAGACTTGTCAGCATCTATTTCCTTGAAGAGGTGAGAAACATCAAGATCAGGAAGTCCAAGTGATGAGCGGATAATTAAGGCAAATTCATCTTCCGTTATGAAGCCGTCTTCATCAATGTCAAAGAGCTAGAGAGAGAGAAAGACGTGTATGAAAGTTTCAGAACACGGGCAATGTATGATTTGACACATCTGTATTGTCTTTAATTTTACTGTAGGTTTAATTCTAACTTTTGTAATTTGTATTTATATCTTTTAATTGTACATGTTTTAATATTGTAAACCACCCTGAGTCCCAGTACTGGGGAAAAGGCAGGATATTATTAATAATAATAATAATAATAATAATAATAATAATAATAATAATAATAAATGTCAAACAGTGCTAGGGTGACCATATGAAAAGGAAGACAGGGCTCCTGTATCTTTAACAGTTGCATAGAAAAAGGAAGTCCAGCAGGTGTCATTTGTATATATGGAGAACCTGGTGAAATCCCCTCTTCATCACCACAGTTAAAGCTGCAGGAGCTATACTAGAGTGACCAGATTTAAAAGAAGGCAGGGCTCTTTTAAACCTCAGGACTTACCTGAAATGCCATTTGAATTGTCTGTTCTGTATTGGCAGGATTGCACAGAACAGACAAACCAATCACATATTCTCTGAAGTCGATGGAACCATCTCCATTCTGTAAGAAACACAAGGGAACAGGTATTATTTGGGGAGAGTGTGTGATGGAATCTCTCTCTCTCACGCACACGCACACGCACACTAGAATTCCATCTACAGTGAGGAACTTCTTTTTTCATGAGGGAGCATTGACCATCTTTGCAAAACCTTCTTATCTTGACCTTTGCAACCCACCACGGCCTGGCCAGCCCATCACCTTGCTCTTATTTTCTGACACATCCCAGCCTGTGACCATAACTTGTCTCACCACCCTCAGCTGCTAAAGGTCTCCAGTTCTTTCATCCATCTCCATTCTTTCTCCCTCACTTTTTCTCATGCTGCTGAGAACTGCCAACTACAGTGCCTCCGAGATGCCACCCACTTACCCGATTAGTTTCAAATTCATCTCCCAAACTCACCTCTTTCATGAAGCTGGAGGACCACCCTCCCAGTCAAAAATACCCTATGGTGGCGGGGGGGGGGGGATGGGGGGCAGAGCTACAAGCCTAGGAGCCAAACCTGGCTTTTCAGGGTTCCCCAGAGTCTCCATCTTGGGTTTCCCACCTTTCACACAACTTTCCTCTCCATTCTAAAAGGCTGATTTCAACTGATTTCAAAATGTCAACCCTGTCCTGTTATTTTTTGTACTTCAGCATCCACATAGACTGCATAAACACCAACAAGTGGGATCCACAGCAAAATATTGCAGTACCAAGTGCTCTTGTTCGAGGTTCCAGCCTATGACCTTTTCTAAGATATTTCATTCTATTCCTCCTCCTCTTTCATTTTCTGTCCCTCTCCGCATGCAAAATCAGTCGTACCCTTTCGCACATTCCTTATTGGGCTGCTTTTGATTCCATTCTCTCCACACCCTGCCGGCATGCACCAACAAAGATGATTTCTACTAAAGTTATTGTGTATTTATGCAACCCTTGGCATTCCCCGCCCCACCGGGACTGTGTGGGTGGCACTGTTTTGACTAGCTGTTTTCATCTACTCAAAGAATAAGTTCTCTATAAGTATACTGGATATCAACAACACAGTTCCGGAAATAACATATCAGGGAATTATCCCAGTTGGGTGTTTGAACTCATTCTTTGTGTAACTCATTTGGTGGTGAGAAAGGGAGGGCCACGCTGCAATATTTGGACATTTTGTTGCATACTGGGGGTTCTCTTGGGAGACAGGAAAACTCTTCTGATCCTGAGCCTCATTCACACAAACAATATTCTCAGATTAACTAAAACACAGCCAAGTCATTATTGACATCCAATTTATCCCCCAACTTTTTTTTCATCCTGCAAGGAATCCTAGATGGCTTACCCGGCCTTCCTCAACTCCATTTTAACCTCACAACAACCCTGTGAGGTAGTTTCGGCTGAGAGTCAGTGACTGGCCCAAAGTCACCCAGTGGGTTTCCATGGCTGAGTGGGGACTAGAACCCAGATCTCCTAAGCCCCAGTCCAACTCTCTAACCACTACATCATTGGCTCTCATCAAGCCGTTAACACACCTCTTCACCATTCACACAGATGTGGCTACTTCTCTCATCTAGGCTTCTATCATTAGGTCTGGCTCCCGTGCAGTTGATGGTCCAGGGGAAGGTGGTTCTGAGCCATCTGCAGCCAGTAAGATTAGGTCTCCCAGTTATTCAAGGAAGCCTGACCCACAAGCTTTTATTGGACGTTGGTGTTGAAATAGCAATGGCAGGGAATCACATCCCAAACGTTGCAAGCTAAGGATCAATTTCTTCTTTTAAGGCAGTTACTATGTGAAAACAGCAAGTTTTCACATAGTAACTGCCTTAAGTTACTATGCTCTGATTGCTCTGATTGACAGCAAGTCAATCAGAGCAATGAGTTAATTAATAGCTCCAGATGCACCAGAGACTGTTGGGTACAAACCGGGGCACTGGGTAGGGGGAGAGATGTTGCCTAGTAATCATGTAGAGCTAAATAAATGTCCTTTTCGGCCTGTGTCTCTTGTGTATCAACAGACTAGCATGTTATGCATGCTGTGTAGAAGTAGTCATTCTGTTGGAAGCCTGCCTTGGTTTGCTCTGCTGTTTTATATTTCTGCCTACCCAGTCAGAGGACTATTTTTTGACTCGGGGAAGTTTGCCAAACCTTTCACATTCTGAACTCAAGGTTACTTTATTCGACCACACCTGCTAACACCTGGAGAGGACTTGTTTCGAGGACACCATTACCTGTAGAGGCCTGTTTGCAAGGCCCATGTGAAAGGGTGTTCTCCTCTGTTGCCCCCAATCCCTGGAATGCCCTCTTTCAAGAATGACGATTACACACACACACACACCCCGCCCCACGTCTTGGCCTTCAGAAAGGGAGTCAACTAGTCCATGATTCTAAAGCACATCTTTTCTATTTGGCCTTTTAAAATGTGCAAATATTTTATTTTTATTATTTTTAAAAAAAACTGTTTTCATGTTCTTGTTTTTACCGTTGCAAGGTTTTATCATTTTAAATTGGTGGGCACTGCCTTGACGTCTTTCTTTCTTTCTTTCTTTCTTTCAAAAAAAATTAAGCAGGTGAGGCAGTATATAAAATATATAAATATTAAAATAATAAATAATGATAGGAGGGAATAATCACCTGGCCCGCTCTAGCCAATTAGTACAAGGAAGTTTCCGTGGCTGGTTTCCCTGCAGGCCCTTTTTTTAGGGTATAGCTGGGGAGGGAGCATGCAGGTCCATTTACTTTCTGACATCTTTCAGGTCACCACTCCAAGACCTGGCCGGATCTACACTATTGCCTTAAAGTGCTTTATAACAGTTTTATAGTGCTTTAAAGCAGCTAAAGCGCTTTATAACTGTTATAAAGCACTTCAAAGCAGTAGTGTAGATCCGGCCCTGCTTCAACCGCATCTATAACATTTGAATGTTGAGCACTAGTGCTTCACTTTGAAGTCATAGATGGCCTGAGAACCTGAGAACTCAAAAGAGCCATCAGCTTTCTCCGAAACACTGCCTCCATCAGAGGGAGTGTGTGTGAGGCCTTTGCTAGACCTACCTGCTATCCCGCGATGGAGGAGGGAAGATCTCGCGTTGTGTTTAATGCGAGATCCCTCCTCTGTTTACATGCGATGCATGACGACCTCAGAAGGAGAGGCGTCACGCCCACCATTTTGTAATTATTATTTTTAAAGGGGCAGCAGTGCATGAACGCTCGTGTGCAAAAGGTAAGTTATTTTTAAAATTTAAATTACTTTCCCCACTCCCCCCACCCTACCCCCAATGGGCACAGCACTCCTGAGGAGCACTGTGCCCCGTGCACGGCTCCTGGCTCCTCACGAGGAATCGCGTGGAGCCGGGTCAAGCCGCAGCACCCGGCCACACATTCCACAGTCTCGGGCTCAGCCCAGGACCGTAGAAAAACCGGGGCCAATGGGGAGGGCGATATCCCGGGGCAAGGGAGGGATCATTCCTTCCTGATCCCGGGATCCCCTGTGCTTCATGTGGATGCACAGGGACAATCCTGGGGATTGCCCCGGGATAAAGCCCCATCTAGCTACGGCCTGAGTCTTTCCTTAATCATGGCATCCCAACTATGAAATGCCCAGACCCCAAACAAGAAACATACCCAGACATTTTAAAACATTTTTCATTATCTCCATTTTTTAAACTCTCTTTCTTTTAATGTTACTTGTTTATGGAGTTATTGTTATTGTATATGGAGTTATTGTTATTGTATATGGAGTTATTGTAATTTCTGAAAGGAAAGGAAAGGAACCTCTTGTGCAAGCACTGAGTCATTACTGAGTCTTGGAGGGATGCCAGCTTTCACTGACGTTTTCTTGGCAGGTCTTATAGCGGGGTGGTTTGCCGTTGCCTTCCCCAGCCATTATTACCTTTCCCCCAGCTAAGTGGGTACTCATTTTACCGACCTCAGGAGGATGGAAGACTGAGTCGACCTGAGCCGGCTGCCTGAGAACCAGCTTCTGCTGGGATCGAACTCAGGCCGTGGGGAGAGTTTCAGCTGTAGAAACTGCTGCTTTACCACTCTGAAAACTGTCTTGAAATCATGGATAAAAATGGTGCATATACAAACTTTGTAAACAATATATAAACAGATAAATAAATGCACCTTATTTAGTCCTGCTTCACCTCCCCGCTACATCCACTGTGTTCAACTTTACACTGTAAACTCCTCAGGGGAGAGATCTGTTATTTGTAAAGGGCTGTGCACACTCCTGACACTATGTATCAGCCCTCTTCAACTTGGTGCCCTTGCTGCCCTGCAGACCGCAACTCCCATCAGCCTCAGCTAGCATGGCCAATGGTTAGGAATGCTCAGAATTGCAGTCTAAACCAACTGGAGGGCACCTGATTGGGGAAGGGTACTACATTATAATAGCCACCAAGCGCAAAGGACAGTGTCGCATTTCAATCCATTGGTAGGCTGTCTCTAAGGGCAAGAGGCTTAAGCACTACCTTCGGGATACTGGCTAATTTCCATGGTTTAGGGCACATGACGGGTGCGGCTCTGTCATAAAGAATGGAATGCAGAATGATCTGGGAGGAGTATTTCAAGACTTAATTGCTTCCCCCCCCCCCCACAGACACACTTTTATTTACAGAGGAGAAAGAAAAGAGAGAGAAAAACACCACACAGTTCTGCTACTAGCAGAACAGATGTGAATATACAAAGCAAGACATATTTTATTCATTATCGCTGCCACGAACACAGGCCTGGCGTTTTATCGTTTGTTCTCCTCCCAAACTGAAAATGTGTTGCAGCCTAATGCAGAAGCATTCAACCGGCCTTAGACAGTTACAGGTAGGTCAGGGAATTCCACAGGGTGGGCGCCAGGGGTGAACATGATTGGGCACGTGCAGATCCCTAGCCCTGTGCTTTTGACATTGCCCAACCCTACTGGCAAAAGAGCAATGAGGTTGAAGAGAAATAGTTGCACACGAGCCAAGCCTTTTCCCCCTGGACAACACCAGTGACTGGCATCAGTGAGAAGAAAGGGGAAGATGTAGCTGGGGTCTACTGGAGGCATCTTACACACACACACACACCCAAAAAAAAACCCCAAGAGGCAACACTAGAGTCCATTTTAAGAAATACCCATACTTGTACCTATGCTGCAATTCCCTGGAGGTACAGGGACACCACAGAAAGCAGCACTGGGCACATAATTTAACTATTAGGGAATTTAAGTGTTCATTTAAACACCAAAGCAAGCACATAGTCCACAGGAATACCAAGATACAGATTAACAGTGAGCAGAAATGCCTGACAAAGTCTAGAGAGCTAACTGAAGCCTGTTGCAAAAGATAGATGTCATGAAGATTGGTAAACTGAAAAATCAATAAACCTTACATTGGGCGGGGTGGGGGGGAAGGTTTCCAGAGGTTTTCTGAGTTTAGCAGCGATGACTTTGCAAGGTGTGTGGGGGAATTGGGAGTCTCTGGATTGGAAGTAAATGGTGAAGAAGAAAGGGTTAAGCAACTGTTTAAAAAATCCCATCCACTTTCACTCTTCCAAATGATGTCCAGATTCCAGCTGGACATCAGGAAAAACTTCCTGACTGTTATTGCTGTACGACAATGGAACCAATGACCTAGGGAGGTTGTGGGCTCTCCCACACTAGAGGCCTTCAAGAGGCAGCTGGACAGCCTTCTGTCAGGGATGCTTTAGGGTGGATTCCTGCATTGAGCAGGGGGTTGGACTCAATGGCCTTGTAGGCCCCTTCCAACTCTGCTATTCTACGATTCTATGAAACCCACCTAAAGCAATCTCTTCACAAAGGCAGCTATTGAAGTAAAGTGATTTGAACACCGATACAAATAACAATGGAACGGCAGGGCGTCCCCATGCTGGGTGGGGAGCAATGAGAGAGAGAGAGAGAGAGAGAGAGGTGTGTTCGGATATTTATTTATTTTAACGTGAGAAAGCACTCGCTTGATTTGCCGAGGCAAGAATGCATGAGATCAGGCTGCACATTCCATCCAGCGAAACACGCCAACACCTTTTTTTGAGGGCTGAGAAAGCAAAGCAGCGAACCTCGATTTGACACAACGAAGAAACAGCTATTAGGCAGAAACCTGAAGATGCGGTTTCTGAAGCGGTGCGAGTCGGGATGGCGGTGGCGGAGACAGCGAGGGAAGGAAAAACAGAAACAGCAGTGGGGCGCAATGTGGTGCTACTGAGTAGTTCCTTTCAGTCGTTCTCACCTCATGCTATTTCTAATTGCATGAGGGGGTGAGTGAGGCTCTGCTCATGCCACCCACCTATACTGAGTTGGGCCTGAAGGTCTGAAATGGCAAGCACATTAAATGCATGCATGTTCCCCATGAGAGCCGCACTATTTCATGTTTACAAAGCAGGCTGCCTGTTTCAGTTCTTCTGCCTCAGTGAATGGAAACACTTGATGGGAAGGAACCCCATCACCTTCACCCTTGGAGAGCTAAGAGTAGACTAGGGCTCGCTAACCTTTTTTGGCTCCATGGTGACAGTT
The DNA here is from genome assembly GCF_023053635.1 of Elgaria multicarinata webbii. NCBI lineage: Eukaryota > Metazoa > Chordata > Lepidosauria > Squamata > Anguidae > Elgaria > Elgaria multicarinata. The sequence goes on from NC_086184.1 coordinate 7,297,927, forward strand.
GGGAATTTGAGAAGTTGCCCTGGGCGCCATCACAAAATGACTGCTATCGGAGGTATGGCCTACCGGACAGAAGTGACACCATTCCCTCCCCTCCCCACTTCTTGTTTTCTTGATGGTGGGATGCCATGTGGAAGAAAGCTTCAGCTTGAAGTTGCCCACCATCTTCATTTCTTAAGAACGTTCTTGAGCTGCACTTGCGGCCCAGAGGGGTTCATGGGAAACAAAGATGGCAGCAGTTGCAGGCCCTCACTTCGCTTTGAAGCAATCTCAGCTGGTGGTAAGGGAATCTGTTCATCAGAAAGTGGAAGGGGTAGAGCACCTCACCATTTGCCAAGAAACGTGCACTGGTGACCTGAAACTCTGACCTAGGCTAAGAAAGCTTCTTATGATGGCTGAGGAGCCATCATAAGAACGTAAGAAGTGTCCTGATGCTGGATCAGACCAAGGGTCCATCTAGTCCAGCACTCTGTTCACACAGTGGCCAACCAGCCATTGGCCAGGGATGAATAGGCAGGACATGGTGCAACAGCACCCTCCCACCCATGTTCCCCAGCAACTGGTGCACACAGGCTTATTGCGTCAAATACTGGAGATAGCACACAACCACCACGGCTAGTAGCCATTGATAGCCTTCTCCTCCAGGAATTTATCCAACTCCCTTTTAAAGCAATGCAAATATGTAGCCATCACTACATCTTGTGGTCGTGAGTCCCATAATTTAACTATGCGCCGTGTGAAGAAGTCCTTTCTTTTATATGACCTGAATCTCCCACCAATCAGCTTCATGGGATGTCCCCGGGTTCTAGGATTGTGAGAGAGGGAGGAGAAAGATGTCTCCCTATCCACATTCTATGCATAATTTTGTACACCTCTATCATGTCTCCCCTTAGCCTCCTTTTTTTCCAAGCTAAACAATCCCAGTTGATGTAACCTTCCCTCATAGGGGAGATGCTCCAGCCCCTTAATCATTTTAGCTGTCCTTTTCTGCCCTTTTTCCAGCTCTATAATATCCTTTTTTTTTTAGGTGTGGTGACCTACACATCAGTGTAGGAATGGATGGATGGGGCAACTTTTTTCCCCCCTGCATGTCATTTTTAAAAAAAAATCCTCACATTCTTTCTCTCACTCTTGTGACAAGTCTGAAAGAAATCACTTGCAGAGGGCAGGGGTGAAATGAGGACAAAGGATGCCCCTAGTAAAGGATGCAGTTGTCAAATTTGTCGGTTTGGCTTCTCCCCACATTCATTTTTTAAAAAAAACAAAAACAAAAAAACCCTTCAAGTTTTTTCTGTCTTGAATAAGAAGCTTTGCACTTTTTGGTAATTCGAAACCAAACTGGAATGAAATTCTCACTCATCTGCCCTGGCCAAATTCAATAGATACAACTATTCCCAGCAAGGAGAGGGCCATGATGTCCCTGATAAAGATAAGGAACATGTTAGAGAGAGAGAGAAGGAAGGAAGGAAGGAAGGAAGGAAGGAAGGAAGGAAAGAAAGAAAGAAAGAAAGAAAGAAAGAAAGAAAGAAAGAAAGAAAAGAGAGAGAGAGAGAGAGAGAGAGAGAGGGCACACCTAATTCAGTGCCATAAACACAGATGAATCATTGAAAGAGATTTAAAGCCAGACTTTTCAGAGCCAAGTATTCAAAGCTCTGGGCCTGGAAGGATGCATTGGCCAGTTTCAATTTCTTCCACATTTGTTTTTATTTTGGAATCTCAAGTTCTTTCCACCCTGTTTATGAAGCATTACACGAGTTTGGATATGTTCCGATGAAAATGTGAACCAGCTAAAATCCTCAGCCATCCCTTCAGGAGACCCTCGTGATTCCTGAGCATGTGCTTTGCCTGCAGAAGACCCCAGGTGCAATCCTCTGGGCACCTCTGGTTAAAAGGATCTTGGGTTAAGAAAGCTGGTGGAGACACTGCTGGGCGAAAGAGAGCGTCCTGGGCAAATGCTCAGACAGTTTAAGGCAACTTCATAAACCTACACTGCCCCTGATATCCTCAAAGAGAAATGCTACATGAACAAAGCATGATACAGCCAGGTGGACACACCGCCAAGCTTTCAAGTTCTATTGTGAGTTCTGGGGATCTCTCCCTCCCGGTTAGTGCCCCGCCCCACCTCACCCTGCCCAAAGCCAGCTGTTTTATCATCATCCGAAGCTGTGTCTACAGTTGCACACAAAGCAGAAGTTGGCAGAAGGACGGACCGTACCAATCCAGCCTACAGCAAGGGGTGCCATATTTGAACACTCCCCACTATCAAAGGCGAATAGTATAGCCACATAGCAGGAAGAGATGGTATGATGCAGGCCTTTTTCTGCTGTGCTCGCTTTCTGGCTGTGTGGACTACTTAATGTAAAGGAATATTTGTGGGGGGAGGGACACGTCCCCCCCTTGCAAAGAACCTGGAGTGGTACAGTCCACTTGTCTCTATGCATAGGGTGGGATTCCTTCTGCATTTTCCTCTTCCTCCCAGTTTTCCTGCTATTGCCTTGCTCAGTGCAAACCATGATTTCCCCTCCACCATCCTCCATCCAGCTATCCCAAGTTACAACATTACATAAATAGCAGTAATCACATTGCATTTATCATCAAAGTTTATTCCCCCTTCTTTGCACACATTCACGCTCAGAAACTAGGAGGGGCTCTGCTTTTGCTAGCAATTGCGTGAGATTCAAATCTGCCCTCAGGCAAAGCGGTGCAGAAAGCCAAACAAAAATCTACAATTATAAGGACTGTGCTCAGCTCAAAGCTCACTCTGCTTGCTCTCTTCCAATGTGACGCTCCCCAGATCTGCTACACTACATACTCCATTGCCCGAGGCAGCCCAGACAAAGCTGGGAATGATGGTATTTGTAGTCCTGCACATCCAGAGGGTGTCAGGTTGTGGAAAGGCAGATCTGGTTTAAGCATTCTCTCCAATAAAAAAAAAGTGGGTTGCTGAGTGCCGACCACATTTTGCAAATGAAATGGGACCACCCGGTAGTAAGAGATCCTTTAGGCCTGCAAAAGTATGTAAGTTTGCACGTTAAAGGAAAGTGGCTTTAAGGCAGTGAAGGCTGGTAGCTCAAATTTTGGCGGGAGTGTGAATACATTCTGGGTTACACTCAGAACCAGCCAAAACTCTAAACGAGCTATCCAGGGTGCTTAACCCTGTCCTCAAAATAGATTCTGCTTCTTTAGGCTTCTGGCTGGTTCTGTTCGAAACCTGGAATGGATTTACAGCCCCATGGAAATCGGAAAAGCCTTTCACTGCTTTAGGGAACGAAACAGCCTAACAAGCACTTGTGAGCTTCCAGGAATTACCCAGAATGTCAAGGTGTTGGTTCACCCAGGATGAGGGAGAAAACGTTGGGTTGTATGTGGGAAAAGACCCAACTGGGATGCGCAAGCCCTTAGGATTAAAGTGTGGAGGTGGGGATGGAGTTGAAGGCAGACAAATAATCATGGGACAGAGATGAATTTTGGCCACAGCTAGACCTAAGGTTTATCCCTGGATCGTCCAGGGGTCAAACCTGTTCATCTAGGTGACACACAGGGGATCCAGTGCTCAGGCAGGGGTGAACCCTGGATGATCCCAGGATAAACCTTAGGTCTAGCTGTGGCCTTTGTTGCAGGCTCCGCTTCTACAGTATAATAACTATTGCAGATCACTCAAAAGGGGAGAGGAGAAAAGGGGGTAAGAGAGACACCGCCATGGCCTTCAACACACATTCGACCCTTCTAGCATGCAATCTTTGTCCTACACATCAAGACAGCCCAGCCACACTGAAAAGTATATACGTGTTCTTGAAGCAATAAGCAACTGACTTTAAAAAAAATAGAACAATACAAAATGCACACCCTGACCTTCCCCAATATGCTGAAGTCATTTCCAACAAAAAGGTACATAATCACAGACAGAAAGCTGAAAGGAGAATTCTGAGTACTGCCAGGAATCCTTCGATCCCCCTCCCCTACTTTGCCTATCGCCCAAAAGGTAGCAACGGCAAGAAAGTTGGACTCCTTTCCAAAACAGAAGAAGATCCAGGTATTTTAACTAAATGGACACCCTTGAGGTCCTAAAGTCAGAATGAGGATCGTAGTCTTCGCTGCAGTCATCATCTTCTTTCTGCCAGTCGGGAGGGTTTCAAGAGTACATGGTCAACTGCAGCCACTCCTGGATGGTCATCTGGACGTTGCCATCGTTGTCTCTGTCCAGAGATTTGAAGGCACGGAACATGCCATCCATACGCACCAGGCAACTGATGAAGTTGTTGAAATCCATGCTGCCGTCTTCGTCGGCGTATCGGCGGATCATCAGCGCGTAGAGCTGTTCGTGGAGGTTGAACCCGGCATCCTTGAAAGCAGAGGGCAGCTGGGCCATCTCGACGGTCCCTGCCGGGCTGCAGTGTTGCTTGAAGACCTGCTGCCATTTCTTGAGGTTGGTCCACAGGTAACGGAACTGGTAGAAGTCCAGCTTGCCCGTGGTGTCGCTGTCCATGACCGCCACCATGCTCCGGCACGTGTCCAGGCTGAAGCCGCCCGACTGCAGGTCTTGGTGCCTGGCCATCACCTTGTTCAAGATGTTCATCAGCTCGGTGGGGCACACCTCCATGTCGTCTCCGGCCAGCTGGGCAAAGAGCCGCCGGAACTGGCGTAGCTCGTCGCTCTCGTTGGCTTCCACATTGGCAAAATGGCTGCGGGGGGCCGGCGGAGGCTCCGGGGTGTACTGAGCTGCTGCCTCACTGATGATGTTGACAAGCCCCCCTACCAGCCCCATGATGTTCCCGGTTTTCATCCCACCACCACCGCCACCGCCGCCTGACAGGAGCCCCCCGAGGCCTTTCATGAGGGCTCCACCAGCCCCACCTCCTCCACCTCCACCTCCTAGGCCTTTCAGGAGGGCTCCACCAGCCCCACCTCCACCTCCAAGGCTCTTCAGGAGGGCTCCACCAGCCCCACCTCCACCTCCGAGGCTCTTCAGGAGAGCTCCTCCGACACCGCCGCCGCCGCCACTGCCACTGCCACCACCACCACCACCACCACCACCACCGGTGGCAGCATCCAACAAAGCCTGAGCGAGGAACATGGTGAAGAGTCAGAGAGACCCAGGCGTCTTCCAGAAGCTCCGACGGCGTCTGCAGAGCGCAGGGTTGGGTCTGTGCTACAAGAGCAACGGCATCTGCCAAAAGCAATTACATCACTCCATGCCCAAACAAGTCATCTTGCAGAGCTGGAATGCATCCCAGAAAGGGAACCCCGCCCTCCGCGATGGACGAGCAGCCGTGGAATCTTCCGGTTGTGAATTCAGAGTTGCAGAGGCCCTTGCCGAGCACCTCTGGGCTCACCTTAGGCTCATTTCTGCTGCCTCCGTGCTCGCCTTTACACAACGCCAACCCTCTCCCCCTTCAGCAATGCACAACCCCTGTTCTCGCCTGGTTTAAATTAAGCAGGGAAACTCAATTTTTAAAATATATTTTGTTTACTCCGATACTTTTGGACTGAGACGTTTCTGCCTGCAAACAGGACCAATCTATTTTTATCTTAGCTGTGGAAAGTGACTGGGGGGAGGGGAGGGAGGAGGAGAAGCACGCTTACCCTGTCGAAAAGGGCAAACAGCTCTTCCAGCACGCTGGAGACGGGCAGCTTCAAGTAGCTGGCAAACTCCTCGATTCCGATCCTGCCGCCTTTAGCGGCGCTGGCAATGGCGGCGAACTGATCCAACTGCTCTCTGATGTTGTTCCACTTCAGGCTGTTCAAAGGGGGGAAGGGCACAGGGCTGGGGTTAGCAGCTGCTCCATTTGGAGAAGGAACAGAGTAGGGTGACCCTATGAAAATGAGGACCGGGCTCCTGCATCTTTAACAGTTGTATTGAAAAGGAAATTTCAGCAGGTGTCATTTGTATATATGGAGAACCTGGTGAAATTCCCTCTTCATCACCAAAGTTAAAGCTGCAGGAGCCCTGCCCTCTTTTAAATCTGGTCACTCTAGTATAGCTCCTGCAGCTTTAACTGTGGTGATGAAGAGGGAATTTCGCCAGGTTCTCCATGTATACAAATGATGCCTGCTGAAATTCCCTTTTCAATACAACTGTTAAAGATACAGGAGCCCGGTCCTCCTTTGCATAGGGTCATCCTAGTACAGAGCAGCAGAAACAAGGCCGCAAATTCGTTTGGAAACAACTGAGCCACTTGGTGGTAAGTTCAGCCCAGATTCGGGGCTCCAAGCACAATGAGGATGAGAAACTTGACATATTTTTTTTTCATAAAGCAGCATCCCTTATACACATTGCCTGCATTAAGGGGCAACATAGATGTGACAGAGAGATGGGCAGAGCTAGAAGTGAAGTCCCATGATGATGCACAGCTCCCCGCTAAACCTGCCACACACACACGTTGGTGTGGATGCCTGAGACAGCGACACCTTTGTGCAGTCTTCCTCACTTTAGATATCCAAGGTAATTTGAATAATGTGTGAAAAGAGACAGGGATTCCCAGGATCCAACACTCTATTACCCAGGGCCTCCTCAGTGGTAGCACCTCAAACATGAATGCTCTGCAGTGCTACAGAGCTATTTAACACAGACTGCAGCCTTCAGCAGGAGGTGCACCTGGCTCCTACTTCCAAGTGATTTTTGGTGAAATGTTTTCATTTTCTTTGGCCTTTCAATGCCATTTGATCTGTCCCATCTTGGTTGGTTTTAAATGTATTTTAAACACACACGCATCCTGATCTGGAGCCTCGTGGGGGGGGTAGGGGGGGCCTTTAGCCCTCTTCTCCCTACTACAATCTGGTCTGAGAGGAAACCTCATTAGGCATCCAACTGTCAGCAAGCCTCACATCTCAACAAAAACCAAAGGCTTAACCATGTACGTCTGTTGCTGCAAAAACATCACAAAGTCTTGTGACACAAGATGTAGTGATGGCCACCAAATTGGATGGCTTTAAATGGGGGATGGATAAATTCCTGGAGGAGAAGGCTATCCATGGCTACTAGCCATGATGGTTGTGTGCTACCTCCAGTATTCAAGGCAGTAAGCCTGTGTGCACCAGTTGCTGGGGAACATGGGTGGGAGGGTGCTATTGCACCATGTCCAGCTTGTTCATCCATGGCCGATGGCTGGTGGGCCACTGTGTGAACAGAGTGCTGGACTAGATGGACCCTTGATTTGATCCAGCATCAGGGCACCTCTTATGTTCTTATGTTCCTATGACACTTTCAGGATTAACACTTGTATTGTGCACAAGTGTTTGTGGACACCATCCACTCCCAACAGAGTCACTTTGTTCATGGAAGTGTGTGTCATAATAAATATGTTAGACCAGGGGTCAGCAACTTCTGGAGGCCTGGCATGGGGGACAATTTTGCCTCCCCAGGCAGCTGCTGTGGGCTCCAGTCTGTGTCAAATGGCTCTGTAGCACCGTGATAAAATTTCATAGAATCAGAGAAGAGTAGAGTTGGAAGGGGCCTGTAAGGCCATCAAGTCCAACCCCCTGCTCAATGCAGGGATTCACCTTAAAGCATACCTGGTAGTGGCCCAGCTGCCTCTTGAAGGCCTCTAGTGTGGGAGAGGCCATGACCTCCCTAGGTCATGGGTTCCAGTGCTGTTTCACTTGTTTCCAAGTGAAATGCAGCTTCAGAGCACCAAAAGGGCCAAATTTAGCTAGCAAATCGGCTAAATTCGACCATGAATACCATTTTTTTAATGGGGTGCGTGTGGAATTATTCTGTTAATGTTTTTGTGAGGGGGCAGGTGTGGTTCGGATTGCATGAGACCTGTGGGCTATATGTTGTCCACTCCTGCGTTTGGTTCTAAGGTCCCACAAAGAGCTCTTTGTGGCCACTGAATGAGCAAAACCACACTTACTTCAGCTTCCTGCTGATTTTCGTGAATTCCACCAGACCCGCCTCCATGGGCAGAGTCAGCTGTCCTGCTGAAAGCATCAGCCGGCAGTCTTCGTATGTGTGATCTGTAACCGGTACGTCTAAAATGCTGCGAGTGTAGAAACAAAATTGGGGGACATACAACACCAGTTAGAGAGGTAAATGCTATCTTCTCATTTATTTATTTATTTATTTAATTACTTTTATATACCGCCCCACAGCCGAAGCTCTCTGGGCGGTTTACAACAATTAAAAATAGTAAACATTAAAAGTATACAAAAAATTTTAAAAAATAAAAACAGTATAAAAACAACAACAGTATCCATTTAAAAACAACAATTCTGGGATCCATTGAAAACAAACTTAATGTTGTTAAATGCTGTTAAAATGCCTGGGAGAAGAGAAAAGTCTTGACCTGGCGCCGAAAAGATAACAACGTTGGCGCCCAGCGAGCCTCATCGGGAAGATCATTCCACAGTCGGGGGGCCACCACTGAGAAGGCCCTCTCCCTTGTTGCCATCCTCCAAGCTTCCCTCAGAGCAGGCACTCGGAGGAGGACCTTAGATGTTGAGCGCAGTGTACGGGTAGGTTCATGTCGGGAGAGGCGTTCCATCAGGTATTGTGGTCCCAAGCCATGTAGGGACCACAATTCCAAGAATGGAGAAACGTTCACCATTCACGGAACTTCGTGGCATTTGAAGAAGTGGCATCAGTTTCAGGGCAAAGACTACTGTGTGAGTTGCATTGATAGAGGGATGAGGGGGGACCTTTCATTTTTTTTATTTTATTATTGCATTTAGATCCCGCCTTTTTTCCTGCAAGGAAACCAAGGCAGCATACATAATCCTCCTCTCCACTTTATCCTCACAACAACAACCCTGTGAGGTGGGTTGGGCTGAGAGTCTGTGACTGGCCCAAAGTCACCCAGTGAGCTTCCATGGCCAAGTGGGGACTAGAACCTGGATCTCCCGACTCCCAGTCCGACACTCTAGCTACTACACCACACTGGCCTGAGGATCGAACTTAATTTATGGGGTGCACTTAGGCGGCACATTCCAGTGGTGGTGGTGGGTTCAAATTAAAAAGGATGTGGGGCCAAAATACCACAACCACAGCATGTTTTAACTTAATGTTCTTTCTGCCAATAAATAAGACTTAGAAGAAGTGTTACAATCTTTTAGAATGGGGGGTGTACAAAGTGATGAAACCATTGAATGGACATGGGGGGTGGGCAAAGGTGGCATGGCCGTATGGAAGACCCCAGAGGGCTGGATTGGAAACCCAGGAAGGCTGGACCCCCAGGCTTGACGTTCCCCACCTCTACATTAATAGAAGGACTAAATCCATAACTGATTAACAACAATTCATTTATTATTTTGGTCCTAAGCTCCATATGTGATGGTAAGCAAGAGAAGATGGGGAAAAAAAAACAGGGCTCTAGTGAGTCTTACTAGGGACATTTGCATAGAGGCACTGCACATAGGGAGGAGTGGATCGTGGCTGATGTATAGAATCTAGGGATGTAGGAGGATTTTGGTTATGCTCAAAATACATGCAAGCATGTCCCGTTCAAAGCCCTGGACACAAGCAAGTGGTGAACAAAAATATTTGCAAATGCCGAACACACGCCTGCATTCGTCTCGTTCGCGATTCCCAGTTCAATTTGCGGAAATTCCCTAATTTGCAGAAATTTCCTCTGTAGGCTGAATCAGCCCTGCTTTAGCCTATGGAGGAAAGCTGTGAAAATTATGAAAAGTGCACGAATTCGGGGAAACCTCTCCAATGATAAACTTGCACTTCATTTGTGCAAGTTTATCATTGGAGTAAACAGAGCAGAGATTGCAAAAGCAAACAGGAATCAGGCACTGATGGTTATGTACTACCTCAGGTATCAGAGGCAGTCAGCCTATAGCCACCAGTTGCTGGGGAACATGGGTGGGAGGGCGTTGTTTCACCATATCCTGCTTGTGAATTCCTAGTCGACACCTGGATGGCCACTGTGTGAACAGAATGCTGGATTAGATGTAGGGTGACCATATGGAAAGGAGGACCGGGCTCCTGTATCTTTAACAGTTGTATTGAAAAGGAAATTTCAGCAGGTGTCATTTGTATGCATGTAGAACCTGGTAAAATTCCCTCTTCATCACAACAGTTAAAGCTGCAGGAGCCCTGACCTACTGACCAGATACTCTAGTGACCACATACAAAAGAGGGCAGGGCTCCCGCAGCTTTAACTGTTGTAATGAAGAGGGAATTTCACCAGGTGCTGCATGCATACAAATGACACCTGCTGAAATTCCCTTTTCTATACAACTATTAAAGATATAGGAACCCTGTCCTCCTTTCCATATGGTCACCCTACTAGATGGACCCTTGGTCTGATCCAGCAGGGCTGTCCTTATGTTCTTAACATCACTTGTCCACCCATCCTTAATAGAAGACAGTCATCAACAACTTTAAGATACTTTGCACAAAATAATATCCCCCTGTGAACCATCACCTTGCCATTTTGTTACGGACTCCATTGGCAAAAAGAACTGGATCTCTCTTCTCTTCCTCTGTTGGAATATAGACAGGAAGAAACTGGAGAAAAGAATGCATTTTGATCAGTAATCAGATAGAAGTCAGTAGAATGTCAAGAACAGGGGTATCTGTTCACATAATTTTGTTTTGGTTTGGATTAATTTATCAGCCAGGGAAGATAAACAAATCAGCCACGAGATGGCACCACATCCTTAAAAGAGGAAAAACTACAGGGAATTTTATTTATTTATTTATTGGTTTTGTGCCACTTTAAAGGGGAGAACCCTCTCAATAAATAAGGATGGTTCAATATCGCAGTCTTATCTTCTACAGTAAACAAAATAATAATATTTTAAAAATCACCAATGCCTTCCTAAAATTAAGAATGTTTGCTAATTAAAAAATGAAAATAAAAAAGAAGAAAAGAGGCAATACTTAGGTTTCAATTGATTTCAGCATTTCTTAAACCTTAACGAACCTAGCATCCAACTTTCTGAAGCCCACCTTTGGCTATTAAGATATTGGCAAAGAATGGGAAAAGGATGAAACTAATTTAAGATTGGGTGGGGGGGGAGAATGAGAAATGGAAAGAAATCAAAATTGATAGATTATCTATCCCTAATGTAAATTGGTTTGGGACCACACTACCTGATGTAATGCCTCTCCCGACATGAGCCTACCTGTACACTACACTCAACATCTAAGGTCCTCCTCCGAGTGCCTACTCCGAGGGAAGCTCGGAAGATGGCAAAGAGGGAGAGGGCCTTTTCAGTGGTGGCCCCTCAATTATCGAATGATCTCCCTGATGAGGCTCGCCTGGCGCCAACATCATTATCTTTTCGGCGCCAGGTCAAGACTTTTTTCTTCTCCCAGGCGTTTAACGGCATTTAACAACATATGCTAAGTTTGCTTTTTAAGGGACCCCAGAACTGTTGTTGTTTAAATGGATACTGTTGTTTTATATTGTTGTTTTTATATTTTTGATGATTTAAAATTTTGTATACTTTTTAATGTTCGCTGTGTTTAACTTTTGTAAACAGCCCAGAGAGCTTCAGCTATGGGGTGGTATATAAATTTAATACATAAATAAATAAATAAATAACTTGTCAAGAAACAGGCAAAAATCAGTAACACACACACTTGAAGTGAAATCTAAGAATGGTTTATTGTGGCACAAACTTTCTTTGGCTGTAGCTCACTTCAAACTGTCTGCTAGCCCGGATGCTGCAAGCAAGGTTCCTGTTCACTTTAAGATGCCACGATCCTCGCTTGTGGTTGCCTGCAGCAGCGTAACATGACTACCTCTTGGCAGCTTTTCACAAACATAGACCAAATCAGCATACATTAAAATGTTTGCAAGAAGGCAGTTTCCTCTTTGGGGGGAAAAAGGGGGAACAAAAACCAAGCACAGCATTATCAGCTAATACATGTTTAATATCAACATCCCTCCAGTTCTTACCTCGACTTCAACTTTTGTAAAGAGCTGGCACAAAGTCAGGAGTAACAACTCTTTGCTGGAAAAGAATTAAAAACAATCAAACAAAAATGGTTGCCATTCATTAAATAAAATACAATTGGAAAATCAGTCTATTTGGAGACATTTAAGAGCCGAGGTTTTAAGACGGACACTGTGGCATTACCCCACAATTCATTATATTGTATATGCCAGAATTAGTATGTCTGGGAAGTAGGGAATGTTAGAACTGAGTGGGTGTGATTCATAATGTAATAGGTGTGGGAAGGAGTATATAAGGAGAGTGTTGGGAGTTTGTCAGGTGTGAGTTTGAGTGTGTGTGAGAGAGAGTGGTTTATTTGTGGAGTAAGAAGAGTTTGGATTCTAGGGATTTAGGATTGGCATAAAGAGAGTGAGGTGATTGGTGTGTGTAGGGTGACCCTATGCAAAGGAGGACGGGGCTCCTGTATCTTTAACAGTTGCATAGAAAAGGGAATTTCAGCAGATGTCATTTGTATGTATGGAGAACCTGGTGAAATTTCCTCTTCATCACAGCAGTTAAAGCTGCAGGAGCTATACCAGAGTGACCAGATTTAAAAGAGGGCAGGGCCCCTGCAGCTTTAAGGTTGTGATGAAGAGGAAATTTCACCAGGTTCTCCATATATACAAATGACACCTGCTACAATTCCCTTTTCTATGCAACTGTTAAAGATACAGTAGCCCTGTCCTCCTTTTCATATGGCCACCCTACTTTTAGAAGTCACATGTAATAATCCCAATGTCTTGAATTGATGTGCTTTTCATCTATCTCTTAAATAACAGCAGCATGTTTTAAGCTGCCAATAATGCAACTGTAAGAGAGGGTTTTCAATCTTTTAGAATGGGAGAAAAAAACAGAGCAAGAACCAGGAAAGCACCCAATGATGGGCAGATTGGGCAAAGGAGGCGGAGCTGGGGTGGGTGGGAGGAAGGGGTGTGAGAACTGGCAACTCGGTGGGTTAGATACGGATGCCCAGGAGAGCCAGATTTGGGCCATGGTCCCGATCAACATCCCCTGACTTAAAGTTGGCCAGGCTGCAAAAGAGGCAATTTCTGGTTCTTCAAGTAGGGTGGCCATATGAAAAGGAGGACAGGGCTCCTGTATCTTTAACAGTTGCATAGAAAAGGGAATTTCAGCAGGTGTCATTTGTATATATGAAGAAGCTGGTGAAATTTCCTCTTCATCACAACAGTTAAAGCTGCAGGTGCCCTGCCCTCTTTTAAATCTGGTCACTCTAGTATAGCTCCTGCACCTTTAACTGTGGTGATGAAGAGGGAATTTCACCAGGTTCTCCATATATACAAATGACACCTGCTGAAATTCCCTTTTCTATGCAACTGTTAAAGATACAGGAGCCCTGTCCTCCTTTCCATATGGTCACCCTACTTCAAGAGTTGTAGAAAAGAGGCAATTTCAGCAAATGCAGGTTCTCTCACCACTGCAACTTGATGATGGGACAAACTGCTTTTGCCAAACCGCCTCACCCACCCACCCCACCCATTCTACACAACTACATAAACTACAGGAGTCTTCTCTCATTGAGGATCTCCCCCCAGCCTTAGCTTCAACATGAGGAACAAGCAGAAACTAGTGAGGTGGGGGAACCGGCCAAGGAAGTTTCAGAGAGGAAGCAAACTTGACAGCAATGTGATTTCTACACACTCCCCATGTCGTAACTTGGTGGGGTTTGTATATTTTTTTGCATGTGATTTACAGTCTCCAAGCAATCGCTGTGCTGATTGGTGGGAGATCCAGGGCAAATAAAAGGAAGGACTTCTTCACACAGCGCATAGTTAAATTATGGAACTCACTACCACAAGATGTAGTGATGGCCACCAATTTGGGTGGCTTTAAAAGAGGGTTGGTTAAATTCCTGGAGGTAAAGGTTATCCATGGCTACTAGCCCTGATGGTTGTGTGTTATCTCCAGTATTCGAGGCAGTAAGCCTGTATGCGCCAGTTGCTGGGGAACATGGATGGGAGGGTGATGTTGCACCAGGTCCTGCCTTGTTGGCCCCTGTGAGAACAGAGTGATGGACTAGATGGACCCTTGGTCTGATCCAGCATCAGGGCACTTCTTACATTCTAATGTTCTTAGCCTACCAAAGCTCTACCTCATTCAAATGTTTGGGGCCAGACTGATCTACAGTTTAATCTCTTATGTGAACGGCTCTTTACATGTTCAGAGTTACATTGTTTATTTATTTTTGGTCTGCCTGTGACCTGCGGGTAGTGGTTGTACCCAAACAAGGCAGTTGCTTAGAGAAAAGAGCCATCCATCAAATCAAGAATGTTTAGCAGTTTGGTGTTCTGCCTTTTAACTGAGTACATTTAGATTAGGGGGGAGGGGGAAATGTTACCAAAACCTCATTACAGATGATAGGACAGGTGAATGCTGGGGGAAATCGCGAGCTACCATATAATTTACAGTGAAAACATATGCATGTCTATTGAGAGGTAAATCCAATTGAGTTCAATAGGCGTTTCTCCCCGATAAATGTGTATAGCATTGCACCCTTAATGAACAAAAGTGCCATTCTTTAGGTTGATCTATGAAAACATGCAGGCTGAGGCCAAATGTGCACCAAGCAGGATACAGCACCATGAAAGCAGTATATAAAAGGCAGGAGCCACACGACTGCTTTATAGCGGTATTGAAGTGCACTGACAACTGTCGAGGACCATTGATACACACCATATATCGCTCTCATACCGCTTTCATAGTGTTAGAACCTGCTTGGTGTAGATGTGTCATTAGGGTGACCATATGAAAAGGAGGACAGGGCACCTGTAGCTTTAACTGTTGTAATGAAAAGGGAATTTCAGCAGGTGTCACTTGTATATATGGGGAACCTGGTGAAATTGCCTGTTCATCACAACAGTTAAACCTACAAGTGCCCTGCCCTCTTTTAAATCTGGTCACTCCGGTATAGCTCCTGCAGCTTCAATTGCTGTGATGAAGAGGAAATATCACCAGGTTCTCCATACATATAAATGACACCTGCTAAAATTCCCTTTTCATTACAACTGTTAAAGATACAGGAGCCCTGTCCTCCTTTTAATATGGTCACCCTAGTGTCATAGAATCACAGAATCATAGAACAGTAGAGTTGGAAGGGGCCTATAAGGCCATCGAGTGCAACCCCCAGCTCAATGCAGGAATCCACCCTAAAGCATTTGCCCCAACAGTTGTCAGTGCACTTCAGTACCACTATAAAGCAGTCGTGTAGATCCTTCCTGCGACAAGCATATGCGTTTCCCTCCCCACACATCCCGTGACTATTCCCCCTTTTTCCAAGGACTTTGCAAGTTATCCCTAATACATTTCTACAGATTAACCTCAAGCACAAAATAATGCTTTGTGCAAACCTCATTTCGCTCACAAGCCAGAACCGGAAACCCACTTCAAAAACCTGTGGTTTCCAGGCACGTTATGATTTTCGGCAAGCACATCTGTCAGTTGCAATGGGTTGACACTAAGGTCACATTTGCAAGGGATTATAACCCAGTACTCTGGGGAACCATGGTTTATCATTCACAAGCAAATAACTCACTGCATGCTGCCCGATTCCTCCCACTTGGCTCCTCCCCCCAGGCAGTAACCAGGAACTCACCAGAACTCACCAGAAAGAGAAAAGCTTTAGTGTTATGACTCAACTCTGGATGTCCATCAATAAGAAGTCCAGTTCTTTTCCCCCATTTTTTTGACTCAACAGAGTTCTGTAGTATGTATGACTCAATTTGTGTCTGTGAGCTGAGCTGTGGGGTTTTCCCTCTTCATCCCAACAGTTAAAGCTGCAGGAGCTATACCAGAGCTCCTGCAGCTTTAACAGTTGCATAGAAAAGGGAATTTCAGCAGGTGTCATTGGTATGGAGAACCTGGTGAAATTCCCTCTTCATCACAACAATTAAAGCTGCAGGAGCTATACTAGAGTGACCAGATTTAAAAGAGGGCAGGGCACCTGTAGCTTTAACTGTTGTGATGAAGAGGGAATTTCACCAGGTTCCCCATATATACAAATGACACCTGCTGAAATTCCCTTTTCAATACAACTGTTAAAGTTACAGGAGCCCTGTCCTCCTTTTCATATTGTCACCCTAATCATCTTCCAGAACAAAGTTTGAAGCTCTAATTAGAAACTCCTTTTGGGTCACAGCTGATACCATGCATACGTTTTTAATGACAGTGCCTACCTGAAAGGTGTTGTGATACAGTACAATAAGGTATAATAAGGGCACCCAGTCTGACAAAGTGCCAAAGGGACAGACATCTACCTGGGAGAATTACATTTCGCATTAGGGTGGTGTCACTTACAAGTCATAGCCCTGCCATGTCCACGTCACAGTATCCTAGAATTAAAAAATAAATAATAAAAAAAAAATATTAGATTTTTAAAGAATAGACTCACACAAATCTCCTTGAACACACAACACTTTTTAATCTGATTTCAGGAGTTGATTTGGTGTAGGAAAAGGCTTTTGATAAAATAAGAGGGTGGGGAAAGAAATAACACCAATCAACTTACCAATTTGTTTGGGTATCGGATAATCACTGGCTGAATAGGGACGGCAGGAACAAAGGCCCCTGGAAATACAAGTCATTTGTTAAACCTGTTAG
The DNA here is from genome assembly GCF_023053635.1 of Elgaria multicarinata webbii. Taxonomy (NCBI): domain Eukaryota; kingdom Metazoa; phylum Chordata; class Lepidosauria; order Squamata; family Anguidae; genus Elgaria; species Elgaria multicarinata. The sequence goes on from NC_086184.1 coordinate 7,314,427, forward strand.
GAAATTCACTATGCGGAGAACTTGCATGGACTGTGGGTTGACCTTAGAGCAGGGGTGTTGAACCTCAGGTCCGTGGAACAAATCCGGCCCACGTGAAGCTCCAAACTGGCCCTCTGGGAGTTGCCCAGAAGGCCAAACTCCCTTCCCTTTCCTCCAACCACCAATCTTTTAGTGGTTTCCAGCTTTTGCACAATCCTGCCCACTTCATTCTAAAAAGCTAAAATGCATCTTCTAAGGCTTAGTTACTGGCAGTAAGAGCTATAACCTAAAGTAAACTGGAATTTTTAGCGTTCTGGATTCAATATACCTGAACTCCGAGAAATGCAGCTTTTAACTTGACAAGCTCCCAAGTGCTCTACATTTTTTTTAAAGAAGCATCAATATTTGTAGCATCCAAAGTAAGTTAACTGTATTTTAGATAAGTATTTCAAGTCTTTATGTCCTCCCCACACACGCACCCATCTCCGCAACTCAACCCACCTCTAGCTTTTCAGAAATAAGACCCAGCCAAGCTTTCCTCACCTTGTTTAAATGTGATAAGACACGAACGGTTTGTGCATGTACCTTCTGGGAAAATCAATACCTGGGATTTAAAAAGAAAAGAAAAATACAAATTGTATTCATTTGTAACTGTTGCACAAATCTGACATTTTTTTCTCCTTGACATACATACATTCATTCATTTATTTATTTATTTATTTATTTATTTATTTATTTATTTATTTTTGCATTTATATCCTGCCTTTTTTCCTCCGAGGAACCCAAGGTGGTGTACATAATCCTCTTCCTCGCCATGTTATCTTGACAACATCAACCCTGTGAGGTGGGTTGGGCTGAGAGGCTGTCACTGGCCCAAAGTCACCCAGTGGGTTTCCATGGCTGAGTGGGGACTAGAACCCGGATCTCTTGGTTGGACTGGGAGAACCCAGTCCAACACTTTAGCCACTACACCGCATGGCATTGTGTCAACAGCAAAAGCAGCATGGATGAACCAATTTCCTGGTTGGAATGTATTTCTGGGATCTGAGTCCATTCCACGAAGCCACGGAATCAAACTTCACCTACTCTGGAGGGTGGTTGTGCAAATTTTTAAACAATTTGTACAAATAACAGCTGTACTTGGGGGGGGTGCATTTCAGTAGTTTTGTTTTTTTTACTACTGAAATGTTTAGTTGGTGGAAGACAGGCAATTGCGGAATGAATGAATAGAGCACTAAGGAAGCAGAATAGGCTTCCACCATGGGGAAAAGATCAGGGTTTGGGTGGGCAGGCTTTGACAATGATCCTTCACTTGAGAATTGGGGTGTTATAAGTGCGCCCCTGTTTTATTCCATCAAGGTATGTATTAAGACAGGGGTGGACTGTCTGAAGGTATATATTACGACATGGGTGGACACCCTGCAACCCTCTACTGTAGTTTCACCCCTATGCAGTGAAAATGTTCCAGAAAATCTTCAAACTGTCCTGACTCAGGCCTCAGCTAGACCTAAGGTTTATCCCGGGATCGTCCTGGGGTCGTCCCTGCCTGCTCCCGGGATCCCCTGTGTGTCATTTACATGAACAGGGATGACCCCGGGACGATCCCGGGATAAACCTTAGGTCTAGCTAAGGCCTCACTGTATATCCAGTCAGGCACTGTAATGGGAACTGTAACAAGGGCCTAATCTAGACCAAGCAGGATATTCCACTATGAAAGTGGTATGAACGTGGTATGTAAAAGGCAGGAGCCACACTGCTGCTTTATAGCGGTACTGAAGTGCACTGACAACTGGTGGGGTCCATTGACACAGACCATACAGTATACTGCTTTCATACCGCTATATCCTGCTTAGTGTGGCTCCTACCTTTTATAGACCACTTTCATAGTGCAATATCCTGCTGGGTCTAGTTTAGGCCAAAGTCCTAATCTCATCAAACTCCTCCCCCTCAAAAAAACCCCAAAAACCTCTAATATCTCTAGCTGTGTTCCCTTCCCAAAGCTGATTAGTGTGAAATAAACTTTTGCAAAAATCCTCACATGGTTATTGCCAGTTTTAAGCAAACTAACTGGCTGATTGATTAAAAACACTGATTGATTACAAAAAAAACCCACTACTATTTGATTAGCAAAATGCAACGCTCAAAGTAAGAAAGTCATCTTCTGTACTCTTTCTACATCACAAATTCACTACCCATGCACCAATTAACCACATATAGCTTGTGCTGACTATTCAATCCTAACAGACTATTTTTTAAAATGGACATGCTGTGTCATATATATATATATATATATATATATATATATATATTTAAAAAAAGTTCAACAGCTTTGATAACTGAGTAAAATCCTAGCTTCAATACACAGTATCACCACCAGAGGGGACTCTAAATGCAGCCTGCCTTTGGCGGAGTGCATCACAAAGAACAAACTACCAGCCCAGTGCTGCCTGGATGTGTTGTACAACAACTCCCATAATCCCCAGCCTAACATGGCCAACACATCTGGAGGGCACCAGCTTGGGGAAGGCTGAAGATCTCCCAGTCTATTCTCTGCCACATTTGAGGATGGATGATGGCAACCGGAAAAAGGCAGAGATGGTTGCAAATCTAAACGATGAATTCTATTTATTCCATTCCCCACTTCTTCATTTGCGGCCTTTCTAGCATCATGACGATGATAACAACGATGACTATTTTAAGGCCCCATCGGGATTTTTTTTAGAGGCTCAAGTTACGGTGATGTCTGTCAATGTGGGTCTGAAAGGGGATTTCGTCACAGTGGGGGAAAGGCGTTGGGAAAAGAAGCCAACGAGACCAAAGGTGAAAAAAGCATTGGGTGGTTGTTTTTTAATTGGTTGGAGGGCAGAGGTAACTAGGTAGTCACAACAGAGGTTCAGAGTGCAATTCTATGGGACTGTTGCCCCAAAGAGGGAAGCCTCAGGGGCTTCCAATCATCCTGTGCTGACCTGCACACTTTTAGCCTCTCTGTCCTCCTTTGCAGTCACACTGCCAAGGAACAGACGTGGGGGCAATCCTTGAGAAGATTTTAGATACGGCAGATCCATCATTCTCCCTCGGCCCTACACACTGGCACAAGTTCATCCCTCCCTCTGCTTCACTTCCCAAAGGCCAGGACTTTAACCTCAAGAAAGAGAGGGGCTTGGAGGGGAAATCCCTACACAGATTTCCCCCTTCAAAGCCACAACTCTTGGAGGGGGAAACCCTTAGCATCCTATGACCTCTCAGATGCCATCTATGGGTCATGGGCCTGAACCCTTTGGATATTAGGAATGGGATAGAGGGAGGTTCCCCACCTCATCTGTTGTAATACAGAACAGAACCAACGGGCAAGAACTTCAGGAAGTAGTGCCATTTCATGCAACGCAAAATTAACTTGTGGAATTCACTGACACAAAGTGTGCAGATAGTCATAAGAAAAGGGTTACACAAATTCACAGGGGACAGATCTATCGGTGGCTATTAACTACACTGGCAAAACACAACCCCCAGGTTCAGCAACAATCTATCTCAGCATACCATATGGTATCCTTGGAATCCACCAGGGGAAGAGCCTTCAGCATGGTTGCGCCCCTCCTGTGGAACTCCCTGCCTCTGGAGGTCAGGCAGGCGCCAACCTTGTACTCCATTCGGCGCCTCCTGAAAACATCCTATTCCAAGAAGCCTTTCTTTAACATGCAGCCTTGGATTTCTGTTACTGCTTCTTTTAAAATTTTGTTTTAACTGTTTTATTCTGTTTTTATTTTCATTTTACCTTGTACCTGAAATTGTACGCTCTGAAATTTTTCAGTGGAGAGCGGTATATAAATATTCTTAATAATAATAATAATAATAATAATAATAATAATAAGAAGAAGAAGAAGAAGAAGAAGAAGAAGAAGAAGAAGAAGAAGCTGAGGAGGAAGAGCAGGGGAAGAGCATTTAATTGATTTTATTTGCTTACATGGCTTTGAAAGAGAATTAGACAATTAACGGAGGACGGGTCTTTTAAGCAGTGGTGCTGAATAGTGGTTGCTGGGTGGAGGGCTGTTGCACTGATGTCCTACATGTCTACTTCCCCATTTGATCTGGCTGACCACTGTTGGAAACAGGAAACTAGACTAGGTATACACTTCATCTGATCCTACAGGGCTCTTTCCTAGGGATGTACAAGAATAGACTTGGATCAATGGACAATGTCATAAGAATATAGCAGAGAGGAGGCTCAAGGGAGCGAGAGATGCTTGAGGTTGCCCAAATTCTCCAGACTTCACTTCAGTGCTGATTTCAGCTTGTTCCCATTCTCATTTGCAACCTGCTTAAAAAATTTTCAAGAGGCAGCTGGACAACCATCTGTCAGGGATGCTTTAAGGTGGATTCCTGCATTGAGCAGGGGGTTGGACTTGATGGCCTTAAAGGCCCCTTCCAACTCTACTATTATCTGAAATAAACAAATCTAAGCATGCAATCTTTCTTCCCATTGACTAAAGTGTGAAAATATGCATTTTGAAAAAGTTAAGTGTGCATTTTTAAAAGCACTTTATTTTAAAAGTGCACATTTTGTGAGTGCAAGTTTGGAAATTGTCAACCTTTTCAGCTCTTGTTTGCGTCTGAGGCTGTGAACAGGTTGAGTGATTTATGCACTGAAATGCAATTCTCTTGAGCTTGCATTGCCCACGTGAAAGATGTGGGAGAGCTATTCCTCAAAAATATGGCTCCACTTTCCAGCAGCCAAATAAAACTTAAATCTCATACCTGGGGCCACTGTTCTCCTGAAGTTGCCCGTCGCATGATTTCGTTGATTGTGTTCCTCCGAGAATCGGGATCAGTACGGGATACCACCACAGGTTGGAGTGCACCTAGGATCCCTGTTTAAAAACACATCCGTAAAGCACCAGCCACTGAGGATGCTGCACTCAGCACCCGTGCTAGCTAAACTGAGTAGATCACAGGGATTGTAGTGGGGGAATGGGAACCTAGCAATAACAGGGTCAACCAACAATCGAAACCAACTAACCAGGTTCGGAGGCCTCCTTTCAGATTTCAAGAAGAAGAATGCTAGATGTTTCATGATGATTTGAATGCTAGATGTTTCATGATGATTTGACTCCATGGAAAGGGTGCAGAAGCTCAGGAACAGGTGAGGACTAATCTCACCCTCCTGGGGGACAAATCTTAATCCTTTTGGGTCCACTAAATTGCCCACCCCCTTCCTCTGATCTGACTCTTTCCCCTCAAATCTTTTAGTGTTTTCCCAGCATTTGTGCATTTCCCTCCATCCTAAAAGGTTGAAATGCCTCTGCTAAGGCCCAGTTCTTAGCAGTAACAGCTTTAACCTAAAGCAGGCTGGTATTATTATTTTTTCCCATCTTCCTTTTGCCTTTGGCCCTGCCAAACACTAAAATGTGGCCTCCTAGAGCTTTTCTGAAATGAATTTCAGCCTTGATCAAGGGGCTGGAGCATCTCCCCTATGGGGGAAGGTTACAACAGCTGGGATTGTTTAGCTCCGAAAAAGGAGGCAGAGGGGAGACATGATAGAAGTGTACAAAATCATGCCTGGTGTGGAGAACATGGGCAGGGAGACATTTTTCTCCCTCTCACAAAATACTAGAACCCGGGGTCATCCCATGAAGCTGATTGGTGGGAGATCCAGGTCAAATTAAAGGAAGTACTTCTTCACACAGCACATCATTAATTTGCAGAATTTACTACCACATGATGTAGTGACGGTCACCAATTTGGATGGCTTTACAAGGGGGTTGGAAAAATTCCTGGAGGAGAAGGCTATCCATGGCTACTAGCCCTGATGGTTATATGTGACCTCCAGTATCCGAGGCAGTAAACCTGTGCGCACCAGTTGCTGGGGAACATGGGTGGGAGGGTGCTGTTGCACCATGTCCTGCTTGTGGGTCCCTGGTCAACAACTGCTTGGTCACTGAGTGAACAGAGTACTGGACTAGCTGGACTCTCAGTCTGAACCAGCATGACACTTCTTATGTTCTGATGGCTACATGCTATCTCCTGCATCAGAGGCAGTAAGACTTTATACACCAGTTGCTGGGGAACCTTCTTCTGCAACCTTCTTCTCTCTGGCCTTCCTTCTTCTCACATCAGTCCGTTGGTTTCTGTCCACCACGCTGCCGCTAAGATCATCTTCTTGGCTCGCTGCTCTGACCATGTCACTCCACTTCTGAAATCTCTTCATTGGCTTCCAATTCACTTCAGAATCCAATATAAACGTCTCTTGTTGACCTTCAAAGCTTTCCACGGTCTAGCTCCACCCTATCTCTCCTCTCTCATCTCACACTATTGCCCCGCTCATGCTCTTCGCTCCTCTGATGCCATGTTCCTCGCCTGCACAAGGGTCTCTACTTCCCTTGCTCGGCTTCGTCCATTCTCTTCTGCTACCCCTTACGCCTGGAATGCTCTCCCAGAACATTTGAGATCTACAACTTCAATCACAGCTTTTAAAGCTCAGCTAAAAACTTTTCTTTTTCCTAAAGCTTTTAAAACTTGATGTTGCTCAGACTTTAGACTGTTAGTTATACTGTTATACTGTTAGCTTTACCCTACCCTGTGCCTGTTTACCCTACCCAGTGCCTGTTTCCATTCTCTTCCCCTCCTTATTGCTTTACTATGATTTTATTAGAATGTAAGCCTATGCGGCAGGGCCTTGCTATTTACTGTTTTACTCTGTACAGCACCATGTGCATTGATGGTGCTATATAAATAAATAAATAATAATAATAATAATAATAATAATAATAATAATAATAATAATAATATGGATGGAGGGTGTGGTTGCACCATGTCCTGCTTGCAGTTTCCTGGTCGACAGCTGTTTGACCACTGGGTGAAGAAAACACTGGACTAGATGGACCCTTGGCCTGATCCAGCATGGCATTTCTTATGTTCTCATGAATGTGATTCGGCACCCCTTCCCTAAGGCAATCACAAGGATTTAACCCAACGTGTCTTTGCAGTGGTGGGATGGGAAGGGACCTTACACTGCCTACTTGGGTCTTAAAGGTGTAAGGCCAGACGAGGCCTTAAGAACAACATGGTCTGGTGGCACCAATGGATTTATATCAGCCTAAGCTTCCATGCACTGCAGAGTCCACTTCATCAGATGCATGACTTGTTATCGAGTTACAGTCCATGTGGCTGGAAGGGAGGGGGAACTAAGTGCAGAGGGAAGTTAAATGAAGGAACTACTGGCGGTGACTGGGCACCAGGATGTTGTCAACAGTGCCACTGAGTTTCGCAACCAGAGTTTTGTGAATGGGCACGATTAATAATATGGTTGTTATTTCAGAAATGATGAGAGCAAGTGTCGTGTGGTGGCTAAAGTGTTGGACTGGGAGTCGGGAGATCTGGGTTCTAGTCCCCACTCGGCCACGGAAACCCACTGGGTGACTTTGGGCCAGTCACAGACTCTCAGCCCAACCTACCTCACAGGGTTGTTGTTGTGAGGATAAAGTGGAGAGGAGGAGGAGGATTATCTATGCCACTTTGGGTTCCTTGGAGAAAAATAGGAGTATAAATGAAACAAACAAATAAACAAAGCATTCAACAATCTCATTCACCCACATACAGTCAAAATTTGATAAACAGAGTATATGTCGCCCTTCCTCCTAGGTAGGGATGTGCAAATCAGTGAAGTTCTCTAAATTGCCTCTCAGAGTTTGTTCTGACTCAAGACCGTATCAGATCGCGAAAGCTTCCCCCCCTCCCCGTGTCACACAAAAATCCAGCCATATTTTTTTTCCCAAATCTACACAAGTGTGTACATTCACATTCTTCTCCCATTGATTAAAGCGTATTTGTGCACATTTTTAATCCACATTTTCATATGCATTTTTTAAATGTACACATGCTGTCAGACACATATGTTTTAGGGCTGTGAATCCCATCGCAAGCTTGGAAGTGTTCGGACTTTCACTGCAAATTTTGCCAAAAGGGACAAAATCCTGATAAATCTTGGGTACATCCCGAGAAAAATGAACTGGGAGAAATTTCTCATATATCCCTACTCCACAGACAGCCTTCCCCAACCCATTGTACCCCAGATATGTTCAAATGCAACTCCCATAATCTCTGACCAGTGCCCATGCTGGCCAGGGTTAATAAAAGCAACAATCCAAAGCAATCAAAAGGCAACAGGTTGCAGAAAGCTGTTCAAGGATCTCATTACAATTTCCGTAGTTCTCTCCACACACCCGATTTTTTATTGTCACAACATCCCTGTGAGGTAGTTTAGGCCAATAGATTGAGTGGCTTTGAGGCTGGCAGTAACTGCATTGTGATTAAATGGGGAGCTGACCTTGAGTTTCCACCATCCTAGTCTGGCATTCTAAACTCTGCATCATGCCGGCTTTTGCGCTACCATCTAAGCACTCGTTGTGCTGCGGGTGTTAGACAAAGCATTATAATAATAATAATAAAACAATAACACAAAATGTAATGACATGATGACAATAATATTGGTTAGAGGCTCAGATCAGAAACCAGGAAAACCCAACCCACATCCCCTCAGGTTTTGCAAAAGTAACTTACGGCCGAGAATGGGCACAGAGAGGTTCTCTTGCCGAGAGACGGTCGACGGCAAGCCGGCCATGACGCAGACAATTCCATCGAAAAAGCTGGAGTGAGGCGCGGCAGCAAGGATGGGCGCTTCCTCAGGACTGGCTACTTCCCCCTTCACTTTGACTCGGAATCCCATCACGAAGAATAAGGCACGACTCAGGAGGGTGAGGGTGGTATACGACACTGTCCTTGAAATAGGGAAAAAAAACAAAAACAGTCATGTACGTGAAGTGGTTTTGTTTTCCTGGCTTCATTCAAGTCCTCCTCAAGAGCCACCATTCCCATGAAGGCTTTGGCTCTACCTCCTGGTTCTCATGTTCTACCGTGTGTAACGGAATCAACAGCCTCTTCTTCCCCTATTTGAACCTGCCTCTGAATGCTGAAAAACACACTGTGCTTTGTTTCAGTCCATGACTGAAAGGGTGTTGCAAATTAGATGCAAACTCTTTACCACCACACAGACAAATTTGTGTGTATTTATAACAAGACAATGCCTCCTTTAAGTGTGAGTGTGTGTGAGAGAGAGTGTATTGTGTGTGTGTGTGTGTGTGTGTGTGTGTGTGTGTGCGCGCGTTGGGTGTGGGGGGAGGGGGCGTCTTTCTTTTTTAGAAGTTTCCAACAGCTAGGTTACCTTTTCCATCCCAGAAGTGGCAATGTCCCCTTCTCTGTGTTGCCGGAAGTCGCCAGAAGAGCAAACGGCCAAGCCATTAGGAAAATTACCAACATGCATAGGACACGCAGCGGGACCAGAATAAGCCCAAACAGGATAGTCTGGGGGGAAAGAAAGAAAGAACATCAACAAATCACCTGCACCACCACTGGTGATGTTTTAGTTCATGTATTTGCTTTCCAAGCACAGGTCAGAAAGACCACGAGGGGATCCGCACGTCGCTCCCAGAGCGCTTCTATGCGACCCCAGTGCACCCCGAAAACGATAGTCTGACTTCCCTGTAAAAGAAACGAGGAAGAGCTGTCCATGCCGCCGCCGCCACCCGCCGAGGAGAGCTCTCCGCCGGCGAGGAGAGCTCGGCAAAAGAAGGCGGGGTAGAGAGCTTCTTCTGCTCTTCACCCCGCCTTCTTTTGCCGAGCTCTCCTCGCCGGCAGAGAGCTCTCCTCGCTGGCGGCGGCATGGACGGCTCTTCCTTGTTTCTTTTACAGGGAAGTCAGACTATCGTTTTCGGGGTGCACTGGGGGCGCATAGAAGCGCTCTGGGAGCGACGTGCGGATCCCCCCCACGTCAGCTCTCAGCAATAAGCCATAGGTCACGCAGTCTCATAAAGCAACTTGAGAAACTCAAACTCAAAGTAAGTCTTACAGGTTCATAATGGGGGAAAAAATCCCAAATCCACCTCTTGCTGATGAAGAGAACTGGGAATTTGGTTTGCCCTGATACAAATATTGTCTGACCACGGATGAGAAATTTGAGTTTATTCCAGCTTTGGCATTTATTGCAAGTTGTGTATGTTCAGGGAACAAGTTCCACTAGAGAATTGGATGCCAAGCATAAACAAAGACAATGGTTCAGTTGGGAGAGTATTGCTCAAGCTGGCGCTGTGTTGCTTTAAAGAACTGTGAACCCTAAGTAAAGATCATGATATGCACTCCCCATATATCCACGCTGAGATGACCTTATATATAGATGTCCCCATATATCCATGAAGTATTACCTAAGGCCATTTCTACACCTGCCTTTTCCCCCGGGATTGTCCCGGGATCATCCCTGTGCATTCAAATGACACACGGGGGATCCCGGGAGGAGGCAGGGATGATCCCTCCATTTGCCTGGGATAATCCTTAGGTGTAGGGCCGTTTCCAACTCCCTGGACCTCCCAAAGTTATCCACCCTTGCTCTATTTCAAAATAGCCAAGTAGCAATTGACACCCCTAACCCACATCATTTTCCTGGAGAAAGGCCCTGAATCCCCAAGTTGCCTTCAGCCAACTCACAGCTTTCTCTACCTCTGAATTTTCCAAAAATTATGATGTCCCTATGTCTCCCTCCCTGTTGCTCCCACCCATCCAGGATCTTGGGTATGGTGGCATCTTCCCCAAATAATGGCCCTTTCATTCAAACACAGAGAGAGATTCTCAGCTACCTCTTTTAGCTCCCCTTGAGGAAACGTTAAGCAACCTGTCCGGGCTATGAAATACAATCTGATGGACAAAAGGAAATGGTCAGCCAGCTGTCATAACAACAAACACTCCACTATTTCCTTTGCACACATTTTTCTCTCTCTGAAGAGGGCTTACAATGCAAGTCAAGAGATGAAGATTTGCTCCTGGTGAAACCCCCAGGTTCACATGATCACTAGCTGTAACAAGGCCTGAGTGAAGTAAACAAACAGCCTGTTTGCAAGTGCATGTTTGACACATGATACGTACAACATCAGCTTATGACTTCCACATGCAAATGGGTCACCGTGGATCAACATTTACCACAGTTGGGGCTCACTGTTATGAACAGTAGAAGATTCAAGCCGGGCAGCAGTGTTAGAACGCATGTTAATGTCCACTCGATTTGAAGGCAGAGGACTAGAAAAATCCATGGGGAAGGAAAGATCTATCGCAGACATTATGGCTACATGGAACCACTGAGGGGTCAGTGAGGCACTGAATACCATTTGTTGGGCAACATAAAACAAGAAAGGGCTATTGCTGTCATTTCTGGCTTCTGGGAAGCAGCTGCTTGGCCACAGTGGGATACAGGAACAGACCAGCCTTCCCCAATCTGGTGTGCTCCAGATGTTATGGAGTACATCTCCCAGCATTCCTTAGCACTGGCAATCTAGAGCTGATAGCAATAGTCCAAAACATCTGGAGGGCACCAGGTTGTAGAAAGCTGGACCAATTGGACCATCATTCTGATCCAGGAGTATTCTTCTAATCATAGAATCATAGAATAGCAGAGTTGGAAGGGGCCTACAAGGCCATCGAGTCCAACCCCCTGCTCAATGCAGGAATCCACCCTAAAGCATCCCCAACAGATGCTTGTCCAGCTGCCTCTTGAAGGCCTCTAGTGCGGGAGAGCCCACAACCTCCCTAGGTAACTGGTTCCATTGTCGTACTGCTCTAACAGTCAGGGAGTTTTTCCTGATGTCCAGCTGGAATCTGGCTTCCTTTAACTTGAGCCCGTTATTCCGTGTCCTGCACTCTGGGAGGATCGAGAAGAGATCCTGGCCCTCCTCTGTGTGACAACCTTTTAAGTATTTACAACCTTTTAAGTATTTAATAATAATCTGGTCCTCCATCTATGTTCAGGACTACATTGTCCTTAAATGTTAAATTGTCGTGTATTTTAAACCTTTGACGTTTTAGTATTTTAGTATTTTAGTATTTTAGTTTATTTTTTATACATTTCTTTTCCTAGGTTTTAAAATGTCTGTGTTTTAAATTTTGTAAGGCCACCTTGAGGCCCAGTATACAAATAAATATAATAATAATATAATAATAATTCACATCACCTCAAAATGTCATAGTTACCAACATGGGGTATGTCCACACATGGAACTACGAGTTACCAAAGGTTGAGCCAGCGAGGAACAAGCAACGTAGATGTGTTACCTGGGCAGATATCCTGTGAAATCAAGCCCTCCCAACAACTCCAGACATGTTGGACTACAACTCCTATCATGCCCAGTCAGAAGTACTGAGATTCCCCCGGTTGTGGTAGATTACAATTCCCATTTTCCCCATCCAGCACAGCCAATTCTCCCCTGCAACCCCCACCATTCCTGCCCATGCCGGCTAGGCATGATGGGATTTGTAGTTCAACACATCTGCAGGGCACATTTGGGGATGGGTGGCTTAGGCACTGCTGCCATTCATTCTTTGGATCGGTTTCTCATCGCTTAGCCATTTCTCAGGGAGGAAAAGAAACACAGAAACACACCCCAAACTTCAGCCATTGATCAACTGCCAAAAGACAAGGAAAGTAAAATTCCTGACCTGCAAAGTTTGCCTAGATATCAGTGCCAGTGAGGTAAAAGAGTTTGGTTATTGTTATTTTAAAGTGAAATCGAATGTAAATATTTGACATTAAAACGATCTCAGGCTTTGTTGTATAACTGGTTTTACAACCGCAGATGGCACACGGACAGATGTAGGATGAAGGAACATAAAAAAAACGTGCTGATCGTCAGTTCGTGCACACAGCTGGCCAGCTCTAAGTACCTTAGAACAAACTTTCCTTGGCAGGCACATCGGTGTAGAAAAGCATTCCATTAAGGACAGAAAGTTGGAGGGGCCAGTGCCTTACAGCTTAAACATTTAGATTATCAGGCAGAGAAAGTACAGAACATGGAGGAAAGGTTTTCCTCCTGTTGTGGTTAGGAAAAAGAAGACTGTCAACAGAAGCAGATTTCACAACCACCAGAATCTGGATTGGGAGACATTTTCCTCCCTGACCTCAGCTAGACCTAAGGTTTATCCCGCGATCATCCCCGGGTCGTCCCTGCCTGCTCCCGGGATATCCTGCGTGTCATTTACATGAACAGGGATGACCTCGGGGCGATCCTAACCCTAAACTTTAGGTCTAGCTAAGGCCTCTCTCTTTTAAAATACTAGAACCAGGGGTCATCCCATTAAGCTGATTGGTGGGAGATTCAGGACAGTTAAAAGCAGAGGGTTCCATATAGTTAAAATATGGAATTCACTAACAATTTGGATGGGTTTAAAAGGGGGTTAGAGGAATTCCTGGAGAAGAAGGTTATCAATGACTACTAGTCCTAATAGCTATGTGCTACCTCCAGTAGTAGAGTCAGTAAACCTACAGTTGCTGGGGAACATGGGTGGGAGGGTGCTGTTGCATCATGTCCTGCTTGTTCATCCCTGGTCGGTGGCTGGTTGACCACTGTGTGAATGGAGTCCTGGACCAGATGAACCCTTGGTTTGACTCAGCATGGCTCCTCTTGTGTTTTTTATATTCAAGCACCTAATAATTCTGGGGTCTACTTGGCAGCTTCTACATTCAACTCATCTCCCACCATGATGCTACATTCCCATTGTCACAGTTCAACCTCTTTCAGCCCATGGCATGAATTCCATTTCAGAGAAGATCTTGGCGGCTACATTCCATTGGTGGCAAATGGGGTGAGGCCAAAAATACTTTTAAAATGCCGGATTGTTTTAGCTTAAAGCTCTTATTACCAGCAACTAAGTCTTTGGAGAGGCCTGCCAACCTTTTAAGAAACTGCACAATAACAGGGAAACCAACAAGCGAACAGTGGTTAGGGAAATGGGGCAGTGATAATCGGGGAATGCTAGAGGGCAAAATTGGGGACCTAAGGGGTTGCGGTGACCATATGGAAAGGAGGACAGGGCTCCTGTATCTTTAACAGTTGTATTGAAAAGAGGATTTCAGAAGGTGTCATTTGTATGACTTCAGCACCGGGTGAAATTCCCTCTTTGTCACAACACTTAAAACTGCAGGAGCCCTGCCCTCTTGACCAGATACAAAAGAAGTCAGGGCTCCTGCAGCTTTAACTGTTGTGATGAAGAGGGAATTTCACCAGGTGCTGCATGCATACAAATGACACCTGGTGAAAGTCCCTTTTCAACACAACTGTTAAAGATACAGGAGGCCTGTCCTCCTTTTCATAAGGTCACCCTACAAGGTGGATGGGTAGGTTTTATGGTTCTGAACTCCTTAAAAGCATCAACTTTATGAAACGGTGATGCCTGGATGCTAAGTTCAACTTTTAAAAAGTCTCAAAAGCAGCCTAATATTCCCCCCCCCCCCATCAAACAGGTGCAAAAGAGGAAGGTCTTGCACAGGTGGGGAAGGCTGACACTTTGCTTTTACGCCAGATCAGATAATAGGCCAATTAGCATCCCTGAAGGGCGTAACTTTACGTATTATATTACTGTTGTAACTTGCAGCTACAGCTACAGCCTTCCGTCACCAAGGTCAGCCTACCTCCTCTGATGCCTGCAAGTCGAATGCACAAAGCTTGCTGGGGAAGTGGTGAAATTTCCTTCCTGGGTGGTTTTCAACATGGGATTCGATGGAAACCCATGAGACAACTTCAGATTTGGGCTGTGGGCCAGAGGACTGGGGGAGAGGAGCCACGGATGTAAAAGGACCACCACTGCCACAACCGCCACGTAGAACTCAATATCTACTGAACTTAGCATTTCCTAGCTGCGCCAAAACCAACTTTTTTAGTAGCGTGGCCTGGCCAAAGTTCAACAAACTTTAGCCGTGCACTTTTGGAGCAGAATGTTTACTTCCTTTTATTTGCTTACTTCCTTTTTGGCATGCCTTTAACCAGCGTTCCTTTGAACAAGTCTGGACATCCACAAGTTGCAAAGGCAACAGCACCCTCAGGTTGCATTCGACCTGTCTTTATATCACCTTGTACATAGCGATGTTCAGGTCTTACTGACTGACCGATGAGGGCTACAAACATTCTTACAGTGCTACCTCAACAGACAGAAACATATTACACATGCAATGACAAATGCAACCCACAATAGCCCAGAGTTCAGAAAATAGAATTAAAACAACCTCCCCCAACCAAGGGCCCTCCCGATGTTTTGGATTTCAACTCCCATCAGCCCCAGCTAGTCACAGTCCTTGCCCTAGGTGGGCATCCTAGACACAAAGTGCTGACCACTATGTTCAACATCTAAGGTCCTCCTCCAGGTGCCTACTCAGAGAGAGGCTCGAAGTGTGGCAACAAGAAACAGGGCCTTTTCGGTGGTGGCCCCCAGACTATGGAACGATCTCCCTGACGAGGCTCGCCTGGCGCCAATGCTGCTATCTTTCCGGTGCCGGGTTAAGACTTTCCTCTTTGCCCAGGCATATGGCGGCACATCTTAATCACCCACATGTTTAGTTTTTTAATGGTTTTTAATGGTTTATGTGTGTATGTTCTGTGTTTTAAAATTTGAAATTTTGTATATTTGTTTTTATCTCAATTTTAGAATTTCTGTAAACCACCCAGAAAGCTCTGGCTATGGGAGCGGTATATAAATGCAATAAATAAATAAATAAATAAATAAATAAATAAATAACCCAGCCATGTCTGGTCGCCTATGGTGGCCAGGAATTCCATATAGGCAAGTGACTGGGCTGGTGGAAGAGAGTCGGAACTCTCTGGCCTCAGCTAAACCTACCTGGTCTAGAGTGATGGAGGGGAGAAGATCTCGCAATATTTTTATCGCAAGATCTCCCCCTCTGTTTACACACAGTGTGCAACGACCTCGGAGGGAGAGGACATTGCGCCCGCCATTTTGGTTTTTTGTTTTTCTTAAAGAGCGCATGAACGCTCCTGCGCAAAAGGTATGCGCTTTTTATATTTTAAATTATTTTTCCCACTCACCCCACCCCCGATGGGTGCAGAGCACCTGAGGATCTCTGCGCCCCGTGCGTGGGTCCCGGCTCCTTGCGAGTAACCACGAGGAGCCAGGACAAACTATGACGCCTGCACACACGTTCCACAGTCTTGGGATCAGCCCGAGAACAGGGAAAAAGTGAGCTCAAAGGCTAGAGCGAGGTCCTGGGGCAAGGGAGGGACCATCCCTTCCTGCTCCCAGGATCCCCTGTGTGTCATGCGGACACACAGGGACGATCCAGGGGATCGCTCCAGGATATCGCCCCGTCTAGCTATGGCCTCTGTCTTCCAACAGTCTAGTTGGTTTCATATTATCCATGGAAGAGGGAAAGACCTTTCACCATGAGCAGCACAGAAACCAATCAGTCTGGAGGAAGGATGGGTGTGGGTCTGGAGAAATCTATTTTATTTTATTTTATCTGGCTTGCTAAGGCTCTAGAAACCTGCAAATCCATTCCGGCTATAGAAGAATTTCCAGGCCCAAGAGGCTGCCAATTTCACCAGAATGCATGAAAGAATGATATGATTGTCTTGGTAAGAATTTACAGATCAATGTAGCAAAGGACTGCAGCATAATGCCTGCTGTCTTCTTTTGTGCTAAGACCTGCTGAATTCGAAAGCAAGAAATCACTGGGGTCCTTTCCCTGTTGGGGAAAACAGATTAAAAATCACAATTTCGATCTATAACAAGTTTCCACCTGATTTTTAAGCGGGGGGCGGGCGGGAAACAGCTCTCGCAAAAACAAAGCAAAACAAGATTTATTTTGTTGGTTTTAGAAATTCCTTTCTCCTAAATATTATTTATTTAGTGTGCAATGCAATGCATGTTTAGACAGAACAAAAGTCACAGCTCCCAGCGTTATCTAGGTAGCATGACCAGTGAATGCTCTCTAAACATGCATAGGATTGCACCCTTAGCTTGACACAAACTAGAATTGAATTACTTTTTTGGGGGGTGGGGGAGGATTTTAGAGTTTAGTTCATTCTGGAACAAGTAGCACAAAACTGCATGTAACCAACTTGAAGCGTCAATGTAGTTCTTCAGCCTAGCAGGTTATACTTGCTGTCTGAGGAAATACACTAGCCCTGAAGCCACAGGCGAAAAAACAACAACCGCACTGTGATCTTGGGCTATAAATAGTAATAACCAATGATTATTTAAAACATGCTTGTTTACCCTGACATTTCCCAACTGCTAACTTGTCTAAATGTTGTTGTGTGTATTTTATGATGCTCCTTTGTTTTATAATTTGTTGTAAACGGCATAAGACTTTGAAAAATGGGAAGCGGTATCGAAACAGTCTAAAATAAATAAATTAAGAAAAAATATATATTGTCCTTGGGAGAGCATCCTAGCACCATAGCATGTCTCAGAGAAGCCATTGCATGTCAACTTATCAGCTGAGCAGCCCCCTGCAAACTGAGACAGAGCATATATACCTGGGACACACACTTTTTTCATGCAAGGTGCTGGTCACTGTCTCAGTGGTGCTGTGCACGAACAGACAGTTAGCTTTGAATTCCCCTTCAGTTCCAAATTTCGGTGTAACCCTAGATTCCCTTGAAATGCCAGTCCTACCACCGTTTTCAGTTGTATTTTAAAACCCAGTGGTGTAAAGCAGTCCACTCACATTGGTTCCAGGTAGGTTTTTCTGGCACTTCTCAATATTTATTATATTTAGATCTTGCTTTTCCTTCCAAGGCAGCATACGTTAACCTCTTTCTCTCCATTTTATCCTCACAACCATCCTGTGAAATAGGTTCAGTTGAGAGTCAGGGACTGGCTCAAAGTCATCCAGTGAGCTCCATGGCTGAGTGAAGACTACAACCAGGGTCTCTGAGTACCAGTCCAACATTCTAACCATGAAATAACACTTGAACTCGTGGTCCAGTGCATGCCCCAAGACCATTTTTATTTATTTATTTATTCATTTATTTAATATACCGCCCCATAGCCGAAACTCTCTGGGCGGTTTACAAAAGTTAAAACAGTGAACATTAAAAAGTATACAAATTTAAAACCATCAAAAATATAAAAACAACAGTGTAAAACAGTATCCATTTTAAACAACGACAGACATCTTGTACTGTCTGCTGGATCAATCTAGTCCAGCACTCTGTTCACATAGTGACCAACCGGCAGTCCACCAGCAGGGCTGGTGCCAGACTATTTTGCGCCCTAGGCAAGGTGAGCTACTTTCACACACACACACATGACCCCCCCAAAAAAATAACAACTTTGATTTTTAAGAACATATGTTTCCTGGAAGAAATAAGAAGCACAAAACTTGAAACTGCTAAATTTATTTTAAAGTGCAAGAAATACGTTGTACCAATTATAACAAACAAATTGCAAAGGAATGTCTATGGGTCTAAAATGCATTAGTTAATAGGAATATCACCTCCAAATCACCCCCCCCCAACTCATGCGCATGCACACACACACACTCAGCATCACTCACTCCAAAGAAACACACGCATGAAGACATGCATTCACTCAAAGACCTCATGCACCCCATTCACCCATACATTCTCTCTCTCTTTCTCTCTCTCTCTTCTGGGCATGTTCCGGAAGTCCGAAGGTGGAGCCGCCCCACCCCCAACCCAGCGTCCCTGGCTTCACAAATATTATTATTATTATTATTATTATTATTATTATTATTATTATTTATATAGCACTATCAATGTACATGGTGCTGTACAGAGTAAAACAGTAAATAGCAAGACCCTGCCGCATAGGCTTACATTCTAAAAGGTTGTCACACAGAGGACGGCCAGGATCTCTTCTCGATCCTCCCAGAGTTCAGGACACGGAATAACGGGCTCAAGTTAAAGGAAGCCAGTTTCCAGCTGGACATCAGGAAAAACTTCCTGACTGTTAGAGCAGTGCGACGGTGCCTGTTTGCATTCTCTTCCCCTCCTTATTGTTTTACTATGATTTTATTAGATTGTAAGCCTATGCGGCAGAGTCTTGCTATTTACTGTTTTACAGCACCATGTACATTGATGGTGCTATATAAATAAATAATAATAATAATAATGAATCCTCAGGCCAGGCTGGCTCACAGCCAACGTGCGTGAGTGCTGCGCTGTGCCTGGCGCCCCTCTTAGCTTGGCGCTCTAGGCGGCCGCCTGAGTGGCCTCTATGGTAGCACCGGCCCTGTCCACCAGGGACCCACAAGCAGGACATGGTGCAACAGCACCCTCCCACCCATGTTCCCCATCGTCTCATGTATATAGGCTTATTGCCTCTGATATTGGAAGAACAACAAAAAGATTCCTCTCCTTGCTTTGCAACGTGTCATATGCTGACTCATTTTGGCAGTCATTTATTTCAGAATCAGGATAGTTAGGAAACTCTATGGAGTCAGACCAGCAAACCCAGTAACAGCTACTGAGCAGTTGCAACTGGCAGTTGCTCTCCAGCGTTTCACACAGGAGGTCTTTCCAAGTCCTATCTGGAGATGCGAGGGATTGAACCTGAGACCTTCAGCATAAAAAACATGTAGTTAACCACTGAACTGCAATCCCTTCCCAGATTTTGCTGTCCTGGAAGTAGCCCTTTCCCATGGTTCTTTATTCATCTGACAAAGTACATTCCAGTCCACAAGAGTGGATAGTCCAAACTAAAAATAGTTCAATTTGAAGGTGGCACAATATTCTTGGTCATTTATGGTGGAACTGACCAACAGGGTAGCCTGCCAGAATCTTTCTGTGGTTACTTTCTTTCTTTCTTTCTTGGTTTAAAGAAGAGAAAATGCTGCACCCAAATACTGGACACCTTTACTGACAAACTGGCATTGGAGAGAAGTGAGCAGAACGTCTTTGAACCAAACTCTTACCACTCCAGAGTTGAAATAGGAAACAGGAAATCCCATTCTACAGAGATTAGAGTCTCTCAGAATCAGACATCAGATAATTCATGGGGCACCATCTAAATCTTATAATTAAAACTGAAACCTAAGCCCAGTGCAAGGCAGGAATCAACCCACCAATTGCATTACAAATTGGGGGATGTAGCTACTGTCGATTTAAACAGGTAGAGGAAATCACATTGGTTTGCATATCTTTAACAGTTGCATAGAAAAGGGCATTTCAGCAGGTGTCATTTATATGCCTGCAGCACCTAGTGAAATTACTTCTTCATCACAATAGTTAAAGCCGTAGGAGTCCTGCCCTCTCGACCCGATACAAAAGAAGTTGGGGCTCATGTAGCTTCAACTGTTGTGATGAAAAGGGAATTTCACCAGGTGCTGCATGCCTCCAAATGACAGCTGCTGAAAAGCCCTTTTCTATGCAACTGTCAAAGATACAGGAACCCTGTCCTCCTTTCCATATGGTCATCCTAGTAGCCAGTATTATTCTTAATTCCCCCACACAGACAGGGACCCCAACATCCATGCAAAAGGAGGGGGAAAGAGACAGCCAGGAGCGGAAAAAGATTTCCACCGTGTCCCTAGGGAAGGCTAGCTTCCGCGATGACCTCTCTGTCTCTGCAGGAACTTGGAACCGGGAGCGCCAGGCAGGTGGGGCTCAGATGACTCCTAACAGAGCGAATGCCTCTCCTGCTGATGCCAGGAGTTGGCCAGGCTCTTCTCAGCTGGGTTCCCTATTGTTGTTGTTGTTGTTATTATGATTATGATTATGATTATTATTTCTCTCCCTAAGCAGGCACCAGAAAAAACCCACGTACAGGATTTAAGCTCTGCCATCTTCGGAGGAGCTTAAATCATGCATTTTCAGCAGCAGCAGCAGGTGCGCCTTTTAAAAAACGCCAGCGAGAGCTGTCCAGCGCCCTTCGGTGGCATCATTGCCCCGGTGGCTTGCTTTGCAATGCGCCCCTTCTCACCCCGCCTATCTCGCTCCCCTTCGCCCCAGATGCCCCCGTAAATCCTCACTCCCCCCCCTCTCTCTCTCCCCCGGGCTTGTTTACCGCGGCTGCCCGTCCGTACCCTGGATTTCTCTTTGGCGTCCAGGCGCGCCTCTTGCACGAACGGGTTGAGCACCAACGGCGAGGCGAGCGACTCCTGGCGAGGCAAGGGGAAGAGCCGGGGGGCTGGTTGCGGCCCCTGCATGCCGCCGGCTGCTGCTTCGGCCGCTGCTGCGCCCAGACTCATCGCTGACAAGTCTCCAAAGCGAACCGGGAGATGCTGCAAAAGCCCTCGCTCCTCCCTGCCTCCAAGGCGCCTGCGCGTCATCCCTCGAGATGGTGGGGAGGAGGGAGGGGGGAGAGGAGGGGGAAGGTTGCCAACTCTTTCAGCACTTCCCTGCTCCTCTGCCTTTCGCAGCAGCTTCCTCTGCAGACTTTAGCATAGCTTAGATTTTAAAAAACCCAATCACACACACACACACACAGAGCAAAGATGATGGCGCCTGAATAATGAAGACTAACGTATTTGTTCTGGTAGAAGACTCTTGGAGGGGAAGTGCTAGGACTCCAGGTTTCTGGGGGAAGGGGAAGGGGTGGAGGAAGAGGAAGAGGAAGGAGACTGGCAGATATTTGAGGGGTCCTTGCTCCTCTGCTTTTAACCCCCATTTCCTTTGCAGAGTTTGGCAGTTAATGGGGGACTGGAATTTCAGAGTAGATAAAGGGAAGTCCTTCACACTGCATAGTTCATTTATGGAATTTGGTAACAGGAGAAGTGGTGATAGCCGCCGACTCCGACTGTCAAGCATTTGAAAAAAGTAGCTTAATTGGAATTACTGGAAGGAGAGAGAGAAAGAGAGAGAAACTAAAAACATTTAATGTTACATAATGAAGAATTTAGAGTTGTAAGTAGGTTATTGTGTTAAAGGGGACACACACACACACAGAGAGAGACCTAAGTAGAGTCACAATGCATTCTGAGAAACATATGGAAACTAGTTGGATGGCATGGAAATAACAGCCCTGACATTTGGGCAAAGTAGCAAGGAAGTGTGAAGCTATATTACTCACCATCGAGGGTGTGTTCAAATGGTTGTATCCAACCTTAGTCCAACTTAAGACCCATTGAAATGAATGAGACTTAAGTTTCTCATGGCAGTTGGACTAACTCTAAGTTGGACTAACATGGGATACAGCTCAGCGTTTTCACTTATCAAGTAATGTGCAGGAGACAGATGAGGTGTAGACCATCCACAAGCTTCCACCAACCTGCCAATGTTGTCAGAAGTCACTAGGTTCCAAAACAGGGGATGATGGATTAGAGACAAACCCCCAAGGATGTCTGTTTCCATGCAGGAGTCCAACGTTCCAGATGTGCCAGATGCCATTGTCGGTCTGCCTTGGGATAGAGAGCACACCTTCTCCAACCGGTGCCCTCCAGATGTCTGGGAGTATAACACCTATTATCCCCACCCAGTGACCATGCTGGCTGGGGGTGATAGTATTTGTAGCCCAAACATACCAAGGGCACCAGGTTGGAGAAGACTACTCTACAGGTTTCATAATAATCACTTCCAAAATTTAGGGCATGTTCCCACATTGCTCTTTTAGAAAAGCAGAATTCCTGCTTTTAGGGCGTTGCATGTGTGTGTGAGTGGGGGGGGAGGGGGTGGTCTTGAATTGAGCACATGCTGGTCTGATGCATGGAATTCTACTCCCCCTTCATGTTTTCAATTGAAAGGGGCTTTGCGTGGAAGGAAACAAGGTTGGCTAGTTGGTTTACCAGAGACATCCCACCAGCAATGCCCACCGATTGGTGCCTTTGCTGCGGGAATGGATATCACAGGATATTCACTGGAAAGACCTCACAATGGGACACCTTTGTGGAACCCAAAGCAATATATCTGCCTCAACTTGATTGTGGAAGATCTGCGACTGAGCAAAGCCAAAGGACTCTTACACAGCGGCTTCCCCTCAAATCAGCAGGGGGCACATGCTTTGAATCGACCAGTTCCGTTTTGTTTTGGCAGGAAATGGGTAGAGAGGCAATAGCTACACTGGTTCAAACTCTACATCTTAGATGGATTTTGGTACAGGGAGAAAGTGGGCTGCCTTTGATTGCTTTGATGGTTGCCATGATGAGACAAGCCAGGGTCATTTCATCAACAATATGCATTTGTTTGTTCATTATTATTTGTATTGTACAGAGTGGTGACAAATTATTTGAACTCCAGACATACCTCTCTGTGTAGCTCTGCTGTTGTACCCAATGCATGTGAAGGCTCTTTGGTCCATTGTTGTTGTTGTTGTTGGTCTGGGTCAGATTCCTGGGTCTGAATCTCCATCTTTTGGGGATGAAGCCATGGGTTTGGAGGAGGTTTCAGTTCTTCAGAGGGAACTGGTTTCAGAGTCAGCCATTAATGTTCCTCCTAACCTGAGGGGCTTGTTTGGCCATCACTTCTCTGGCTGAGAAGGTCATTTTATCTCCCTCTGACTCTCAGGACTCCAGCACAGAAGGTCCCATGGGACCCTGTTCTCCCCTGCTCCATTGAAGCCACTGGCTGTTAAAGCAGGAGAAATCCCTTTAACCTAAAATGCTCTTCTCAATGAAGGCAGAGCTATCCAGACACTTTGAGTTGCTTCTCTCTCTAATGCTCAGTTTGGGTTCCTGGTACTGATGCAATGATTGAGCACTGCCCTTGAGACATCTAAGAACATAAGAAGAGCCATGCTGGATCAGACCAAGGGTTCATCTAGTCTAGTTCACACACTGGCCAACAGCCTGAACTCCACACGGAGCTATCCAGGGTGCTGTCCAGAACTTGCCAGGATCTAGAGGCCTACTCTGGAGCCTGCACAACTGGCCATGACCATGGACTCAAAATCTGCCCATGCATCCCCCATGCCTAATTCCTCCACAATCTGGCCAATTCTTCTCAGCCCAGCTGTTTCCACACACACAGCCTTCCTTTGCCATACCTTCTGGAGGCCAGTCAGAAGAGACAAACAGTGAGCAAGTGATGGAAGGCTGTCCTTCTCCTCACATCATTCTCTTGATAAAGCTTCCCTTATGTACCGTATGACACAGACCCAGGGTCAGTCAGGGGTGCCCGCTGGCCATGGAGCAGCTACTGCTTAGGAGTGTTGCAGTGGGCCTACAGTCAACCCCTAGCACTTCCTGGCCCTGCTGCTCTTCATCCCTACCATACTGCCTGCTCACCTAACCAGAGCGAAGAAATAGACCAGAAGCCTTTGTCTTGCGCGCTGCCCTTCAGGTGGTTCCACAGTTCAAGCCCAGAGGGAAGTCGCCTAAACCCTTCTCTGGCCAAGCACCACCACTTGAAAACCTGAGGGAGGGTTAACCTTTCCCCTAGCTATGAGGAAACATGAGCCTCATGTGGTGCAGAGCAGTAAAGCAGCAGTTTCTGCAGCTGAAACTCTCCCCACGGCCTGAGTTCGATCCCAGCGGAAGCTGGTTTCAGGCAGCCGGCTCAGGTCGACTCAGCCTTCCATCCGCCCGAGGTCGATAAAATGAGTACCCAGTTAGCTGGGGGAAAGGGAATAACGGCCGGGGAAGGCAACGGCAAACCACCCCGCTATAAGGCCTGCCAAGAAAATGTCAGCGAAAGCTGGCGTCCCTCCAAGAGTCAGTGCTTGCACGAGAGGTTCCTTTCCTTTCCATGCTCTAAATATACTGTGGGTATAATCTGGGGTGGGTAAGGCAGGTAAATAATGCCAAGCGGACATGTGGTATTTGGTAGCCAACAAAATAATAAAAAGTTTATTGTTATTTAAGGACTTTAAATAAAAACATAATACTTTCAGTCCTGCCTAATCTAAAATCTCCACACACCAACCACCTCTCTCTCTTTACACCAATCCTAAGTCCATAGAATCTAAACTCTTCTTACTTTACAAATAATGAAATCACAAGAAAAACAAAACCTAAAAACTCCCACGAACTCCCAACACACTCCTTATATACTCCTTCCCCCCTGCCTATTACATCATAAACCACACACACTCAGTTCTAACATTCCCTACTTATCAGACATACTAACCCAGACATATGGAATATAATCAATTGTGGGGTAATGCCACAGTGGCCCACTGGAAGTATGTTGCCCAATTCTGCAGCTGCACCCTGGGGCAAGAAGAAAAAGGAGTGAGTGACCGCCAGGTGCACTCTTCCTTCCTCATTCCTTTCTTTCTGTGTGACTTGTCTTTTTAGATTGTAAGCCCAAAGGTAGTGACAGGCTTGTTCTATTGGCATTATGTAAGTTTCCCCAGGAGCCTTTCTTCTTTGGCTGAGGAGTGGGATAAAAAATACATTAAACAAAGGAAGAACATAGGGATGGATACTTTGGAGATTCTTTGAGGTGCCATATCTTTGAAATGCCTACATGTTGTTCAATAAAGCTCACATTAATAGTGCACGTATACAGAAGCCCATTTCCTCTAATGGTTTGGAAAATAGTACTATCTGCAAACGAAAGCATTCTGAGTTCTCTATGTCTTGTTCTCTGCCACGCCTCACATTGACCTGTTGCTATCAATGAGGCTGTTAACCACAGCCTTCAGATCTTTCCTAATTAGTCATAACTGTTTCCACCCCTGCGTATGTGCGATTTTTACCAACTTATGTCAAAGGCTTAAGTCCCATGAGCTATGACCCACTCTCAATATGATGGTATGAGGAGAAGAAGAAATGAAGAAGAACTCTAAAAGGTGGAGATCTTTAAGCTAGGATGACCCTATGAAAAGGAGGACAGGGCTCCTGTATCTTTAACAGTTGTATTGAAAAGGGAATTTCAGCAGGAGTCATTTGTATATAGAATCATAGAATAGCAGAGTTGGAAGGGCCTACAAGGCCACCCCTTGCTCAATGCAGGAATCCACCCTAAAGCATCCCCAACAGATGCTTGTCCAGCTGCCTCTTGAAGGCCTCTTGTGTGGGAGAGCCCACAACCTCCCTAGGTAACTGATTCCACCGTCGCACTGCTCTAACAGTCAGGAAGTTTTTCCTGATGTCCAGCTGGAATCTGGCTTCCTTTAACTTGAGCCCGTTATTCCGTGTCCTGCACTCTGGGAGGATCGAGAAGAGATCCTGGCCGTCCTCTGTGTGACAACCTTTTAGAATGTAAGCCTATGCGGCAGGGTCTTGCTATTTACTGTTTTACTCTGTACAGCACCATGTACATTGATAGTGCTATATAAATAATAATAATAATAATAATAATAATAATAATAATAATAATAATATTTGAAGAGTGCTATCATGTCTCCCCTCAATCTTCTCTTCTCCAGGCTAAACATGCCCAGTTCTTTCAGTCTCTCTTCATAGGGCTTTGTTTCCAGACCCCTGATCATCCTGGTTGCCCTCCTCTGAATATATGGAGAACCTGGTGAAATTCCCTCTTCATCACAACAGTTAAAGCTGCAGGTGCCCTGCCCTCTTTTAAATCAGGTCACTCTAGTATGGCTTCTGCAGCTTTATCTGTTGTGATGAAGAGGGAATTTCACCAGGTTATCCATATATACAAACAACACCTGCTGAAATTCCTTTTTCTATGCAACTGTTAAAGATACAGGAGCCCGGTCCTCCTTTCCATAGGGTCACCCTATTTAAACAAAAGCAAACAAACAAACCAATACAATACAAAGGGGGAGGCTAAAAAACAAAGCAAAATAAAATAAAAAGCTTGACCAGAAAACCTAGAAAGAGAATATCTTCATATAAACCATTTCCTACTTCTTTCCTCCATGTCTGCAAAGAAACTAATAATAATGATAACAACACATTTAAATTGGGCCATCCAAGCCAGGTGCTGGAGCATCTACACATGAAAAGCACCAATCACCATTTAGCGATGGGATTCCAGTGTTTCTGGCTATACTGGCCGTGTTTCCACCCCTCTCCTGCAAATGATCTTTTGTTAGGGTCAAGAGGAAAAAAAACTAACAAACCCTTTAGTAACACAATCATTATCCATCATCAAGTTTTTCCGTTCAGCTCTGGGCCATTAAAAAAAGAAACTTAAGATGCCTCAGTAAAACAAGCAGTTAACCCAACACACCACCATAGTAGCAATGATTATTTTATTTGAAACAACAATCTCAGCCTCCGCAGCGTTGATGCTGTCATATGACAAGCAAGGTAGCCTCTTGTAACAGTTGTGTCTTTTCTACCAAGAAGGAACTCATGTTTCTAAAGAGCAGCCTGGTAGAGTGTTGGGCTAGGGCTAGGACACCCAACTTCAAATCCCTGCTCTGCTCACCAGGTGACCTTGGATCAACCACTATTTTTCATCCTAGCCCGCCTCACAGGGTTGCTGTGAGGATAAGAACATAAGAAGGGCCCTGATGCTGGATCAGACCATGGGTCCATCTAATCCAGCACTCTGTTCACACAGAGGCCAACCAGCCGTCGGCCAGGGACGAACAAGCAAGACATGGGCAACAGCGCCTTCCCACCCATGTTCCCCAGCAACTGGTGCACACAGGCTTACTGCCTCAAATACTGAAGGTAGCACACAACCATCAGGGCTAGTAGCCATGGATAGCCTTCTCCAGGAATTTATCCAACCCCCTTTTGAAGCCATCCAGATTGGTGGCCATCACTACATCTTATGGTAGTGAGTTCCATAATTTAACTATGTGCTGTGTGAAGAAGTACTTCCTTTTATTTTCCCTGGATCTTCCACCGATCAGAAAAAACAGAAGGGCAACTGTGTATGCCACCCTTACCCTTTTTTCGGCTAGACAGGACAAAAATGCCAATGAATGAATTCCTTATCATCATGGTCATCGTTACTTCATTGAAATGAGACAGCAATTTCTAAATAACGACCTGCAATGTGGGTCAAATACAAGTCAAATAGTAACACGCAGAGTCACCATTTTCTTTCAGCGATGAACTTAGCCCATGTAGGTCTGTTCAGGGCTAATATGCCATCCTATACAAACCTGATGCTTAATCTTGGTATATATGTCAGCAGAGTGTTCATAAGGGCTGGCATTTATGTACCTCCTCCGTGCAGTGCAAACTAACCCTGAAACATACATTGACGGCAGCCTTCTATTTTGAAAATGGATCCCCATCTAGTGTTGATAATGAAGTAGTACAGTTTTAGTCAACAAGGAGATAGAGGCCTTAGCTAGACCTACCTTCTATCCCACGATGGAGGAGGGAAGGTTTCACGTTGTGATCAACGCGAGATCCCTCCTCTGTTTACACGTAAGCTGCGACGACCTCAGGAGGAGAGGCATCGCACCTGCCATTTTAAAAAATATTTTTAAAGAAGATGGAGTGCACAAATGGTTGTGCGCAAAGGTAAGGGTTTTTTTAAAATTAAATTAATGTCCCTGCTCCCCCCACCCTACCCATGATGGGCACTGCGCTCCTGCGCGGCTCCCGGTTCTGCGTGAATAATCGCGTGGAGCTGGGTCAAGCCGCGGCAATGGGCCACACATTCCACAGTCTCAGGCTCAGCCTGGTATCGCAGAAAAAGTGGGCCCAAAGTGGAGGACGAGATCCCGGGGCAAGGGAGGGATCATGGCTCCCTGATACTAGGATCCCCTGTGCATCATGTGGATGCACAGGGATGATCCTTGGGTTCCCCCTGGATTTCGCCCTGTCTAGCTAAGGCCAGAATGGTAGGGAGAGAGAGAGAGAGAGAGAGAGAGAGAGAGAGAGAGAGAGAGAGATTGCCTTGTGATGCTGTTTTATTGCTGTTGTCAGGAGTCCTGGTCGTCGTCATCATCATCATCATCATTATTATTACTATTATTACTGCATTTATATCCCACCTAACCCAAGGCGGCGTACATAATCCTCCTCCTCCTCTCCATTTTATCCTCACAACAACAACCCTGTGAGGTAGGTTGGGCTGAGACTCTGTGACTGGCCCAAAGTCACCCAGTGGGTTTCCATGGCCAAGTGGGGACTAGAACCCGGATCTCCCGACTCCCAGTCCGATACTCTAGCCACTGCTCCACCCTGGCTTTCTTTGCTTGCACCCAGCTAGCCTATATCTTGGATTGCCTCGTAATCCTGCGCTTGCAACTTACCTCTCCTGAACCAAGAGAGATCGATTTGTACCCAGTCAGGAGAGAGAATAAAGCTGAACGCATAAATACTATACAAGACCAAATAGAGCTGCATTCCACTGTAAATAATCAGAATGGGGTGGGGCAGGATTGCCACAATTTCCCTACACACACTGACCGCTATATCTCAATAATCGTTAAGAACTATTGGGAAAGGGAGAAGATTGATCCTGACAAGCTATGGATTTGGACAACATGGCTGGCAAAGGAGACCAAACTATCAAGTTTTTACTACTCTTGGACAGGAGGGGAGAGTGATCAAAATAGGAGGTCTGGCAGACTCTGATAATGAATCAGCAACAGAGGTTGCCCAGAAGGGCAAAGCTGCCGTCTTCCATCTGGCCTGGAGATGGCAATGTTTGTTCACTTTACTTGACTGAGCCAACATATTTATTTATTTTAAAAATGCTAACTTTCAACTCTAAAAAGCACTATCCTATATCCTAATTTCTGGATTTATCCATAAGACAGCTTCATCAAAAGGGAAACACGGGGGGTGGTGGGGGTGGACATATTCACGATCTAAAATTGTATAATCCTCTTCCTGAAACGGAATTCTACAAATAAGGTTCCGAGTAATATCGCAGGCACATCTTACACTTACAGTCACATAACGCTTCCCATTTTACAGATGGGTCAATTTGAGGCAAAAGAGAAAGGAGTTGGCACGTGTCAGTCCACTGTGACCCCAGCAGAGTTAGGAGCTGAATTCACATTTGTGAATGTGTGTGTGTTTTTGTGTGTGTATGTGTTTGTGTGTGTGTGTTTGTGTGTGTGTGAATGTCCTCTGAATGTATATTTTCTTTCCCTGTCTTGTAACTGATTTTCACAGTGCTGTAGAAATTGTGCGCCTCTCCTTTTGTCTCCAGCCGTTCGAGAGCTTCAACACGCCTGACTCCAAGAATGTCTGGGAAATTATCAACATCCACTTCGTCAGAGGGGGAAAAAAATCCTTTTTGAGCAAATTTATTTCAGCTCCAGTCCTTACATAGTCAACTGTGCTTCATATACCTACTTTGCTGGATATGGCATGAAATGTATACACACGAAGTAATGTCACTGTGGGTGTGATCCAGTTGACAGATTCAGGCCTTCTTTGGCAGTTCCAGTTGACTTATGGCTGACGGTCCCATTTTCCTTGTCTTCCTTAACTGTCATGACGGCAAAGCCAGCAATTGGCTCCATGGGATGGAAACACGGAGATATATTGGATGATCTGCAAGATTCGAAATGCCTGCTTTGCAAAAGGAGCAGACCTTCTAAGTTAGAACAACCACTTTGTCACCTCGCCAAATTCCAGGCCTGCACACATTCTTTTAAAGTTGAGGTTTGCTTTGGCTCCGCCGATGGAGTCTTCGTAGTCAAACAGGTTAGTCACTGTCTGGAACAAGTCCGTCTCTTCCCTCCGAAGATGGCCCCGAGGCATGGAATTGAACAACTGCGTGTTGGCTGAGAATTCCTGGAAGGGCTGTCGCTCCATGCAAGTGGATGGTTTGTTCAGATCTCCTGCCCTTCTCTGTTCTGCTACCTATGTATGCTCTAGGTTGGCTGGCATTAGGGACGTGGAAACAAGGTATGACCTAGAGCACAGAAGTTTTGGACTGGGTACTGGAAACATCCAAATCCTGGCTCTGCTTTGAACTCCCTGTGTAGGCTTGACCAAGGTTCTTTATCCCAGCCTCATTTTTCTCTCTTAAAAATATAATAAAATAAAATATGACCATTACAGAGCAAAACTATGTTTTTTGGGAGAGATCCCGCTCCCTCCTGAGGCTGTAGATATCACTATGATCTCGGGACAAGGAATCGGAGTTTCAATTGTTCTCCCTTCAACTCACAGCCACCACTGTAGGGAAACTGAGATCATTGGAGGGAGTTTTCTGAATAATCCAGCAGGCCCTGTTCATTTTGTGTCTCATTCCTCCTCCTCCCTTTTCCTCGTGTGTTGGGCCTTTTTTTAGATTGCAATCCTGCAGGCAGGGGACATCTTTTACTGATTGCATGTCGGCTGATCCAGGAGGCTTTTTTATTTCAGGGGGCTGTAAAGCAGGAAAAATATTCCTTTAAATCAATAATAAAGAATTGTTGTAGAAGGCTAAAAAAGCTCTCAGGACTCTGTTCTGGTGGGGTGGATATTGCAGGCAAAAATAGTATTTCAGCATATTTCAGCTTAAGGCTCTTACTACCGGAAGCCAAACTGTAGGAGCGGCATTTCAACCTTTTAGGGTTTTTCTGCTTGAGTTCACCCCACCTCTTTACTAAGGCCATAGCTAGACCTAAGGTTTATCCCTGGATCATCCAGGGGTCAAACCTGTTCATCTAGGTGACACACAGGGGATCCAGTGCTCAGGCAGGGGCGAACCCTGAATGATCCCTGGATAAACCTTAGGTCTACCTGTGGCCTAAGTCTTCTGTTTCTGGATTCTTTGCAGATTGGCTCCATTACATGTCTACCCCCCCCCCCGGATTTCCCCCCTCTTCCTTTCCTTATGTTCCATTACACAAGCACTAGGAGGTGCTATGATATAGCAGTATTGTGCAATTATACTAGATTTTATCCTGCCATTCACAAATAATACCAGGCTTTCCGTGTTGCGATGGAGGACAATAATAATTTAAAAAACACTGCTAAAATGAGTGCAAAGGATGCAAGAGGTCTTGGAGGATGACTGTGTCATGCAAGGGACCCTCAAGCTACCATAAGTGAGGAATCACAAGCACACAATAAATGTCTCGTGTAGAAAGACTCTTAGAAGGGGAAAAAGAACTTCACAAAAACCAAACAATCAGTAGTTGGAGAAACTGGGTGGGGCTAACAGAAGGGGCAAGCTATCTGGCAAACCCAGGAGAGCTGCGTTTGGTCTGTGGGCTTGTAAATCAACAACCCAGCAGTGGACTTATGTCAAAGCTGTAACCAGCAAGGGCCAGTGAGGCAGTTTGCTGATAAGAAACATTACCAGCAGGTAGTGGTTCTGATGTCAGTGGGCAGTGAATCTACTCTGAGTTTCAGTCAAAGGGATGGCTGGGAGCCAGTCGTGCTCAGTTGAATGATTGCTGATTGGCTAGCAGCCCTTAGTGACGTCAGAAGCTGGCATCCACACCAAGAGGTGCTAGCCAATCAGCCACTCAGCTGCTAGATCAGTTCCTTTCTACACCTAAGGATTATCCCAGGACAATGGAGGGGTCATCAGCTTGCTCCCGGTATCCCCTGTGTGTCATTTGGATGCACAGGGATGATCCCAGGACAATCCCTGGGGAAAAAGGCAGTTGTAGAAACAGCCTCTGTCTTCACATCTGAGATGCTCCCTGCCTCCTCCTCCCAATCATTTCAAGTATGCTCAGCATTTTGCCGTTGTCTTCAGTTGCCACCTCATTGGCTACCATTTACTACACTGCTTTAGAATCATGAGGCCGAATGCTGCAATATAATAAATCAATTTCTTGGACACAGCTTTCCAAATGGCAAGGAGAAGTGTTCTAATCTAGCCTTCCCTGACAAGCTAGCTTTCGGTGTACAGGGGACTGTTGTATATGGAGACGTGTTCCACCACTTACCAGGCAACAAACTTCGTGCTGCTCTGTTTCCCTGAACCTATAAATCCTTTCAGAAATTGACCAGAGACAAGGACCAAGGTGGTTATTTTTCTTTCTTTATTTATACCACTGGCATTTCACATATGCACTTTTATTTTCCCTTAAAAATTCTGTGTGTGAACATAAACATTCCATCAGGTTGTACAGCGAAAACCTTGCATTGCCTGAGGCTTAAAATCTAAAAAGAGAAAGAGAGAGAGAGAGAGAGAGAGAGAGAGAGAGAGAGAGAGAGAGAGAGAGAGAGAGAAACAAAAAGAAAGAAGAAACCACCTAGATATAATAAAAAACAGAAAAATAAAACAAAGTTCAATGGCCAGACTTGGCATTTCTGTGTGATACATCAGGAAGAATCCAGCAGGGCACCTAATTTAATGCACCCCACAGGAATCTCCTAAACCAGAAGAAACCCTCTGGATGGGGGCAAGTCAGCTCCCTTATGTAAACTCCACCTTCCTGCCCCGTTCCAGAAATGAGTGCTTTAACTCTCTTCCAGTAGTTCCCAGAAGCATTAAATCTCTGTTCTGCAAGCAATTGTTGCTGGCTTCAGATGGGAATTGATGGGGTACAAGAGAATCAATCAAGCAATATCCACCCCATAGGTTTCTGCCCATCAACTTCAAATGTCTGAGCTAGTCTGTCCATAAAAAGGGGGCGGGGAGTTGTGGTGAGCAACAAAGTGCATAAAGCAAATTGCTAATTTTAAGTCAAAGCATCCAAATAACCCAAAAACAAGTACTTTAAAACAATAACTTTCAGATGAGTTTATTCCCATGATTCCATCATGTTTCAACACTTAAGGCAAAATGCCCAGGAAACCTGTGCTTCCTTTGTCAGCCTTTCCACATTGGCATTGAGTAGAAGAAAACAGGAACAATGGATGGATCTACCAGGGAATGAGAAGGATGTTGCTACTCACAGGAAGAAGAAAGTCTGGTTTGATTTGGCAAAGCGGAACCGAAGCTGATAAAGCCCTCAGCTGAAACTTGGGAAACTACATATTAAATCCAGAAATCGGACGGGCGGTTCTGAGGGTACTACGTGAGCTGAAACAGTGGTGCAGTTAGGGCTGGACCACAGGGGCCGAAGTCCAGCTGGGAGAAGGGCAGTAAATGATTACTCAGAGAGTGGCAGGTTATGAGGGCATCAGGTAATAGAAGTAAGCCCCACTTTATTGCCAAAATCACGATGGTGCTGTATTTTGAACTTAAATTCAAAATGCCCAGAGTATTATAATTTTTAATCAGGATTGGCAGCCTCTTTTGAGGTGGTAATCATGGCCGGGGAAGGCAATGGCAAACCACCCCGCTATAAGGCCTGCCAAGAAAACGTCAGCAAAAGCTGGCGTCCCTCCAAGAGTCAGTAATGACTCAGTGCTTGCACGAGAGGTTCCTTTCCTTCCTTTCCTTTGAGGTGGTGGTTGTTTAAACATATGAGGGATGTAGAAGCAGTTGTAAAACATGGCATAGTGGTTGGGGGGTGAAGAGAAATGTTAATTGCGTTCTTCACAACTGAAATAATGCACATGATCTCCTAATGGGCTCCCCCATCAGTCCACTAAACCCAGGGTCTAGAATTATCTAGCTGGTGGTGATATGTTCTGATGGAAGACCATCAGTTCCGTGCCCCCAAATCTGAGTACATTAAAATAACGGGGAGACTTGCATTCTTGAAGCTGAAAACTCAACTTTTAATTTTTCAAAAGTTCCTAAATTTGGGGATCATGTTTCCATCTTTGGAACTTTTTAATATGGAAGGCAAGTATAATTTCCTTCTGGTCCAGGGATGACGCCTCTTGAAATCCATGGAATTTCAAGTGAATAAGAACTAAGTGGTACTGTAAGCAGTCCCATTTTTATTTTGCTAGATTGTACCACATTGGGCTGCAGATATCAGATCAAATACCTGAAGGACCTCCTCCCTGTATATAGATGACTAGCAACTCAGGATGATAGTTTGACCCAGACTTTCTGCCTGACATGCTAGCTTTCTATGTGCAGGTGAATTGTATTTATATGTGGACACATTCAAACATCTCATCTCTGCCCAGTAAAGACTTGCTTCAGAACTTGGAAAGCAGAGGTTGTTCTTCTGTCATTAGCACCAGCCTGCAAATGTGGAAAATGGAACATTGTACCACATCTCAGGCTCCATGAGGAAGCATCTCTTATTGTAAGCCCCAAAAGATCCAAATGTCTTAAATTAATGAATGAAAAGAAGAAGAAAATGCAACATTGTAGTGTGCTTGGCACTCCCAATCCTAAATCCATCCACTTAGAAATAAATCCCATAAGATTGACAGAATTTACTTCCAAGTAAGTGTACATAATCAAATGATCTGATAAAGCATTTGTGTCAAGTAGTGGTACTTATTGATTTGGTGCCAGTACCAGACTGGCCCTTGAAATAACATACATATCTATTTCTAGTTGCAGGTAAGACATAGGACTTTTACAAATTAAAAAAAAAAAGTGTAACTGTTATTTTCTTTTGTTTGTTATTAAAAAGTCACACAGCTCAGCAACCCAGCCAATCAGTTTTCACATTGCCAACTTTAACGATCTTTAGGCTCTGATCTTCCAATTTGAGATAGTACCAGTCCTTGAAGAAGTAGCTGTAGCCTGTAAGGAGATAACAAGTCTTAATAGAATTGCATAAAATAATAATTCCTGTGATGCACTAAAACAGTGGCCAAGGCTGGCTCTGCTATGAGGCAGGGTGAGGTTGCTGCCTAAGGCAGCAGATGGTTCAGAGGGACGGCAGTTCCCCATCCCACTCTTAGAATCATAGAATCATAGAATCATAGAATCACAGATTTGGAAGGGGCCTATAAGGCCATCAAGTCCAACCCCCTGCTCAATGCAGGAATCCACCCTAAAGCATCCCTGACAGATGGTTGTCCAGCTGCCTCTTGAATGCCTCTAGTGTGGGAGAGCCCACAACCTCCTTAGGTAACAGATTCCATTGTCGTACTGCTCTAACAGTCGGGAAGTTTTTCCTCATGTCCAGCTGGAATCTGGCTTCCTTTAACTTGAGCCCGTTATTCTGTGTCCTGCACTCTGGGAGGATCGAGAATAGATCCTGGCCTTCCTCTGTGTGACAACCTTTTAATTATTTGAAGAGTGCTATCATGTCTCCCCTCAATCTTCTCTTCTCCAGGCTAAACATGCCCAGTTCTTTCAGTCTCTCTTCACAGGGCTTTGTTTCCAGACCCCCTGGCGGCCAAACCAGACATTAATAAAAATGTGTATCTGCCACCAGCAGCACCCATTTTTACTCTAGAGTAAGGGTGAACCTCTTTCAGCCAAGCTCTGGAGGGGAGGGACACTTTCGAGTAGTGGCTGGTGCCTATGACAAAGGAGTAATTCTGGTCAGTTTCTATATATGGAATGGGGGCAACGGGGAGGCACCATCTTGTCCATCCCTTCAGGCAGCAAAATGACTTGGGCCGGCCCTGGCAGTGGACATGAGGACAAGGGTGTCAGCTCAGTGTATGCTGGAGTTGACTGGAGGCTTTTGAATTTTGCTCAGTCCGGAGCTGTTATTATAGCTCAAAAACCACTAGGCTTCCCAGATTCTGTGACACATGAATTGACCAAGGGGATGCAACCCCAGTAGAAAGCCGCTTCTGGAGTACAAGGAAAAATCTGATTAACTGTCATTGTTTTCGACTAAACATTTCAGGGGATTGTTCTCCTGAGGAGACATAGAATTTCTTTCTGAGCATTAAGTTACTGCAGATCTATTTTCTTTTCTGTTTTCAAGAACTCTCTTTTCTCTTCCCTTCTCTTTCTTTTTCTAAGAACGAGAAGTTGGATATAAACGAAAAGTCTGAATCTGATCTCCCATCACTCAGCTCTCCCCCTCCCCAACCCTGTCCCCACCGCACCCCCAGCCAAAGGCCCTCCATCACTGAAGAGACTCAGTTCAAGGGACGTTTTGGTCATTGGTATACCGATGAATGCAGTCTTCTTAACCGCAATCTGTGCGGCATTAAAAGCGGTTTTGATTACTCTGCTGGAGACGAGTTATTTAGACAGCCCCGGTAAGTTCAGGAAAGGTCATGCTTCCTAAATTTCCTTACGGCGGTGGGGCGTTTTAATTGAAGAGAAAAGATTGTCGCGGCGGCAGGCCGCCTGCCAAGCCGCTGGCCGCCTTCGTGACTGCCGCAAAAGGGAATGCCTCAGAGAATTCAGGCAGCAGCAGACCAGAGGAATCGATCTCTGAAAAGCAACTACAACGACAAGCAATGCTGGGAATGAAACGGCAGCTTACCACTTCCGCTCACATCCAGCACAGCGTCTAAGTTGTCTGGCACACCATTCCAAGCATCTGCAATTAATTTGGGGAAGCCAGGATCCATTTTCTTCTTTACTTCATTGTACCTGTGAAACGTACGTGTACATTGTTAACATTTTGGGTACATTGCAGAGGTTTAAGAGATTCATCCCACGTACTTGTTTCCCTCGAATTATCCCCTACAGCGTTTAGCTGTCGTTGTTGTTGCTAGCTAAATCACACCCCAGGCGGCAGCGCTCCTAAGATTCTTTGCATAGCAGGAAAAGGTTTTAAGGGGGGAAATGTAAAAAAAAAATCATTAAAAAAAATCAATGGATGATCCAATTCGATTCAAATTTGGTGTGCTTAAAGCTCTCCTTAATATCTATTACTGTGCCAATTTTGATGTCTTTATCTGTAAAGCTTATGCAGATGTAAGCATTTGTTTAATTTGAAGCTTAATCCTGCTCCTGTGCCCCCAGTGGCCGCTCAGAAAACAACAAATGATTCGCTCCAAAACTAGTAGCAAAATAGGTCGATACTTTTGGCTTTATAGCACAATTAAAGCAGGATGCATGGGAGTGCTTCACAGTCAAAGCAGATTATAAAGTGGAAAACTTCAGAGTCCTTTGCATGCAATTTGCAGTGATTGCACAGTATAACCCTGGTGTGATGAAGCTACAAGGCTCAAACTCATGCATGCTTAGGGCATAGCTAGACAAGGGCTATATCCCGGGATTATCCCAGGATCACCCTTGTGCATCCAAATGACGCACAAGGGATCCCGAGAGAAGGCAGGGATGACCCCTCCATCCTTAGGTCTAGCTAGGGCCTTAGACAGAATAAAAAGCCCTACAATTCCCTTCATGCTCCACCCTTCTAGCACCCCAACACTGGATTATCTGTCAAAAGCAACGGTATTTTACCTCCAAAATTTGTCCCCTGAGAAAATGTAGGTCTTCTTGTTTTTGCTCCAGTTAAAAGCAGCATTGACTTGTTGAACATCTGGAGGAAGCCCCAGACTGGTGAGCCTCTTTGGATAACCTCTTTCCAAAGTGCTGGCTGAATAAACCCAATATTCATTTCCTATGAAAAATAAAGCATCAGGTTCTAATCATCCTCTCGCTTACAAATGAGTTTAATGGGAAGGAAAAAAGGGCTACCTTGATTCGAGGTTCTCAATCAGAACATTCAGAACATTTTCAGCTCAGAGGTGAAGCCTATTAAAGTGGTGTAGAAGAGACAGAGTTCACAGTCATCTGCCACCCCTCCCAGACTTCTTTGCTCCCTTTGGGCTGCAATATTCAGACTTGCTGGGGAGAAATGAACTCTTCTAGAAATCTTGTTCCTTGTTGAAAGGCAAGTTCTTCTGGGGTCACTTGGTCTTGAATGGACAATGAAGACCTATTAGCTTTACAAATGTCCTGCTCCTGGTGAGGATGAACAATGCTAGAACTGTTTTGTTGATAGATGAATCAACCCAGCTGCCTGCATTTTGGGACTCCACTTTGGAGTGTGGCTATGTGGACATCTCATGCTTGTGCAGTTGGACGTGTAGTTGGAGAAACAGAGAGATATGGCTTTCCCTCTGTAACATTCTTTCTCAAGAACTACTTGTCCTAGAGTTGCTTGTTCAGACACAGGAGAGAGGGACAGCTGGTGGGAGCGATAAAGAACCCTAATACACATCACACATACACACACACACACACACACACACACAGAGAGAGAGAGAGAGAGAGAGAGAGAGAGAGAGAGAGAGAGAGAGAGATATCCAGGAATCTGTCTTCCATGGACTGAAGTTGATAGGATACAGAATCATAGAATCATAGAATAGCAGAGTTGGAAGGGGCCTACAAGGCCATCGAGTCCAACCCCCTGCTCAATGCAGGAATCCACCCTAAAGCATCCCTGACAGCTGGTTGTCCAGCTGCCTCTTGAAGGCCTCTATAGTGGGAGAGCCCACAACCTCCCTAGGTCACTGATTCCATTGTCGTACTGCTCTAACAGTCAGGAAGTTTTTCCTGATGTCCAGCTGGAATCTGGCTTCCTTTAACTTGAGCCCGTTATTCTGTGTCCTGCACTCTGGGAGGATCGAGAAGAGATCCTGGCCCTCCTCTGTGTGACAACCTTTTCAGTATTTGAAGATCACATGAGAACAAGCTGAGATGCTCACAGAAGGTTTCTCTGCCCAGTTTCTGCATCATAGTGCACCCCATTCAGCAATTTTCCCCAACCTTCTGTGTGGCATTTCCTTGGGGCTGGAGAAGCTGTGATGGGAAGGAAGAGGTGGGGATACCTTCTTCTGCCAGCAAAGTTGCACACAACTATGCTTGTATCCAACCCATATACATCAATTGATCAATCAATCAATTCCAATTATTTTTAAGCAATCCCCCTCTTTTTTTAAAAAAGTATTATTAGAAGAGTAATTCTTATTCCATTAGGATTGGAATCATGGGTGTTTTCATTTGATAATACTTAAAACGCTGAGGGTTTGCTTACTGGCCTTTTAGCAATTTGCCAGTTTGCATTGTTTGGGGATTTTTCTTACATCAGGCTAATTTAATTTCTTCTGCAAACAGTACTTAAACCTTTCTTCTTCCTACAGACCCTTGGGGAGGTGGAATTGGGATGTAATGCTTGGACACAGACAAATGAGATGTTTTGGCTACATCCAGTGGATCATGTAATCCAAACTCAGCTGCCATTCAGCCATACGGAAATCATTATCAATTATCCATTATTCATGTCCCTTTCCATTTCAAAAATAACAATAATAATTTAAAAAAAAAAATCTACGGCAGCATTTAGCTATATCATTACCCCTCCCCCCTTTTATATATAGAATGCCTGGAGATGTTTAGTCATGTTGCAGCAGATAAGAACAAACAGTTTTTTTTTTTTTTGCTGGCTCAACTATTTATACCATTGAAAACAACCTCCTAGCATTGCTAGATTAGGCAAGGCAGCTGCAGAAAACACATATGTACACATACAAATACACACTCGCACATAAACTGTTCGTGGGCAGGGCTGGCACTACCTTTAGGCTAACTAGGCAGCCGCCTAGGGCGCAGACCTCAGAGGGGTGCAATAGCTCGGTAAACCCATAGTTAGCTCTTCTATTGCAATCGATGGGACTCCAGCTTTTGTTGGATCATGCCCAGAAGCTCTAATTTTCCTGTAGGTGCAGGCCGGCGGTGGGTTGCTGAAGAGGGAGAGGCATGGCCGCAGGAGGGAGAGGCAGCGTGAGTCGGACTCCCCGCGCAGAGTTCGGGGTTGTGCACATGTGTGTTTGAATGCACACTCATCTCTCTCTCTCTCTCTCTCTCTCTCTCTTTATGCATGCTGGGGACACTTTGCCTGAATGGTCAGTGTGGAAGACCATGAAAGGGTGCTGAACGTTGGAGCTGTTTGCTCTGTGGACGCTCAGCCACTGGACCAGGGAAGAGGAGGCGTGTCCTTTAGTTTCATGCCTCTCCCACAAGATCAGGCCCAGGGATTGCAAATTTGAGGATTGGCGAGCGTAGAATAGACTCCCCACGCGTAGCTGAGCTTAGGCAGAGGGCCATGGAAAGCCATTTTGTGTCCCCCCAACCCCTCTAGGTGTTCATTTAAAGGGGTATAAGTATGATAAATAATAATAATAATAAAAAAATATCTCCCATTGATTTTGATGTTGGCAATTTTGGGGGGGGGGGGCGGTGCAAGTAGCTCGCCTTGCCTAGGGAGCAAAATAGTCTGGTGCCGGCCCTGTTGGTTGGCAGTTGATGTTTTGTCCCTTTGCTTTCACTGCCATCTCAGTGGGCACATAGCTGTCTTTGGACAAGCATTTTATTGCACGCTTGTGACTAGCCACTCATGGATCTTCACAGGTCATGTTGATGACACAGTGATCCTCCTGCGTGTCTCCCACTTCTTCTGCCGTTTTTTTCTGCTGCAAAATATGACCTGGAAAATCTGTCTGTTCTTGGTTCTGACTGTGATTAGCGCCATTTCCTGCTGGGTGCAGGAGATGCTGCACTACAAAAATGCCCACTGAATGGGCCACGTGGTCACTACTTGCTTCATCTTTCTTCCCCTTGTGAAGGAAGAGGAAGCCGCTCATGGTGGGACAGAAGCAGGATCCCAAGTGGGTCGGATTTTGGTTGCAGCCCTGGTTCAAAATGCCCATTCTTGTTTGCCCCTATGTCCCTCATTTAAAGGGAGGAAATAAAAACGGTCAAAAAAGAATGATGCTTGTTTTAATCTATAAAGCCTTACACGTCTTAAGACCACAAAACCTGATGGAACACCTTTCCCGACATGAATCAACCTGAAAACTATGTTCAACATCTAAGGTCCTCCTCCGGGTGCCTAGTCTGAAGGAAGTTTAGAGGATGGCAACAAGGGAGGGGGCCTTCTCTGTGGTGGCCCCTCAACTGTGGAATTATCTCCCTGATGACGCCTGCCTGGCGCCAACATTGTTATATTTTCAGCGCCAGGTCAAGACTTTTCTCCCAGGCATTTAGCAATATGTGATGAACCTGAGTCTGTTATATAGGCTCATCATTGTTGTTTTTTTTTAAAAAATGTTATAGCATTTTTAAATGTATGTGTATATTGTATGTTTTTGCATTTTTTTCATGTTTGTATATTGTTTTTAAGTGTTTTAATCTTATGTAAACCACCCAGAGAGCTTTGGCTATGGGTTGATATACAGACTGCTCACTTGAGGGAATGGTATTAAAGGTAAAACTGAAGTACTTTAGCCACATAATGAGAAGACAGGATACCCTGGGGAAGAGGCTGATGCTAGGGAAAGTGGAAGGCAAAAGGAAGAGGGGCCGACCAAGGGCAAGATGGAGGGATGATATTCTGGAGGTGACGGACTTGACCTTGGGGGGAGCTAGGGGTGGCGACGGCCCACGGAAAGCTCTGGCGTGGGCTGGTCCATGAAGTCACGAAGAGTCGGAAACGACTGAATGAATAAACAACAACAACAACAACAAAGTAAAGTAAAGTAAGACAATACTTGTGCAATGTGTGCACTTAGGTCTACAGGACAATATTACCTGAAAAAAAGACCGTTTTCTCTTCCTGCGGGGCCTCATAGACAGCATCGATTTTTTCTGGCACCTCAGACCAGAATGTAGCAACAAGCAACGGACCAGTGGGTTGATTCCGTTGGTTTGCAGTCCTCCAGATGAATCTAGGCAAAAAAAAAAACACCAAAAAAATATCAGAGAAGGTGTACAAAGAGCTGATTCATGGGCACATCTGTTTCTCATCATCACTGGCGAAAGTGCAGGCGCAGGAACACACACTTGTGTGCACACACAATCCATCAGCAACATAAACATATAATTACTAGGATATAGCAGGCTACATGCATCAAAGGCTGGGCCATCATTCTTTTCTTTGGGTGAAATTTCTATGCGACGGACGTCTTCATGTGCTATGCACAGCCATTAACAGTGGATAACAACTTCTCCAGCACTCACATTAATCCTTACCACAGAACAAAAAATGTATTTGGTGCTCCAATTATCCCAGCAAATAAAGCCATTTACAAGGCACTTAAACCCTTTCAGCCACTGCCGTCGCTGCGCATTGAACAGATGGATATGCATTTGGCAAATGCCGGCATTTGTACTGGGCACATTATTCTGGACGATTATGATTGTAGCAACTAAAAAAAGATCAAATCTAATAATCATCTATCAAACAGCTTGGCTGTAAATGAAACCTGGAGCATTAAAACTGTTTATCAGAGGCATAAAGGGGACAATTTAGTGGCTGCTTTTAATGTAGAGGCAGTATCCGCTTCCGCTTTTTATGAACACTGACGAACTGCTTAAGGGGAAAAGAGACGTTAACAAACACACAATTCTTGGTTTCGTTCTCTTCTGCCAACCTCTGACGAAGAGGCCATTTTGTTCAAAGGACCAACACACACACACACACACACACACACACACATGGGTTTAAACCAGCTGGCTAATTTTTCAAGCAACAAGTTTGCTGAAAACCTTGTAATAAAATGAGACTGAAATTTAGAAGATGTCAAGCAAATCGCATGCCAGCATTAAGGCTTTTTACTAGTATTATCGAATTTGGTATTTTATTTGTATTTCTTCTTTTATTTTTTATTTTATTTTTTAAAAAAGGACCTGGAGCTCAACAAGAGTGAAGAAGAGCGCTGTTCTAGCCTGTAATTGGAGCGTGAGTTCAGTTGACGTTGTCAATGCATTAAGCATAGACCATAGGTCGCTTGGCACACATGTACGATTTAGATTAGTTTATAAATTAAATTTATATACCTCCCAACTGGCAGACAAACTTGGGGGCAGTACAGTCTTTTTAAAAAAAATCAAAACAATAATAAAATGGCAATCAAAACAATAAATATAACAATGAAAATAGCAAAAGATTAAAACATTTAAAAATAATGAATCAACGTAGCAACCAACGCATCAAATTGGAAATTAAATGTCTGCTGAAAGAGGAAGGTCCTAACCTGGCATCTAAATGAGTACAGTGAAGTTGCCAGGCACATCTCCCTGGAAAGGCATTCTGCAGAATGGGGGCCACTACAGAGAAGGCTCTACAGAGAAGGGCATTGTCCCCATCTATGTGACTGCAGTGCACTTTAATCTCACAACCAAATGGGCAGAGTTGATCACGTGGGCTAATCCCATGCATTGACACTTGGCAAGAAGAGAAGCTGATGGAGGCTCACTGGACTCACCTGTGTGGTTTTAGTATTCATATGCATAACAAGATATGTAGGTTCCCACCACAGGGAAGTAGAAGTCCACACACATTTGCATGTATGGGGTGGTAGCCTATGGGTTTTCCCCACTGACTTAATGGGGCAGGGGAAAACACTAATGTTACTCCATCTTAAATGTTACTGCAGCAGAGAATGAGCTGAGATTAGAAGAGCTAACAGGGCCCACTCCATGGGCTCTGCTGAGACATCAGCTCCATTTGGCTCTTCCTGTCTGTCAACTGTCATCACCAAAATGTGAGACAGCAAAGAGATTTGCTGGGCAGTCCCCAAAGTCTTTATTCAGCAAAACAACAACAACAGCATTAGCAACAACATTAACAACTTCTTCACACCTGAAATGACTGTGAAGGGGAGGAACTATCCCTTAAGTTAGCCAAATAAAGCAAGGAAGTTACCTATCAACTAAATGGATGATTTCCCACTATGTCCAACAGAGCTTTACCAAACTTCACCTCTTGACCCATTGTTGACACACACACACACACACACATATATATATCATATTTAAGCATATGAAGGTCACCTGTTCACTGTGCCAAAGAATTGTACTAAATTTACCCATTGCTCTCACTTACCGGTCTTTGAAGAAGAAGATTTCCCCTCGGATTTGAGCGACAGCATCAAAGACAAGCTCTTGGCCACAGAGCTCAGGGGTGATTGGCCCAAGTGTAGGACTTGGGCCTGGTCCAACATCAGTGGATCCCCCTGTAAACAAAGGGAAGATTGATTATG
Source organism: Elgaria multicarinata webbii (assembly GCF_023053635.1). Classification (NCBI taxonomy): domain Eukaryota; kingdom Metazoa; phylum Chordata; class Lepidosauria; order Squamata; family Anguidae; genus Elgaria; species Elgaria multicarinata. The sequence continues at coordinate 7,358,678 of NC_086184.1, forward strand.
AAATGCTGTTTTAATGTGAGAAGTCAACCAGAGGAGATAATCCCACAATAATTCCAAAAACATTTCTGATAGAACTAAAAAAATATTTCCGAGGAAGAAGTGAATGGAAAAGGGAAATAAAAGGGGATGATGATGATGATGACGACGACGATGACGACGACTATGCACCACTTCAGTTCTGGATCAGAATCCTGGACCGAAGTGGGTTTCTTCAGGCTGCTTCGGGCCACTTCAGTCCGAATCTGGATTGGGGTGGGATTTGGGCTAAAGCAGCCCAAAGTGGGTTAGATCAGGTCCGAAGCACTTTGGCCTGACTGTGTGCAATAGTGTTCTGCTGCCCCCCACATGCCAAGTGGCTGGGACTTATCTGACCTGTCCATTCACACACAGCAGTCTTCTATTGTCTCTGAGAGCCGCCATCTTTAATGAAGATGGGAACTCCCTATTGTCATAAACCTAACATTGGAATCTATGGCAGCCTTTATCTGGAAGGAGACCAGATTGCCCCTCACTAAACCCTCCACGGGCTGAATGGCCAGTGGGTGTTGTGCCACTCACTGATCTCACCTGATCTCACCATTTAGCCACTCCCCAAGGAGGTACCCCAGAGACTGTGGGCCAGACTGGAGAATTCAGTGGGCCAGATTATGCCCATGGGTTGGAGATTCTGCATCCCTTTCATAAAACCACTAAAATATCAACGACAACCATAACCAATTCAACTAAATAACCCATCAGTCCTGAAAGCCATTGTGGAGTAGTGGTTAGAGTGTTGGACTGGGACTCAGGAGATCTGGGGTCTAATCCCCATTCAGCCATAAATGTCACTGGGTGACTGACTCTCAGCCTAACCTAACTCACAGGATTGTTGTGAGGAGCAGGAGGAGGAAGAGGAGGAGGAGGAGGTTGTAGCACCATGGGAAACTTGTAAGAGGAAAAAAAGGGTGGGACATAAATGCATTAATAAATAATGCCATATGCCAACAAAGGCCTGGGAATGGAGGAAAGGTGCCAAAATATGTCAATGTTGGCATTGCTGGGAGAACATTCCATGACTGGAGGTCTTGTTCAACTGCCACCTCAAACCTTCTACCAGTTATGCTGTTTTGGGAATGCCCCCTTCCCCAATATTAGCGTTAGTACAGGCCCAGCTATATCAGTTGTGCTTTGGATGCATGGAAAACATTACCATAAAGTTCCTGGATTCCTGTAATGTCATCCTGAGAAAGCCGAAAGTGCTTGGTGTAGGTATAGATGGGAGCCATGAGTGCTCCGGGATCTTCGGAATGTTCTAGTCCCATGGCATGTCCAAATTCATGAGCAGCAACCAAGAAAAGGCTGTAGCCTGGAACAAAACAAATACATATATAGAAAACAAATATATATATATAAAAGGGATGCCTGGAATTAACATGATTGGTAGATCTATTTGTGAATCCAATCGGATTGTTTTTCAAAGTGTTGTCACTTGGGGCTGGAAGAGATCTGCCTTTAGTCTATTGAAATCAGGCCTTCCTAGCTATTGGCTAAGCTCTAAGATGGTATGGAGTGTTTATAAACATTCCAACTGTTCAGGTTCAGATGGAACGGTACACTGCTGGTATATGGAGTTCAGCATTGAAAGGAGCAGGCACCACTCCTATAACGTTAATCAACTTTTTAAAAGATCAGAATATAACCATTTCAAGAGAACCAGACTTCACAGGCCATCTGGCATTTGCCACTCTTAGGAAATTTCATGGGATGAAAAGATTTATTCTCTTTCCTATTGCACATTTGACTCATTGGTGGGTTTGTCCAGGTTGTGTGCCTCGTTATTTTGCAATCTACTTGACACACTTTGATAATAAATACGATTTCTGGGAATGGAGGAAGTGCCTGAGGAAAATGTTTTGATTCACCAAGGACAAATTTCATCACAATCTGGTTTGTAAGCTTTCCAAAATGAGAAAATAATTAAGATGAGGGAGGGCTGTATGGATAGTGCCTCCCCTCACTTCTGTGTTTTGCTCATTAAAGGTAATAGGTCTAAAACTGGACAAGCTCGGGCACAAATATCAGGATGCAATATGCAAAAGTATAGCTTAAGCGTTGGAACATGAGCTGTGGGCTTGCACACTCTCTCCTTCCTCCTCTCACACGCAACCATTGAATATGGATGGTGGTTGGGTCTTTTGGAGAACTTCATAGTGACAGATTAGGACTCCAAGTGGGCTGGATTTGACCCAGGGGCCTGAGGTTCAACATCCTTGTTCTAAGACCTTCCTTAGCATAATTTGTAGATTGGGCTAGTGTCTATAGAGGATAGCAAGAGGCCAGATTAAACATGGCTTGTGTAACATCCTTCCCAACCTCCCATCATCTCTAGCCATGCTGGCTGGGGCTGATGGGAATTGTACTCCAAAACACCTGGGGGCACACCAGATATAGGGAGGCCAACCTATGGCCTATACTCTTAGCTTGTAGTGGGATAAGTATGCTTATCAAAAAACCGAATACCTTGGTCTGGGCAAAATCCCCACTTGCGGTCTTCATCATAGTTGCTTGTCGTGGAACACCACATCTTCCCATCTTGACGTCCGGAACTAGTACAGGAGTCATACTGGTTTCCCAAGAAGGTGAAAGGAAAAACACAAGGTTCTCCTTCTGAATTTCCACCAACTGTTGACATGGCTGTGAGGAAAATATATATATATGCGAGCGTCATTTTGGATGAACAGATTCTCTCTCTCTCTGCATTCCCACATTCCATTCTTTTATTGTTGTGTAGGTTCACTCTGCCCTAGATCTAACTTTTCCTACATTCCAGTTGAACCAGAAGAGTTTCCAAAAATGAATGCTCAAATTGGAACATGCATAGGTTGGCACTGCGTTTGGTTCCTTCTGTTCATTTGCATCACTTTTTAATTTTTATTTGAACCCCCTATATCACCAGTATAAGAATATAAGAAGAGCCCTGCTGGATCAGATCAAGGGTCCATCTAGTCCTTCACTCCGTTCACACAGTGGCCAAACAGCTGTCAAACAGGAACTCACAAGGAGGACACAGGGCAACAGCACCCTCCCACCCATGTTCCCCAGCAATGGGTATATATAGGCTTACTGCCTCTGATACTGGAGGTAGCACTTAACTATTAGGACAATGAGCTCACTGACAAACAACTTCAAACGAGCCCTCTCAGTGTAACTGTACATAGGGTTGCATTTTTATCCAATGTTTTACTGATGCAGACATTCTCCATTCGCTCCTGGAATGTGTCCCTCTGAGAACTGCTCTGAAAGTGAATTCAGAGGGTGAAAGAGGTTCAACACCTCTGTTTTAGACACAACCAGGCTGGATCCATCATTAACCTAATTAAACTGTAGAGCAGAGGTGGACAAAACATGAATCATGGGCCACATCCATGCACTTCCAAGACCAGGTGATTTGAACCTAAATTTCCAGAGAGAAGTTGAGATGCAGAGATGTCTGAAGCATCCCTAATAATCAAAGAATCATATCTATCTATCATCTATCTATCTGACATTAAATGCACTCTCCACTACCATTTACAGGACAACTCAGACAGTAAACCTCAGAGCAAGTGTAAAAGTAGCAAACAACCACAACAGATCTACAAATAGAAGGGATCAAGAAAATTGGGATCTCTCTCCTTCTCTGGGCATATCTACCAGGTAGCATCCTATGTCCAGTTCACACATATATATTTATTACTTGGCTCGGACTGGAATGTATTGCAGCCATCAAGTGTCCTAACTAGGGAGAAGTGATGATGGCTTCTTCTATAGAATCATAGAATAGTAGAGTTGGAAGGGGCCTATAAGGCCATTGAGTCCAACCCCCTGCTCAATGCAGGAATCCACCTTAAAACATACCTGACAGGTGGTTGTCTCTTGAAGGCCTCTAGTGTGGGAGAGCCCACAACCTCCCTAGGTAAGGGGTTCCATTGTCATACTGCTCTAACAGTCAGGAAGTTTTTTCCTGATGTCCAGCTGGAATCTGGCTTCTTTTAACTTGAGCCCGTTATTCCATGTCCTGCACTCTGGGAGGATCGAGAAGAGATCCTGGCCCTCCTGTGTGTGACAACCTTTCAAGTATTTGAAGAGTGCTCTCATGTCTCCCCTCAATCTTCTCTTCTCCATCTTTCTGTCTGTAGAGGATTGTGCCCCCTGAGCAAGAGCATCCTAGGCCCTTAATGGATTTGGTACCCAAGCCCATAGGATTCATATCTGCATACCCTTGCACAGGCTGATGTTAGCAATGTATGCAAATTTAGGGAATAGACCAGGGTCCCAGGAAAAAAACCCACAGCATGTGCTTCTTGGGCCCAGGGATAGCAATATCTCTACTCATGTGCTTGTCCTCACTCCAAAGAGCAACCATTCCATTGCAGATGATAATATATTGGCAGAGTAGGGGGCTTTCATTTGAATAAATCTACACATGCAAGAACAGGAGTACTCAACCTGTCTCTGGACAAAATCCAAATTTCTTATCTCGGTCATAATCTTCAGTGGTTCCACACCACCTGTATCCATCTTGTCTTCCTTCTGTTGTACAACTGTCATAGGTGCTCCCTTGAAATTTGAAGGGGAACTTACATGGCTGACCATCGGAATTTCCACCCATTGTAAAAAGCACTGCGGAACAAGGAGGCATAGAAGTTCAACACTGGAAATATCATGTCTGCCTTAGCCTAGTATACATGCAGCTCTGTATTTAACTATAGAAGCTAGAGAGGAGGTAACATCTAGGGCTGTGAACACCCTCCCCGAACCGCTTTGGATCCCGATCTGGACGTTCCGGTTCAGGTCGATCCGGACCTCCCCAGATCCACTCCGGAACCGGGCTTAGGTGGTCCAGATTGGTCTGCTCCACTTTGGATTTGGGGATCCGTAACGGAGCAGAGCACACCCCTAGTAACATCCTTTCACCTGTACCAGCTTGCTGGCACTTTAAAGATTGGGAAGAAAGGCCCTTCTCATTTGCCTACACGTAAGAGCAGTCAGGTGCATGTTCACATGTGAGAGGGCCTTCTCTGTAGTGACCCCACACCTTTGAACAAACTCCCATCAGAGGTCCACCATGCATTGTCCTCGCAGGCTTTTAAGAAAGCCTAGAAAACATGATTTTACCCTGGCCTTGTCCTAATATGGTAGAGCCTCGTGTGGCTCAGAGCGGTAAAGCAGCAGTTTCTGTAGCTGAAACTCTCCCCACAGCCTGAGTTCAATCCCAGCAGAAGCTGGTTTCAGGCAGCCGGCTCGGGTCGACTCAGCCTTCCATCCTCCCAAGGTCGGTAAACTGAGTACCCAGTTAGCTGGGGGAAAGGTAATAACGGCCGGGGAAGGCAACGGCAAACCACCCCACTATAAGGCCTGCCAAGAAAAAGTCAGCGAAAGCTGGCGTCCCTCCAAGAGTCAGTAATGACTCAGTGCTTGCACGAGAGGTTCCTTCCTTTCTCCTAATATGATTGCTTTTGTGGTTGTTTTAGTGATGTATTTGTTGTTAGTTTTATTGCGCTCTGTGTGTGTGTGTGTTTTACTGCTGGTTTTTTTTATTGTATTCTTACTGTTTTTGTTTTCTGTGTGTGTTTATTGTTCTTAGTATCATAGCAGTTTTATGTGGTTCATTGGGGTATGCTGCTTTGGGAGTGCTTCTGCCCTGAAAGGCAGCCAAGAAACATTTTAAATAAATAAATAAAACCTGTTTTTCATTTTGAATACTTTTAAATTTGATGGATGATTTACAAACAAAACACAACGATGCATTTGAAATGGAAAGTCTTTTGTGGGGAAAAAAAATTATGAGGGATGAAATCAATCCCAAAGCAGTAACTCAACACGTGGACTTAATATAGCCCTCATTTTTATCCTCACAATAACTCTGAGGTAGGTTAGGCTGAGGGATAGTGATTGACCAAAGGTCATCCAATGAGCTTAATGGCTGAGTGGGGATTTGAACACAGGTCTTTCTGGTTCTCATCCAACACTCTGTCCACTATACCCACCTTGTGTCCTCCTAAATTAAATCAAATTAAATCTATCTGATTTGTTCCCCACCTTTCTACCAGGAAAACATCACTCACGGTAGCTGCAACTCCCATCATCAGGCAAATTGGGGCTGATATAAGCTGAAGTCCCAAAAACTGGATGGTTTTGCGCTATAGTACACTATTCCAGAAACGGTAGTTAAAAGTGTTTGCCTGAATCCATCCAGCCTCAAAACATATAGAATGAAATGCTGCTGAGATTTTTATTGTTATTATTATTATTATTTTACAGTGATGCAGGCCCATATTTGCATTCTTTCTCCATGAAGACCCTCCACTGGAGAAGAAGAAGAAAGTCAGCTGCTGAGATGAGTCACTCACTGGCTACTTCAGCTGTATCCAGCTGTAGGCCCTGGAGCATCCAATTTTTAATAGCATATTTTATTAGCTGAACCATGGACAAGCTGCAGGAAAACATATGGAAACTGCACACAGAGTTGCCTCATATTGGAGTAATCATTGTCTCCCTGCCAAAAGAAAGCTCTTTCATTTTGCCCACAAGCAGAGCCAGAAAAAGCAGAATGGGTCCTTTGGTTTTTCAGCCATTCTCTCTAACATTCAGTGTGGCAGAGAAATCTTGAGCGGTATGGCAACTAATTCAGAAAGAAGCTGTTCTATTAAGTCAGTATAAAAGCTGGAAGGTGTTCATTTAGTGCAGGGGTGTCTTGCCAGATGTTGTTGGATTTCAACTCCCATCACCCCTGGCTATGGTGGCTAGGGCTAATAGGAACTGAAGTCCAACAACATCTGGAGGGTTCTAAATATCCCACCCCTGGTTCAGAGGATTGTCATATGGCTTGCTCAGAGAATTATGATCCTGGTGGTCATTCAGCTCAGGATGTTTTTCCAGAATGTTCTCTGCAGAAGGGAGCATTTTTCCACTCTCTCCTGTCCTGCTCACATACACCCTAAGCAAGTGGGACCATGAATGGATGCCATTACTTAAAATTCCTAAGAGAAACAGCTACAAAAAATATGCCAGATGGACGGAGAAGCAACAGTAACAGAAGTGAAGGAAAAGGAAAAGATAGTATCTTTCATTCCTCATGCATTTAAGATCAACCCTTTCTCAAGGAAAGTGGTCTTTACAATCATCAACAGCAACCAACCACCAACCACTTTCCTAAAGCCAGGGTCCACCACATTGTCATTCAACTTACATTCATGGGGACAGAATCCGTATTTGCCATCCGTATCAAAGTTGTATGTTGTCGAACACCAAAGGAATCCATCGTTGCGCCCTGCATCTGTGCAGCTGTTGTATTCTTTGTCGTTGAACAGGAATGGGAATTTGCAGAATTCTCCATCAGCATTGCCATATTTCACCCTAACAACTTGAAAGAGAAGGAGAGAGAATCCATCAGTGATGCCCAAAATATAAGCCTAGTAGCTTTTCTGCATGAAACTGTTAAATCTGCTTTATCTACATTTGGTTTCGTTGCAGAACCGAGATCTCAGTGCTACATGCAGAGCTTTTCTTTTCCTGCTATTCCACTACAGTGCTATTCCTCTAGGTGGCACTGTGGCATAGCAGAGTCACACAAATATACAAGAGGAAACCACGCTTTCTTCCACTTCCACTTTTAAATGCTGTATTTCCCCAGTTCTAAAAAACCTTGCCAAAGTGCTTGTTAGACTCAAGAACAAAACTGAAGGGTCATGTCATCAGCTAAAGAACTGATAAACTACTGTGAGATGGGTATTATTATTATTATTATCATCATCATCATCATCATCATCATCATCATTTATATACCGCCCCATAGCCGAAGCTCTCTGGGTGGTTTACAAAAGTTAAAAACAGTGAATATTAAAAAGAAATATACAAAATTTAAAACCATAAAAAGCATAAAATACAAACAAAAACAAACAATATCCATTTTAAAAAAACTATTCTGGAGTCAGTTAAAAAACTCAGCATATGCTGTTAAATGCTTGGGAGAAGAGAATGACAGATCTGGAACTCAAAATAATGCCTTCGCTACAGCAGAGCTAGTGTAGAAACAAGATTTACCTGGCAATGCTATATAGTGGAAGCTGATTAACATAGACCAACCTGCAGACCCGCCTAAAGTCCTGAAGCTATATAAATGTTTTATTGATTACTGATAACTTCCTGATGTGGAGCAGAGCTCAGTGGTAGACAGTATTGTCTTATGGATTGTTCAGAAATTATGCTCATGGTAGTCATTCAGGTCAGGGAACCTCACAACCTTCTCTCCACAATCACAGCTGATACTTCTCAGGGATCAGCACTACAACTCCAGGTTTCCACTGCCCCGTCTCCAGCAACAATGGGCACTTTAAAACCATCAACAGTTGGCATACCCTGTCCTTCGCCTAAAGTCCAAAGCTCATCGTCATCAAAATGGGAGTCACCACCAACTCCTGGCCCAGGTGCAAAGGCGTGAGCTAAGAGTCCATCCTTGCCATCAAATGGATACCCATCACCATGCTCTGCGATAGGAAGAACAAAGGAAAATGGTACAGAATGAAATTACACATACTTCTTTATTGCGATCCATAGATCCATAAAAAAAAAAAGAATCAGACATGAAATCATACAGTTAGAGCTATTATCAACTTTAGTCTAATACACAAAGAGCTCTAATCCTGGCCGCCACTGTAAGAAATTTAGCAACAGCCAAAGTTACTCTTGAGGACTTATCTTCCAACAGAAACAACATAAAATTTGTCTGAACTTCTGGACAGTTTGCTCAACAATGGGGTGATCATAAGATGGCGGGCCTGATTATAGAAGCTACAGGACAGAAGGATATGAAATTGATTCCATAGCTACTTATGTCAGGGAGCCCTAGGAATTGTAGTTCTCTAAGTGAGGAGTGGGACTTAGCAGTACAAGCAAATCACAGCCCTTCACCCACCTACATTTCCCAGGATTCCATGTGAGGAAGCTATGATAATTAAACTGCTATAAAACAGATAGGCTTGTAGTGTACCTACACTTAGTTCTAGCCGCTGAACAGCACAACCCTGCACATGTCAACATAAAAGTAAGTCCCATTAAGATTAGTAGGGCTGACTCCCAGATCAGCAGGCCTACGATCGCAGAGTTAATAGGAGTAGTTCTGTAAACTACTCTATTTGGAGTGATTTGTTTCACTCACGCCTAGTCCTTCTGATGTTACAAAAGCCCTTTTCACATGGTTTCTCCACAGAGATGGATTTGCAGTGTGTCTGAATGCCCACCCCCATTCCCCCTACTCTGGGCCTTCACATCTCTATTCCCCACATAGCCACAAAGCTTGGCTGAGCTTGAACCAGTCTTTTCCTCTCAGCCTACCCTACCTCACAGGGTTGTTATGAGGATAAAACGGTGGGTGGGTGTGCATGCTTCTGTACGGGAATTTGTACTGCCTTGAGCTTCTTGGAGGCAAGACAGGATGTAAATGTATTTAAATAAATACATACATATATAAATAAATCCTGGATTAGACCAAAGATCCATTACTCCAGTTTTCCTGGCAGCAACCAGCCGGAGGACTTCAAAAGCTCTTCAGCATTAGGGTATTTTGTTCTGTTTGCTTCCTCCCCTGTCTCCCAAACATTTTTCCCCATCATCTGATATTCAGGGTATCCCTGAATCTAGGTGTCTCAATAAGTCTTGTAACTTTCACCTGAACTTGTTCCAAGTCTCTGCTTTCTCCTCGAGGTGATGGCTAGTTCTTGGCTTCTCTCATGCTTTCGCCAAATGCTTTTCCTGGAAAAGCAAACACCCTGGGCAGGGGCATAACCCTGTTATTCATCACTTTCTCACCGCTGGCCTGGCCATCGACATTGCCTGCGGCTGCTTCTGCATCGCCAAGGGCCTTCTTGGTTTGATATGTTGCCACAGAAAACATACTCAGATATGTGAAGTCTAGCCCTCCACTTGGCTACGTGGACATTGTGTTAGATTAAAGCCACTGCAAGTCACACTACGGCCAGATCTACACTAAACAGGATATAACACCTTGAAAACATTTTGAAGATTGTATAGGGAGTGTGTCCTGGGCCTCAACAGCTGTCACTACTGTTATAAACCAGTAGTGTAGATCCTGCTGAAGAAAGCAAGCAAGGGTTGAGAACATCAGATCTTTTTCATCTATGGTCACGAAAGGAAAAGGAAAGGAACCTCTCGTGCAAGCACTTTCGCTGACGTTTTCTTGGCAGGCCTTATAGCGGGGTGGTTTGCCGTTGCCTTCCCTGGCTGTTATTACCTTTCCCCCAGCTAACTGGGTACTCAGTTTACTGACCTTGGGAGGATGGAAGGCTGAGTCGACCCGAGCCGGCTGCCTGAAACCAGCTTCCACTGGGATCGAACTCAGGCCGTGGGAAGAGTTTCAGCTGCAGAAACTGCTGCTTTACCACTCTGTGCCACACGAGGCTCACGAACTTGGACCAAAATCGCAAAATAGGCATAGCACATTTTTGGTTGTTTGTGGGTTGGTTTTGTTTTTAGGTCAATTGAAAGAAAGGTGTGGGTTCTTCCTTTCCTCCAGTCATTGTTCGTAGTGGTGCAGCTTAGCAGAATAGAACATTTTTGTATGCCAGAAAGGGCCTCAAAGCCCACCCCAAAACACTGGGCTTCTCTCCTACACACATATGAAACCATTAGTCTCTGCCTAGTGGGTTCAAACCATTCTGAGCTCTGTCCTCCTAAATCTAGGAGTGGATGAATCTTTCCCGGTTTTTTTCTCAGTTCCCATTATTTTCCCCAACTTTAAGTTTGGTTCATCTCAAACTTTGAGCTGCTGATTTTTAGGTGTTCCCATAAAAAAGTCATAAGAATCAAACTTGAATTTCTATATGCATTTTGCCTAATATACACATTTTTGGCAACCAGTTTACCTAATAGGATGCATTTTTTTACTATTATTTTCCCTAAGATATAATTTTAATGCATATCTTGATTGGAGAACTCCATTACAAAGTTCAGAGAAGTACAAATAACTTGAGTTTCAGTACACATAGTGATTTGAAAGTATGAAATTAGGCAAATTCGTATTAAAATGCAAACTGAGATTTGTCGGTCCCTGTGGGGCATTCCACACATAAATATACAGAAGTATAAGGCAATAGAAGGCTGAATTGCATCATAACCATTATTGTAATTATCATTATCAAATTTAAAGATATATACCCCATCGTCCAAAATTGATCATGATATCTGCTTCCCCATCATGAATTCGGGAGAAGTCCAGCGGTGTAACGTCACTCCAGACTTTAAAAGCTCGTGCAAATGCATCATCCACTGTTTCAGAATCCAGATCTGGGGTGTAGCCTAAAATCCTTAACAATGAAAACAAACCGCCAAAATGTGGAGGAGAAAAATACAGAGAAAAGTTAATGGATCACTAAAGATTAGTTCAGATTGTGAACTAACACCAGAAGCCTTCAAGAGACAGCTGGTCAGCCATCTGTCAGGGATGGTTTATGGTAGATTCCTGCACTGATGGCTTTATAGGCCCCTTCCAACTCTACGATTCTATAATTCTATTGTTCTAAGAATGCTTATGTCTGTTCCAGTCATTTTGGCACAGCTTTGTTGCAGTGGGATGGCACCATTTCTGTTACGGGCCTTGAGTGTGCCTGATAGAAAGAGGGGATGTCAATTGAACCATCGTAATGTAGGAAGCTGCCTTATACTGAGTCAGACGTTTGGTCTATCTAGCCCAGTATTGTCAACTCTGACTGTCAGCAGCAGTTCACCAGGGTTTCAGGCAGGAGATTTTCCTACCCTACCTGGAGATGCCAGGGATTGAACCAGTTGCTCTACCATGGAGCAATGCTGTGTTTTAACAAGTAATTGTCAGGGGATAAATGCTGAGCTATGACATCCGCATGAGGGAGAAGTTTAGTGGCCAGGGCTGTACATTTTGGGCAAGGTCCCCACAGTCTCTCTTTGTCTTCCTCACAGTCATGGTTGTTGAACATGGAAGGAGCAGTTCAGCAAGTAGACGATGACACCAGCTTTTCCTTCTTGTTGCTGCTCACCTGTTCCTCCCCAATGCACCAGAGAGGATGAGAATAAAAGTAGCTACACCAAGAAGATTGGAGCAGCAAAGCCAGGGGGCTCTTGGTGGTGGCCCTCTGTGAGTGTATGGGTCTCAGAAGAAGAGTGGCCATGCCTCTGATGCTGGCCCTGGCCCTGTGCAAGGACCCGTTGGATGTTGTCTTAGCAGAGAAGAACCTTCTAGACTGCATGTCTTCAGAGCATCATTTGGATAACATCAGAGGGCTGACAACATGTGGCAGGAGCTGTTGCTGCAGCCCCAAACCTACATTCTGTGGCTGTAGCTAGACCTAAGGTTTATCCCAGGATTATCCTGAGGTCAAACCTGTGGTACTCCACACAGGGCATCCAGCACTCAGGCAGGGACGAACCTAGGATGATCCTGGGATAAACCTTAGGTCTAGCTACGGCCTGTATCAGGAGCTCTGAATCTCTTTCAACCCGAGGGCCAAATTCAATTTTGGAGAAGGTCTCAAAGGCTGCATTCCAGTGGTGGGCAGGACTGAAGGCAAAGTAGAGTGGGCTGAAGGCAAAACAGGCAGAGCCAAGAGTACCCCCAAATACCCACAGTTTTTAGCTTAAAGCTCTTACTGCCAGTAACTAAGCCGTAGGAGAGGCATCTCAACCTTTAGTATATGGCCATAGGCACCGTTGACTGAATGTTGCATTCTATACAGAGCTGTCAGTAGTAGCATCACTCCACATGTTATGTGTATGCATGGAGGGAGGGGGTTCGTTCTGTCTCTGCTCTGTAGACAACCTGATGCTCTCCAGATGTTTCAGTTGACAACTCCCACAATCCCTGGCCATTGGTCATGCTGGCTGGGGCTGATGGGAGTTGTAGTCCAAGACATCTGGAGGGCACTAGGTTGCCCACCCCTGCTGTATGTAGTAGCCTCTCCATCCTATTGCTGTTAGACTTGCATTCTTTAAACAATACACAGATTGCTTCAACCATCTATATTCCTGATGATTCATCCAGAATTTGCCAGTTTTTACAAAGTTAGAGAAAACGAGTAACAAAACTGCCGAACTGCATTCAGTGGGTCTTGCTCCCAAGTAAGCAAGCATAGGACATACATTCAGGCATACATACATACATTTATTTATTATTTATTTATTTGCTTCTCCGCTCAACAACTTCATCCGTAGGAGATGCAGGAAAAGCGGACACACACGGACACTCAATGCTGAGCCACGGGGCTTAAACACTGTAGATATGGAAATCATTAAAAGAGTCCCAATGTCGTTCCTATGCCTAAAACTCATCCAACCAGACTTTAATGGACGATGAAGTGCTTGTTAAAATATGTGCTGCCCAGATCACACTGTAATTTCTGGTCTGCTCTCTTCCTGCAGACATAACATGGCTGTGGGGTTAATATCTTCTCCAGCTCGAAGTGCCAGATCAAAATTTTTAAAAAGAGAAAGGCAGACACTGTGGAGCCTGTGGTGTTTCGTTCCATGGAGTTTGACGAAGTAGCAGTATTTTGCAGGAAGGCATAGCTGTTATGCTCTCAGAAGTTGTGGTGTTATGGAATAACAGGGCAGCCTTTAAATTAAGAGATGGCCCTTTTTAATAAGGACCATTAAGCACTAAGGCCACAGCTAGACCAAAGGTTTATCCTGGGATCATCCAGGGTTCACCCCTGCCTGAGCACTGGATCCCCTGTGTGTCACCTAGATGAACAGGTTTGACCCCTGGACGATCCAGGGATAAACCTTAGGTCTAGCTATGGCCTAAGTTTGCTTCAGCTGTGCCAAGTGTACAGCATCTTGTAGCCTTGAAATGTTGTTCTGAGAAATCTACATCACACCCATGGATCACTTTGTACCAGACAAGGTTATCAATTCAAACACCAAGCAGGATATTCCACTATGAAAGTGGTATGAAAGTGCTATATAAAAGGCAGGAGCCACACTACTGCTTTATAGAGGCATTGAAGTGCACTGACAACTGTTGGGGCCCATGGCATATACCATACACTGCTTTCATACCACTTTCATAGTGTTGGTGTAGATGTGTCATGGCCCCCAACAGTTGTCAGTGCACTTCATTACCATTATAAAGCAGTAGTGTAGATCCTGCAGTGCACTTCAATACTTATATAGCACTTTGATGCTGCTTTCATAGTGGAATATCCTGCTTGGTGTAGATGAGCCCAGAGTGATCCCATCCCTGCTCTTTCACTCTCTCTCTCTGGCCTCATCGACACCAAGCAGGATATTACACTATGAAAGTGGTATATAAGAGGCAGGAGCCACACTACTGCTTTATAGTGGTACTGAAGTGCACTGACAACTGTTGGGGCCTATGACACATCTACATCAAGCTGGATATAACACTATGAAAGTGGTATGAAAGCAGTATATGGTATATGTCATGCCATACCATATACCACTTTCATACCACTATATCCTGCTTCGTGTGGCTCCTGTCTTTTATATACCCCTTCCATACCGCTTTCATAGTGCAATATCCTGCTTGGTGTAGGTGAGGTCTCTCTCTCTCTCTCTCTCTCTCTCTCTCTCTCTCTCTATCTCCCCTCCCTCCCTCCCTTCCCTCCTTTCCTTGCAAGATTGCCTTACTATGTAACTTTGAAATAGAAAAGTCATCACCCCATAGAGAGCCTCTCACCTTGAACCTAGGTATATGAATTGATTATTTTTCCTGAAACACCAAGGACAATGGAGGGCCAGGATATTCCATGGGCAACAGTTGGCCTTCTGCAGGGATGCAGCCTTGGCAGGTGTCCAACCACGCTGACCCCCCTACATCACCCTTCCCCAATCTGGTACTCACCAGATGTTTTGGGCGACAACCTCCAAGATTACCAGGTATGCTGGCTGGGGCAGATGGGGGTTGAAATCTAAAACATCTGGAGGCCACCAGGTTGGGGAAGATTGCCCTACATCATCCTGAATCTGCCTTTAATAATTGTAGCTTCTAATGTTGGAAGTGGAAGTCACAAACATATTTTGGGCACCACCTTTTAGGAATTTCAACTAGAACATAAATGGCTCCCTACCAACCAACCTAGAGTCAAACAACCTAGACAGAATATGGTATCAAACAGTACGTACCTGTATGTGACTAGATTTTTCTCCCATTTTGGTTTTCTAGCGAAAAAATTATAATTGGCTACATCGGGATTACCACAACGTGGTTTTTTCATAGTTTCTATAGTGTTTTGGTCCAGTTCTCCAGTTTCAGTAAGCCCAAAGAATTTCTGCATTTTCTTCAAAGTGTCTTTTAGCACAAACAGATTGCAGTTGTCTTTGGGGCACCCATAGTACTTGTTCAGGTATTGCTTTAACAAAGAAGAAAACAGCAGAGTCACATCTGGACATATTTATCAGGTAAGTCTGGCAACTCACCGGATGATCAGTGCAGTAAGCATGAATTGTTTCGATCTGACCAGGGAGGAGAACTTTCATAGAATCATAGAATCATAGAATAGCAGAGTTGGAAGGGGCCTACAAGGCCATCGAGTCCAACCCCCTGCTCAATGCAGGAATCCTCCCTAAAGCATCCCTGACAGATGGTTGTCCAGCTGCCTCTTTCGTCAATGGGAGCATTCCTAATCATGAGTAGTAGCCACCACTGACTGACTTACCCTTCATAAACCCATCTAACAAACTTGCCAACTTCCTCTAGGGTAGAAGTACCAAACCATTTAAGCCTGAAGGACAACTTCAGTTCCAGAAAAGCTCTCAGGGACACATTCCAGTGGTGGGCTGGGCAAAGACAATTGGTGTAGGGGGAAAAATACCAGCCTATTATATCTTAAAACTCTTCCTACAAAAAACTAAGTCTTAGGAGAGTCATTTCAACCTACTAGGAGGGGGGTTACATAAAAGCCAGGAAATTTCTCTATCCCACATTCCCCAAACGTTGTCTAAATTTATAAACCTGTATCATTTTCACTACCCTGACTTAGGCCTTAGCTAGACCTAAGGTTTATCACAGGATCATCCTTGCCTGCTCCCGGGATATCATGTGTGTTATTTACATGAACAGGGATGACCCCGGGACAATCCTGGGATAAACCGAAGGCCTTAATTAACTTTTCTTTCTAAGCTGCCGTAGGATACAATCCTACGCATGATTAGGCAGAAATAAATCCCAACAACTCCTAGCATTCTACACCTGGATAATCATGGAGGCCCAGGTTTGGTCCAGTGACCTGAGGTTAAAAACATCTACCCATGTGAATACCACTCAATACACATTGGTTCCGTTCCAACTTTCAGTGCAACTTATGGAGGACAGGAATGGGGACAGGACACACTAACCCCCACCCCACCGACCCTATCCACCCCACACACACTGAAACAATGTTTGAACAGTGCTTCTTTCTCACCTATAATTCCCACTTCCATGAGCAACTTTTCCTAGAGTAGTCAATAAATCTTAATCAAGAACAAACTCAGCCAACTCTCTGATGTCTATATCGTATTGCATTTCATGGCAGTGAAGACATGGGTGCTCATTGGTTGCCCTGCTGTGGTGGCACAGAATGTTCAGTTGCTAAGGAGTGACCTCAGTTTGCCTTTGGGTAATGCATGATGCGACCATCAATCATTCTTCAAGCAGCCATGGAAATAGGGGCAGTTTAGTTTAGCTGTGCAATCCATACACTGTAATCCTGAACACATTTACTAGCAAGTAAGCCTCATTAAGCTCAGTGGCATTTACTGCTTGGTAAACATACCCAGGATGCTCCTGCTCAGCTGCAGTAAGACTTACTTCCGAGTAAACATGCATACGATTGCACTGCGCAGCAAAGCGTGTAAATCATCTGCATTTCCATTAAACATCATTTCTCGACCATATTGCTTTTTTGGAATGAAAGATTGAGTTGATATACATCTATAAGATCTAACATTTTCCATCCCTGCAAGCTCTTTTTGTAGCATTTCAGATTTGGTTTCAGAACGTAGTTCTAGAATTGCTTTCAGGGGCAATTATTACTTCAAGCAGATCTGTGTTCAGACTAGTCATTATGCTTGCTGGAGAATCAAGGCAACTTTAAACAGTAATTGCCCTATACTTAAGTGATGCCTCATAAACAGCAGGAAGATAATGGGAGGTGAGGGAAGAGAAAGAGCACGAAGAGAAAATGGTGACATCTATATTAACAGTGATATTTTATGCAAGCCTTTTCTTTTTAACTTTCTAAGCGATTGCAATTTGCACTGAAACTTTTTACTCTTTACTTAACGCTCCAAACTTTTCAGCAATTTGAAGAACCTGGATTGGATCCAGGATCAGCTTTCTGAGACAGGAACGGCTCCACTTCCAGAAGGTCTCCTCCATCTAATTTTGGGAGATCTCCCCCTCATTCCACAACTCAACCCATTTAGCGGAATCTCCTGACTTTCTGGGTAGCATTTTCAGACGACTGGACGGGCTGCCATGATAAGGAGGAAGCAGGCAAATCCGCTTCATCAGTACAATTGATTCAGCAGTTAAACCCCCTGGGTAGTGTATGCTAGGCAGTCATTCAAAAGTACACTGGCTTTAAAAGTTTTACAAGAGGAAATGGAGATAGCTTTAACATTCGAAAGCTGATAACCTTGCCAGTTACTTTTCCCTATCCGGTAACTCTGAAAACACGAAGCATCTGTGATTGTCCCTGATTCAGCAGTTAAGCAAGGGAGGTCTTGCAGGATATTTATTAGGGAATTGTAGGGCCCGGAGGTGGGGGAGTGAAAAAAAACAAAAACAAAAAAAACAAAAACAAATTGCCTTACCAATGCCAGTTCTTTGTCTGTTTTGGGAGAAATGTCACCTGGAAATCTAATAATGGGTGATGGAATTAGTTCTCGGCTAGCTACGTCCTCTGGAAGCCTCAAGTTTGGTGGCGGCGGAGCTGAAGTTGGGTGAAAAATGGAGAGCTGAAACAGAAGGATTTTAAAAAGGCAACCAACAAAGCTGAAGGAAACGTGCAGCTTCATTCTGCTGAGACGTCTGATACTGTCCTCTGTGCCTCTTCTTCGTAAAGCGCTTTCGCTCCGTCAGTGAGCTGAGTTGTAAAGTCCCATCAGTTGCTAATCAGCACATCTTAACTTTCCTGAGGGCTCCCCCCTTTTGCTTGCTCCAGCAATTCCTTTGTATGTTTAAAACATCCAGATGCGCAGTCTCAAAACCACTGCAAGAGGAAGTCTGAAAAACCAGTGGAAACACGAAGGCGCGGGGGGGGGGGGGGAGGAGAGAGAGAGAGAGAGAGAGCAGTTACCAGATGTGTGTTTGCTGGAATTTTAAGGTAGTAACAGACAGATCACTGTTGAGAGACAGAGAGAGAGAGAGAGACCAGATTATGTCCTACTACACACACTAACTTTTTCAAACTACTGCTGGAACAAACATTCACCCCAGGAAAAATTCTAATGAAATCAGACACTTCTTTATGAAACGAGTACAGGGAGATTTTAACAAAGTTTCTAGGCCTGGATACTAAGCCAATCTGGGCCTGCCCACATTTGTAAATCATAGAATCAGAATCATAGAATAGCAGAGTTGGAAGGGGCCTACATGGCCATCGAGTCCAACCCCCTGCTCAATGCAGGAATCCACCCTAAAGCATCCCTGACAGATGGTTGTCCCACTGCCTCTTGAACGCCTCTAGTGTGGGAGAGCCCACAACCTCCCTAGGTAACTGGTTCCATTGTTGTACTGCTCTAACAGTCAGGAAGTTTTTCCTGATGTCCAGATGGAATTTGGCTTCCTTTAACTTGAGCCCGTTATTCCGTGTCCTGCACTCTGGGAGGATCGAGAAGAGATCCTGGCCCTCCTCTGTGTGACAACCTTTTAAGTATTTGAAGAGTGCTATCATGTCTCCCCTCAATCTTCTCTTCTCCAGGCCAAACATGCCCAGTTCTTTCAGTCTCTCCCCATAGGGCTTTGTTTCCAGACTCCTGATCATCCTGGTTGCCCTCCTCTGAACACGCTCCAGCTTGTCTGCGTTCTTCTTGAATTGAACTTTAGCTTCTGCTCAAATTGGAGTCAATCTCCTTCCACACTGACTGAGGTATAGAACTATTTCTTCTTCTTCTTCTTCTTCTTCTTCTTCTTCTTCTTCTTCTTCTTCTTCTTCTTCTTCTTCTTCTCCTTCTCCTTCTCCTTCTCCTTCTTCTTCTTTTTTTTTACTAGACAGAGCCACAGAAAATGACCTATGGGGGCATGGAAGTCAAGTTATACTTAAAATTCTAGAATAGTTTAATAATGATGAATAATGATGAAAATTAAAGACAAGGGATGGGCAGCTCTCCTGACATTTTGTCATGACTGGATTTGGAATATATATGGGGCAGTAACCATCTGGCTTTCCGAATTCAGGTTGTGGGATGTTAGTCCCTGATGCTGAGTGACAGTTAAAGGAACTTGGAGAGTTTGGCTAGGATTGACATCCAATGTTAGCTCCAGGTTATGGAGGACTCTTGGGCACGATACCATTAATACCCTCTCCCATAGTGAGTCTATCTTTTCACCACTGACATCAACAGCTCCTCCTCCTCCTCCTCCTCCTCCTCCTCCTCCTCTCCCTCATTGCTATCACCTGTTTGCTTGCCAGGCAGAAAGCCAGGAAGCAAATGGCCTGCTGGATGCTGACTATGCATCCACCAGTGTTGACTGGGCAAAGCAAGAGGCAGGTCAACTAGAAGGTTGCAATGATGAAGAGTGAGTGCTTGACAATGGGCTCTTCACAGTGGCCCCTTGCTGTGGTCTGGCCTCTTGGCAACTACCCAACCATGCTGACCTTTCACACTGGACTTGTAGACATCTGCCTGAGACCCACTGTATCTGCTGTCAGAGAGCGTTGACAGTACAGGGTTAAGATGACCCAGAGGACATAAAAGGATGCTTCCGCCAGATGGGTGAAGCATAAGCAGATTTGCAACACATACATTTCTGCAAACATGTGTGTCTTAAAGGTCGAGAAGTGGGGATTGGCTGCAGAAGTCTTGAGTGTTTATTCAGGTCAGAATTGGCCTTGCTGCTGTATATTGTATGAAGTGAGAATCAGTATAAGGTAGAGGTGTGTGGCGACAGCCTGCTTGGACTCAGACTCTGATTCAGCCCTTCGGAAAACAGCTCACTTCTGTTGAGACTAGTTGAGAGTCAGGCCACAGCTAGACCTAAAGTTTATCCTGGGATCATCCAGGGTTCGCCCCTGCCTGAGCACTGGATCTCCTGTGTGTCACCTGGATGAACAGGTTTGACCTCTGGACAATCCAGGGATAAACCTTAGGTCTAGCTATGGCCTCACTCCTTAATAAATGTGCACAGGACTATATTTAAAAAATAAATAAATAAAATAAAGTGCTCTATATCTTACAGCCTTTTCTACAGCTTCCTCCTATGATGAACTGGAATCTGGGAGAAATGCATAGGAATCCTTAAGTGACAACATTTGAGAACTGGAGAACAGCTTGACATTTTCTCGCTCCGGTGAAGGGAGCTGCAACTTTCCTAAAGGAAAACAAAACACACACGATATTGAATCAGAGTTCACACATTTTTGTTCACTTCTTATCTTCTCCTTATTTCCTTTCCCTTTGGCCAGCTCAAACTGTTGTTGTTGGATACCTCAATATTCCAAGACACATATTATTCACATGAGAGATATTCAGGCACAGTTTGATTTGCCAGGAGGAGAAGAAGAAGAAGAAGAAGAAGAAGAAGAAGAAGAAGAAGAAGAAGAAGAAGAAGAAGAAGAAGAAGAAGAAGAGGAGGAGGAGGAGGAGGAGGAGGAGGAGGAGGAGGAGGAGGAGGAGGAGGAGGAGGAGGAGGAGGGGGAGGAAGAAGAAGAAGAAGAAGAAGAAGAAGAAGAAGAAGAAGAAGAAGAAGAAGAAGAAGAAGAAGAAGGTGTTATAACAAGAAATCTGTAGACATCCTTCTGTTCCTGCACACCCATTATCATCCAGCCACTTGGACTGCAAAATCAAGAAATCACCCTAGCTTGCAGATTCAGTTGACCAGCTTATCAGTGAGTTACATTGTGAGCTCTTGGCAAATGAGTAAATAGGGTCAGCATTTAACTGTAGCTTATGTGTCTTCCAGTTCCACAGTTGATGTTAACAGGCCTGGCTGCAAAGATTCCAGATTCCAGGCCAAAAGAGCTGTGTTCTTTTGTTCAATCAATGTGGAATATCCAAGTTTAAATGTGCATGACCAATCAACCAAGACTCCACAGAGAAATAATAATTAAAAAGTTCCTCAAAGTACAGCTTACGTTTGGGGCTCATCTACACCAAGCAGGATATTCCGGTATGAAAGCGGTATAAAGGCAAGTGTGGCTCCTGGCTTTTATATACTGCTTTTATAGTGTTATATCCTGCTTGGTGTAGATGAGCCCTTGGTTTCTCATAAACACAGCTCTCTGGTTTGGTTTTCTAACTGAATGGATTTCTTCCCCCATCCCTGCTCTATCACTACTAAATTAAATTCAGAAGGGTTTATAAGAACATACAAACATAAAAAGCAAAGTATTTTGCACTGTCCTCCGAACTGAAATTCAATTATCTCTCAAAATTCACACTTCTCAAATTTTCCAACGGAGTTTGCTTATCAAATTAGAAAGTGAGACGAATCGTCTTCTCTCCCATTCCTAGGTTAGAAAAACAATGACATTCAAATCTTGATTGATTTATTTTTCAGCCTGTCCACTTTCAAAGCTTTGCTGTGAGATGGAGTTCATGAATTGACCTATTTTCAAGGAGTTGCTCCACATGGGCACGATGAGTCCCCATCGCAGGCCTGTCCGTATTCACAAGAGGCGTGTTTTCTCCAAGAATCAGGAGTGCAGTGCCCAGCATGCCAGAATAATAGCTCTGCATGCATTGCTCTAGCTGCTTTCCTGCCACGTGTCAAGGGTCTCTCTCCATATCTCCCTTGTCATTATAGCATGAAGACACGAAAGGGGCTTTAATTAATGGCTTTGAAGATCTGCTCTTTTATAATTCATGGCAGGGCTTTAATTAAAATCAAATGGAGAGCAGTTGAAATAGCAAAGGATTTAAGAGTGCTCTGTCTTAAATGGGAAAACCAATTCCCTCTGACCAGTGGTATTACAGACAGCATGCAAATGACTCTTCATTAGAGCTGATGAGGAGGAGAGAATGTGTGTTTCATCTAGCAAAGAGGCCCCTGTTGTCTTTGTCTCTGCAGGTGCAAAAAAAATTTAAAAAATAAAAAAAGGCCAAGGTGCCCCTCATCACACCCATTGCTTCTTTTCTTTCAAGAACACACCAAAATGTAATTGGTACACACTTGCTTAACATTTGAATACCTAGACAAGGTGGAATTCACCCAGTATTTTTTGGGGGGTGGGGGGGTTGCTTAAAAGATATATGGTATATAATGTGGGTTATATGGATATTTGAACATTTGTAATTTCTCTTTAGAATAACATTGCTCCCTATGTCAGACTCTGGACATATCAATATTTCAAGTGGTCCTATTCAAGGTGTTGGACGGGCCAATCCCTTTACAACTTCATTGGCTGACAGTCCAGGTCCGGGCCCGATTCAAAGTGCTGGTACTAACATTCAGAGCCCTAAACGGCTTGGGGCCAGGTTATTTGAAGGAACGCCTCCTCCCATATGTGCCTGCCTGAACTTAAGATCATCCTCAGGGGTCCTTCTTCATTAGCCCCTGCCAAAGGAAGTGAGGCAGGTGGACAGTAGGAGGAGGGCTTTCTCTGCTGTGGCACCCCAGCTGTGGAACGAGCTCGCCAGAGAGGTTCACCTGGTGCCTACACTGTATTCTTTCCATCGCCAGCTGAAGACCTTTTTATTTTCTCAGTATTTTAACACTTAATTTTAACTTAAATTTAAATTTTACTGTTCTAACTCCATATTTTAACCTATATCAATTTCTGCTGTGTGGTTTTATCCTGTTTGTGCTTTGTGTTTTTAGATCTGTGTTTTTAGATTGTTAGTTCTTTTACTACACTCTTCATGGTTTTAATTTTTGTGAACTGCCCAGAGAGCTTCGGCTATTGGGCGGTATAAAAATGTAATAATTAAATAATTAAATAAATATTGACCTACTACAGACCTGGCCATGGTGACACATGCCTTAGTTACATCCTGATTGGATTACTGTAATGAACGCGCTCTGCGTGGGGCTGCCTTTAAAGAGTGTTCAGAAACTCCAGCCGGTTCAAAGAGCTGCAGCCAGATTGTTGACCGGGGCTGGTTACAGGGAGCAGACAACTCCCCTGTTAAAACAGCTCCACTGGCTTCCAGTCTGTTTCCGGGCGCAATTCAAAGTGCTGGTTATGACCTATAAAGCCCTATATGGCTCGGGTCCAGGTTATTTGAAAGAACGTATTCTCCCTTATGAACCTGCCCGTGCTTTGAGATCTTCTGGAGAAGCCCTTCTTTCAGTCCCACCATCTTCACAGGCGCGCTTGGTGGGAACATGGGAGAGGGCCTTCTTGGTGGCTGCTCCAGTGCTCTGGAACTCTCTTCCCGGAGAAGCTAGACTGGCTCCCGCCTTGCTGGGCTTTCAGAAGCAGGCTAAAACTTGTTTGTTCCAGCAGGCCTATGGAGAGTAATTTGGTCCTCCATCTATGTTAATGACTTATAATTTTGTTGTGTATTTTAATTGTATTTTTTTTACATTTCTTTTCCTTGGTTTTACAATGTATGTTTTAAACATTGTAAGACTGCCTTGAGGCCCAGTATTGGGCAAAAGGTGGGATAATAATAATAATAATAATAATAATAATAATAATAATAATAATAAGGTTACCTGCAAACTTCAGGCATTAGATAAAGCTTCCAGAGAAAAAGGACCTTTTGTTTTTGATGTTTTCCTTTTTATAAAAAAAATTACACATCCCTGACCCTGAAACAATCAAAACAGCAAGGCGCGTCGACTGTGATAGAAAGACGCAGCAGTAAACAGAAAACAAGGAATTGTCCCCAGCTGTGTATATAAAGACCGACACAAAGTGCTTATGAAATGAACAGATGCTTCGTGGCTTTTTGGGAGTGAGTCATCATGGTAACAATCCAAAATTCCAACAACAACAGTGGAGGGTTTTTCTAGGAGTCCCCTGGCAAGACTGTGAAATTAAGGTAAAACCATATGATTTGTCATGTCAAGCTGCAAGCTAAATGCTTTTGTTGAAGCTGAATTCTTCCCCAAGGAAGAAGTTAGGTTGGATTTCGGAGGGAGGGAGAGGTGCATCTTATGCAGAACTTGATTTGCTGGAGGACCGCACCAGAATTCATGGAGTGTTTGGCTGTCCCACTCTAGCAGTAATGGCCAAGGTAGGGATGGACAAATGGGTCGATTTCAATTCCTGCCCATTTCTCATTCCTCTCTTGCCCCAATCTTAAATTTGGTTCATTTCAAACTTTGAGAATTTCTGCAGTCTTAAGTTTGGTTCATCCTGAACTTTGAAAATCTTCTTCTTAAAATTTGCATGCACACTGCCTTCTAAGGTCATTGGTTCCATTGTTGTACTGCTCTAACAGTGAGGATATTTTTCCTGATGTCCAGCCAAAATCTGGCTTCCTGTAACTTGAGCCCATTATTTCATATCCGGCACTCTGGGAGGATTAAGAAGAGATCCTGGCCCTCCTCTGTGTGACAAACTTTCAAGTATTTGAAGAGTGCTATCGTGTCTCCCCTCAATCTTCTTTTTTCCAGGCTAAACATGCCCAGTTCTTTCAGTCTCTCCTCATAGGGTTTTGTTTCCAGACCCCTGATCATCCTTGTTGCCCTCCATTAATGATGGCTATAAATGAACTCCAGGATCAGAGACAGCATGTGTCTGAATACAAGTGTGGGACAGTCCAGAACTGGGATGGAGTGGAGTCATGAATGAAGACATGTAAAACTGAAATGGACCAGAGATCAAATGATCCCTAGTTCATCCCTGGTGTTATGTTGACATCTTTACTTTGGCAAGAAAGTATCTTGTCCACCTCATCTTTTATGGAGCACATTGAGTTAGGATTTAAATTTTTAATTCTAGTATGTCTTATTAAACACAAAGACCCAGAGAATCACAACCAAAGTCATCATTATTATATGCATGGAAAGTTATCCTCTGTCTTCTTACTCTCATTATTCATTAATGATGCATAGAGCTTTGTCGTTTGTCGCTCTGATTCTTTTGACTTAGTTTCATTGCTTATGGGTTATGACACACAGAAAACTGGGATTGTGAGACATTCTATGGCTCAGATATTACAGAGACAGAGAGTAGAAGGGGACTGATATCTGATTTGCCAGTTTGATTAATAGAACAAAATTAATTAAATTTAATTAAATGAAAACTTGATTGACTAAATGGGTGACCCCCAATTAATAAATTAGGCAGTAGTATTTATTTATTTATTTAAGAATATGTTTTATTATTTTTAATCCATATACTTAAAAGAAAACTCTTCAGATAGAGATGGCTATCTTTGGAGAGGCCTGCTGATATGTCTCTCACAAAGAGGTAATCACTGAAAGTTTTAGTTTCCCCCATTTTTATTTATTTGTTTACTCATTTAAAATAATAATCTCAAGTTCTTTTGTCTTGAAAATATCAAGAACTTTGCAAATTTTAGTATATTCTTATCAAAACAGCACTGAACCAAAAGTCTTGCACAAAGCTGATATTTAGACTTGTTTGCCCTGAACAAGAAGTAGCTGGTTTACGATTCCATGGAAAATTGATGGCTTTCCTGGATTGGTTTAGGTCAGATTCCACAAATGAATACCAGAAACATGGCAGGCACTCAAATGGGAAATCCAGGTCTGCTGGAAATGTTGCTAGAGCAGAAAAAAGCCGCCCCACCCAGCTCTATTTTCCATGTCATGCATATTCTCCAACTGCCAAGACTTATGTAGCCAAAACAGCATCATCCACACAGAACAGAGAGAGAGAGAGATTAGAAGTTTTGGGAGAATCCAAAAGTCTAAAACACATTGGGGGGGGGACTCTTAGAGGGAGGAAATTCCCCCAAACAATCAAAAGCGAATTTAGCCTGCTCAGTGGTTAGAAAATGTTTCCTGACTCAGGGGTGGAACAAAAAAGAAAAGAAAAAAAAGGAGCAGAGGTGATGAGTGGAAAATGTAATAGAGTATTCTAAAGAGGACATGGCTGGATGGCTGGCATCATGAATAGAAGCACTCCGCACTACAATGTTTTGTTGTGGTTCCGACTTGTCTTTTCAGGTTGATGGTTTCAAAAAACATTTGCAACTCATCTATATTCTCCTCCTTCAACATCCCCAATTTATATTCCCATTCTGGAATTGCTCAATGGAGCCAGCACCTTCCTGAAATTAAATATAAACTGAGCTGGTTGAATATAGAAGGCCGTGCACTAGCCATTCTTCCTCTCATCTTGGCTTGCATTTGGACATATGCTTTCAATTAGCAAAATATGCATGCATCTTACCAAACGTAAATCCTGCAATCCAGTGGTCCACTTCAAGTGCGTAGTTCCCATTTAATCCATTGTCAGACATAGTTGTGTATTGAGTCGGCCAAGAAGTATCACCTTTTGAAAGAGTCCAGACATTGTTATCTTTCTGTTTGTGCCTGTGTGTGTGTGTTTTCAAAATAAGCATCTAACAAGGGCAGGTCGGTTCAGAGAGTTCATGTTCAAACAAGCTAAAGGAATGGCACTCAGGATGACTGGCAATACTATAACCCAAGATTTAAAACATAAATAAAAACAAATACATTAGTAACACATTAAAAAATGATTAAAAGGCAACACACCATCTTAGATGCCAAAGACCTTCTTGAGTTAAACAAAAAACCCATACCTTTTTGCTTGATGGCAGGTGGAGAGCGGAAAGGGAACCAACTTAGCTTTCCTCAGCAGGAAGTTACACAACCTGGGGGCTGACACCAAGAAGGTCCTCTTTCACATCCCTACTAAACACCACTCCTAATGGTGATGGTATGAAGAGAAGGGTCTGTCCCTAAGAGCTTAAAACCCAGGCAAGCTTGTACTGAGAATGTGGTCTTTCAAGTAGCCTGGTCCAAAGCCATCTTTTTCCAAGTGGCATGGATTCCGCAGACTTGTGGACTTATACATCCCTTTAAAAATGAA
Organism: Elgaria multicarinata webbii; assembly: GCF_023053635.1. NCBI lineage: Eukaryota > Metazoa > Chordata > Lepidosauria > Squamata > Anguidae > Elgaria > Elgaria multicarinata. The sequence goes on from NC_086184.1 coordinate 7,385,824, forward strand.
TTATCTCAATGGGTAGACAACAGAATAGAACATGCTTGAAAATCTTCAAAACAGAGGCAGAACAGATTTAACAAAATCCAGGCATCCCTACTTATAGGATGCAATAACTTAATGGACTCCATTCCTGAGCTGCCATATTGTTTCCGGCTCCATTGCCCAAATGGACTCACTCTGATTGATGGTCCTCAAGGTCATAGTAAAACACACACACACAATTGTTCCTGCAAGCCTGAATTCTATCCACGCTTGGTAAAAAGCAATCCTGCATCTTACTCCTTACACTTGTGCTGTAGAAAAATCCAAATTCAGAAAGTGTCTGAATAGAAAACTGAGTTTTGGTAGGTTTGGGGGGGGGAGTCCTCTTAAGAGATGAAAGAAGTCAAGGTCATCTAAATGAATTCAGGGAACGTATTTTAACAAAGAGCTAGATCAAAGCATGGCAGCATTTCGTCTTCATGACATTTGTAAAATTCAGTATTAAAGTCATTCAACTTATGGAATAAAAATTGATGAGTGCTTATATCAAGGACAGTAATTTCTCAAACAAAATCATGAAATCTGAGTTCTCACAGTCTTTGATCAAACATTAACTGCACGTATTTCCCCTTGTCTTTCTATTAATTATTATTATTATTATTAACAGGACCTTTTTTTAATTCAGAGTGTGCTGTCCAGGGCACCTGCTATCAACCCCCAATATAATAAAGGCTCTCAAGCTGTAAAATCTGACCATTTTGCTCCTTTTAAAATCAGCCAGTAAAACTTCCCAGTGCCCTAATTTTAATGCTGAAGCTCCTACAAGAAGAAATAAAATGTCTGGAAACTTATCGGGTTTTTTTTTTTTGTTGTTGTTGTTGGAAGGATTACATTGTTGTTGTTTCTAAATAGAGATCTATTGGTTCAAAACATGATATGAATTCAGTTTGCTTTAAATGACCTGGGCCTTTAGATATATGGGGCAATGGGGCAGGGGAGAGAATGTTTTCACCTCTGTTGAGAATTTTGTATGAAGCCTTACTCTGAATTCCTCGAGGGCTTAATGGCTAGTGGTAAAATGTACTCTTGGACTGTACAGAGAACAGGGAGTGTATAACACGATTGAAAATAGGGATGTGCAAATGGAAAAAACTTGACCTTGGTGACATTCTCCAAGTTCCATCTTGAACCTCATTCTGACTTGACTCCAGATCAGATTTCAAGCTGATTTTTTTTTCTGTGTGAAAATCTATGGCCCTTTCTACACCCATTTAAATTCCCCCCTTCTAATTCTGTATTTTAATCTTATATCCATTTCTGCTGCGTGGTTTTATCCTGGTTGTGCTTTTTATACTGTATTTTGTATTTGTGTTTTTAGACTGTTGGCTGTTTTATTATGGTTTTAATTTTTATGAACTGCCCAGAGAGCTTCGGCTATTGGGTGGTATAAAAATGTAATAAATAAAACAAAAAAATTAAAAAAATAAATTAAAAAGTAAGTAGGAAAAAAACATATCCTGACCCCTTGCAGTAGAGACAATGAGATGGGAGAAAGGGGTGGGTTTATTGGTGACCGTATCACTGTCAATAGTCAGATGTAATATGAAAGTGACTAAAGTATTTAGAAAACTTTTAATATATTGAGCAAGATAGCTACTCTGTATAGTTCAAATATATAGAGATAAACTAAATGGTATTACATTAAAATATTAAAAGAGACAATAAAGAACCAAAAAAAAAAAAAAAAGTAAAGAGTTGAAAGACAGTGCAGTGTAATGGTTAGATCATTCCTCAACATGCTTCCCTCCATAAGCTCAAGATTTCAATTCCCAACCACCCAGGCAGCAGGGCCAATGATGAGGAATATCAGGAGTTGTAGTCCAAAACATCTGAGATTACCTGTTTGGGGAAGGCTGATAATTAGTACTGGTCCAACTTCCTACTCAACTATGTAGGTCACTTTGACCCTAACCTACCTCACAGGACTGTTGTGAGGAGGGGAGGGGAGTGAAGAGAACCATGTGACCTGCTTTGAACTCCTTGGAGGAAAAGTAGGATATAGATGTACTAAATAAAATGAAATCAATGATGCCTCTTGGCTGATATTTCTCCAATGCTGGTATTTTCTTATGCTCTCTGTTGGGTTTTATTGGATTGAACATTTTGCCTTTCTTAAAGTGTTGGATAATGCCCATGTTTTATGGTTTGGGTTGTGAGCTGCCTTGTGCGTCCTTGGCAAAGGTCATGAAAACTGAGCTGGGAGACTTTGGGAACACCTGGAGGAAAAGGTGACTACAAATTGATGGTTTGGTTTACAAAGGAGCCTGGGAAAAAAGTTCTGGGCTCCATGTTTGGAGAATAGCATTTAGTGAGCCAAAACAGGATTTAATATCATAGAGCTGCCAATTAGAATGCTTTATGGCCGAAGCTGGAAACCAGAAGGATGTTTCATTACTGTATATTAGAGAACACTTTTGTCAAGAGAATAACGAGCTGGTGGGTAACCTCTTGCCAAGAACGCCATTCCAAGAGAGAGCTGAAGACAAGTGACCTGGCATTTGTGGTTCTGATCTGTTCCATTCCTATTTGTACCATGGTCTCGACGACGTTAGGGCAGGAGCCAGAAGAGAAAGCCATTGGTGTATAACAACCGAACAGTGGGTCATGTGCCAAGAAATTGAGGTGTTATGAAGTCCTGAATATGTGCAAATATGTTTTATGTTAGCCCTAGTCACCTTTCTGGAAACCCAGGCCAGTCTCTGAAGGTTACGCAGTAGGACGTTGATGTTATTAAAGTCTCTCAGGTTGGCTTTTAGCACCACCCACACTGTACATATTATTCCTGGCATCTTGCCACCTCGATACTTCTTATTGGAATCTCAAAGTCCACAACACATTGGTTTGGAAGTCTTGTAACTCTATTTATGGTGCTAGTTTTTACACTATAGCAACATGGGAATGAAAGTGTTCTGGGATGAATTAGCATGTACAAATGAGGATACTGGAATGACGAACTACATCCTGGTGGGAAAGGAATAAGTACGGCTTTTGTCCCCAGGTAAAATTTAGTGCTAAGCATCTCTTATCTTGGCAAGAATGTGGAAGTATGTAAAGTAGGTTGTTGGAATTAGGGCACATAAAATATCACAATTTCTTTTATTTATTAATTATTTATTTATTTTATTTACAATATTTATATGTCACTCCCCATTCAAGAATTTCAGAGTGATGAACGATAGAATAAAAGAATAAAAACAGAAAAACACAAACACTAAAATACATTTTTAAAAGAACAAGGTGAAAATAAAACCGCGGCTGGTTATTGAAGGAAAGCTTCCTGGATCAATAATATTTTCAGGAGGTGCCGGAAGGAATACGAAGTGGGTGCCTGCCTGAACTCCACAGCAGGGAATTCCATAGAATGGAGACCACCGCACTGAAGGTTCTTCTCCTGGTGGACCCCATTCAGACCATAGGTCCATGTAGAACCACCAGGAGCATGCCCTCAGATGATTTCTGTGACCAGGCAGGTAGGGGAGAAGGCACTCTTTCAGGTTTCTTGGTCCCAACTTGCTTAGGGTTTTGTACATAAGTATTAGAACCTTAAACCTGGCACAGTAGCAAAAAAAAGTTCTTTCTTTTATCACATTGTACAGAGATTACTGCCATTTCTGTTTGGAAATTCTACCTTAAAAAAAAAAAAGAGAGAGAGAGAGAGAGAGAACAGGATCGAAACATACCCATACACCCACCCAAAAAATAAGTGGGAACTAACCCAAATCTGTAGGCCTTTCCTGTAATCACTAACTACAAACCCAGAATTTGAACTCAATAGTCAGGATGGACCAATGAATCAATTTCAGTTTCACTGTTTCTAAATTAATTTATTTACAACATTTATATCCCTTCCAATTATCTAACACAGATTCCAGAATGGTGAACATAGATATGAACAGCAAAAGAAAGATTACACAAGCAAATTAAAATTAATCAATTCAAAAACAAAGGCTCGAGAAAAAAACATTTCCTTGCCTAATATACACATTTTTGGCAAATAATTTCTTGGCATGTGCTCCGCTCCTATTAGAAGCGCAGAAGCAGGAGCGAATTGGCCTGCTCTGCCTTGCCCAGAGGCGGAGTAGAAGCGGACCGCGGACCCCTAGAAGCAAGGCGAAGAGAAGCGCCCATTTTCGGAGCGCTTCTCTTTCCGCGGAGCGCTCCGATCGCCATCTTGAAACATTTCGCCCATAGATAACTGGGTTGTTTTTGAAGCTATCGTTCTGAAAATTCTTGTGATTAGACAGTCGTGGATGGGGTCATTTTGAGACTACTCTCACCTCTCTGCGTCGTGCGGGTCGCGTGCTATATTTTTTTAAAAATCGGGTCAACAAACGGACAGCGCGGGTCAAACAGCGGTTTTCGCCCATAGGATTGCATTGCGGAAAAGAATCAGGGATAACTGGGTTGTTTTTTAAGCTATCGTTCTGAAAATTCTTGTGCTGAGACAGTCGTGGATGGGGGTCATTTTGAGACTACTCTCACCTCTCTGCACGGTGCGGGTCGCGCACTAGAATTTTTTAAAAAGTAGGGTAAAGTTGGGAAAAAGATTACCTTTTCGATTGCTGAGGGGCAGAGTCAACTCCCGGTCATGATCACATGATCCCAAAGTTGGAGGAGGGGATAGGCAAAACGGGTAACTTGGGATTCTGGGAAACTTCTCTTTCTTAGTCTGAACGGACTTTTCCCAGTGTTTTTTAAAACAGTAGCCCCACCAAATGCACAAACACAACCTGTGAAATCATATACTAAGCCAATAATAAGAGATAGAAACACAGCACTGCTACCCACCCTAACTTTGGGGAACAACTGAAAAGATGTGGTGCAAGGGGATGAGCTCCCCTAGGGCATCTCATTGTGGATGTGCCCCCACTCTCTCCTGTACTTGGAAGGCCATCAGAGCCTTCCAAAGAGAGTAACCCGGTGGAGCAATGCCTATCATGAGTTGAAGTGAGCAGTCTACTTCTCTTAGTGGTGGAGCGATGCCTATCATGAGTTGAAGTGACAGTTCTACTTCTTAGCGGTGGAGCAATGGCTTTCATGAGTTGAACTGACAGCCTTGCTTCTTAAAAGACTGGATGACCACCAGTCAAATTGGCAGCTGCTGCTTCCCCCTCCCCTGGGCACGTCCCCCTATTGCTGGTAAAAGACAGATATAGCCTTTTTAAAAAAGTTCTTCTTGATGTTTATTCAGCAACCCCTTTTAATTCCACCCCTCCTTTGTTTATTTATATGCATTACTGGCTTATCCTTGGCTCACTTCCTTATGCCCCCAGAAATGTCTGCTGCCTGCCTGCCTGCCTTCCCTCTCTCCTCCCCTGCCCGCCTTGCAGGGATGTTGTGTGTGTCTGGCTTTGACTCAGGGGAGAAGTCCTTCCTGCGCTCACTTGGAGTTTTGGAAGTTCCAAATCCATTTTTCAAGTGTGGAAGAAGATTCATATAGGTTGATCTCTACTCCCCAATTCATGGCATGTTGGGATTTCCTTTGAAATGGCCCCATTGAGAGGTCTGCAGGTTTAAGCCCCGCCAAAAAACAGGGGATGATGGGACTGCCTTGAGTCTTGGCATGCGGCGTATGTATCCCTGGATAAGCTGTCATGGTGGTGAGTTTGAGGTTTTTTTTTAACGTGCAAATTGACGGAGCTATTGGAAAGGAGTGTGAATGGGTGTTGGATTTTCATAAATTCCCCCAAAATCAGGGGATGATGGGACTGCCTTGAGTCTCGGCGTGCTTATGTATCCCTGGATAAGCTTTCATGGTGGCGAGTTTGAGGTTTCTAACGTGCAAATTGACGGAGCTATGGAAAGGGGTGTGAATGGGGTGCCCGATTTTCAAAAATTCCCCAAAAATCAGGGGATGATGGGATTGCCTTGAAACTTGGCATCCATGTGGACACATGGATAAGCTATCATGGTGCCAAGTTTGAGGTTTCTAACGTGCAAATTGATGGAGCTATCGAAAGGGGTGTGACTTAGGGTTATGGGTGGTGCGTTAGAGGTTAGAGCCCCGCCAAAAATCAGGGGATGATGGGACTGCCTTGAGTCTGGGCATCCATATGAACACATGGATAAGCTGTCATGGTGGCGAGTTTGAGGTTTCTAATGTGCAAATTGATGGAGCTATCCCAAGGGGTGTGAATGGGGTGCCCGATTTTCATAAATTCCCCAAAAATCAGGGGATGTTGGGATTGCCTTGAAACTTGGCGTGCGTGTGTATACGTCCATGAGGTGTCATGTTGCCAAACGTGAGGTTTCTAACTTGAACCGAAAAAAAGTTGTTTAATTTTTTAGCTTTCAATGCAACCCTATGGGGGGAAAAACGGAGCTCCGATCCGGATCCGGAGCTCCGAGCGGAGCGGAGCAGAAATGGGTGGAGCAGGGGCGGGGCGAAGTGGCCCTATCCGAAAATCGCAGATCTGGAAGTGAAGCGGAGCGTGGGGTCCATGCACACCCCTAATAATTTCCTCTAATATAACACATCCTTAAATTTTATTTTCTATACCCTTTGCATTTATGTGTGCCTTTTTCCTGTATATATACTTTGTGGAATATATTTGGGGAGGGGGATATGGAGAACTCCACTGCAAAATCCAGTAAAGTGCACTTTTCAAAGGATAAATGAGTTTCGGATCATGTATTGGTTAGAAAATGCAAAACGAGGTAAGCCTGAGTTAAAATGCTAACCAAACAAATGTCTCCCTCATCCCTAATCCATGGCCCTTTCTACACCTAAAGATTATCCCAGGAAAATGGACAGATCACCCCTGCCTGGTCCCGGGATCCCCTGTGTGTCATTGGATGCACAGGGATGATCCCGGGATGATCCCACGAAAAAAAGCAAGTGTAGAAATGGCCCATGGCTATTAAATTACATTCAGGACAGCATATAAGAATTTGCAAAGATAAGAAGAGCCCTGCTGGATCAAACAAAAGGTCTTTCAATTCCAACTTCCTGTTACCCACAGTGGTTGATCAGATACCTTTCTGATATTCTAGGAGTATTTTTACTCTGATCCCAGAGATAGTATATAACAATCATGCACAGATAGCCTCCATGAATTTGTCTGTAAGAACCTTAGGGCTCATCTACACCAAGCAGGATATTCCATTATGAAAGTGATATGAAAGCAGTATATAAAAGGCAGGAGCCACACCACTGCTTTTTAGCAGAATTGCAGTGTACTGACAACTGTTGGGGCCCATTGACACATACCTCATACCGCTTTCATAGAGTTATATCCTGGTGTAGATGTGTCATGGGCCCCAACAGTAGTCAGTGCACTTCGGTACCACTATAAAGCAGTAGTGTAGATGCTGCAGTGCACTTCAATACCGCTCTAAAGCAGTAGTGTGGTTCCTGCCTTTTATATACCACTTTCATACCACTTTCATAGTGGAATATCTTGCTTGGTGTAGATGTGCCATGGGCCCCAACAGTTGTCAGTGCACTTTGGTACCACTATAAAGCAGTAGTGTAGATGCTGCAGTGCACTTCAATACCGCTCTAAAGCAGTAGTGTGGTTCCTGCCTTTTATATACCACTTTCATACCACTTTCATAGTGGAATATCTTGCCTGGTGTAGATGTGCCATGGGCCACAACAGTTGTCAGTGCACTTCAATACCGCTCTAAAGCAATAGTGTGGCTGTAGGGATAATGTAGGGATGTCACAAAGCCTGGAGTCTTTGCAGACAGCAAACTGTCGGGAGATAAAAGGTGGAAATGACAAACCTCGTGATCTCAGTAATTGGCTATTGTCTAAGAGCAGTGCGTCACGATTTGACTTCCAGCTTAATCCAGGGAGCAAACATGGTAACAGAGCTAGTTAGCAAACTCCAGTAATGAGAAAAGTTAATTACCTTACTCGAACCTGACAATGGATGTTGACTCACCCAAGGAGGAGGGGGAAATTGAAGGAGTACAGAATGGTATATAAACTCTTGACATGCTCCTTAATAAACGTGATATTCCATCATCACCCATCGTGTGCGTGAGTTACTACATGTGGCACCTGCCTTTTATATACCACTTTCATACGGCTATCATAGTGGAATATCCTGCTTGGTGTAGATGAGCCCTTAGACAACATAGACATGGATTCATGCCTAGGAAATGCACTGTTCGCAGGAGTGTTAATCATTCTCATCTTTGTCCTTCCATCATTGTAAATTTGAAATGACAGCTTAGCATGAAGTGCCCTCTGGTGGTGGTTTAGATTTCTCTTCTGAAAGAATATCATATTCATCACTATCGTTCTTATCATAAGAACATAAGCAGAGCCGTGCTGGATCAGACCAAGGGTCCATCTAGCCCAGCATTTCCCCCAGCAACTGGTGGATATAGGCTTGCTGCCTCTGATACTGTTAATTGACAATTGATTTCATTTACTTTTATTTGAAACATTCCTTGGCTGCCTTTCAGGGAAGAAGCTCTCCCACGTTGGCTTACAGCAATAAAATACATAAAAACAGTTAAAACATTAAAAGTGGTAAAAACATGAACACAATAAAATAGCAATAAAAACAACAATAAAAGCTAACAATAAAACCATTTTATTCTCACAACAACCCTAAGAAGTAGGTTAGGCAGGGCTCATCTACACCAAGCAGATATTCCACTATGAAAGTGTTATGAAAGCAGTATATAAAAGGCAAGAGCCACACCACTGCTTTATAGCGGTATTGGAGCGCACAGACAACTGTTGGGGCCCATTGACACATGCCATATACCGCTTTCGTAGTGCTATATCCTGCTTGGTGTAGATGTGCTGTGGGCCCCAACGGTTGTCAGTGCACTTCATTACCACTATAAAGCAGTAGTGTAGATCCCGCAGTGCACTTCAATACCGCTATAAAGCAGGAGTGTGGCTCCTGCCTTTTATATACCGCTTTCATACCGCTTTCATAGTGGAATATCCTGCTTGGTGTAGATGAGCCCCCTGTCTCTGGTCTTAAAGTGTGGATAGGTCGATATGGGTGAAAATGGTCCTTCAAGTAACTTGGGGCCTTGCTAGACTATGCCGGATAAGCCAGCAGGAGTGCACCAGTTGCTGGGGAACATGGGTGGGAGGGTGTCCTGCTTGTAGGTCCCTGATTGAAAGCTGTTTGAAAGCAAGCAAGCAAGCAAAATGAGTATCATATTAAGTTGTATGATGTAGCTTTGGCTCTAGTACATCCAATCCTTCTCCAGCAAAGGATTCCATTTATATAACCTTGGTTTTAAATCAAGACTATTACTCACCAATGCTTGCCAATAATTCCTTCTCTTTTTTTAAGCTTTATGTTGGAGAGGAGCTATCCATCTTTCCTTTCCTTTTTAAAGACAATGTAAAAGTCCAAAAGGAAATAGCCTGTGCTATTTCATTTAAGTGTACAAGGCGTTTTGCTTGGCTTGGGGAACTAGGCATCTTATTTCACTTATTAAATTAATTTATTTAAATTACTTGCAGGTCACCTTTAAGGAGGTTCACCTAGCATCTACACTGTATTCTTTCAGATGCTAGGTGAAGACCTTTTTACTCTCTCAGCATTTTAACAGTCTATAAATTTAATCTTAACTTTGCTGTTTTAAACTTGTATTTTAAATTTGTATTTCTGCACGGCTGCTGATTTTATCCTGGTTGTGCTTTTATATTGTATTTTATATCATGATTTTATACTGTTTGTTTTATACTTCGCATGGTTTTAAATTTTGGTTTTAATTTTTGTCAACTGTCCAGGAAGCTTCGGCTATTGGGTGGTATAAAAATGCAATCAATCAATCAATCAATCAATCAATCCCATAATCACCATAATCTATAAACTGTACTTAGAATTAGGTGTTTTGAGTTGCATTTATTTAATCATAACCCATTTTGCTCACCTACATTTTGGAAACCTTGCAATTTGCAGTATAAAAAGCATTACATGTATATTCAAAGTTTTGGAATAGAAAAGAGTTAGATTTGTCCATTTTTACCCATTCTACCATCAACCACTCTCCAAATTTGCAATGCAATGGAGGAGCAGGATTTAATTGTGCCATCTAGTGGACACAAGTGGAAAAACAAAACTTCTGTACTACTAGAATTTACTGACATTCACAAAGTTATCCATATCTGGGGGGTGGGGTGAGAACATGAGAGTTAAAAATTTAATGTAGGAGAAACCAAACATTTTCAGTGCTTTGCTCATAAATACCTGGTCTGAATCCCTGTGCATTCAAGAATATTAGTGATTAATTAGAGCTGCCACCTTTTTTCTTTCATTCCCTGGCAGGCTCCAGATCTTTAGTGGCAATGTGGCAGGCAGGTATATCATGGTCCTGTTTATGCTGGGAAAAGCTGTACCTATTGAATTGGGCCAGTGCAGATGGGCGAGAATTTCATTTCAATTCATTTTTCTTAAGATTTTACCAAAATTCTTAATATTTTGGAGAGCAATAACTTGATTTAAAAATAAATAAATACATAAATACATAAATAATATTAGCAACAAAAAGTAAAACTGACAATCATCTATTATACTCAGAAGCCTGCATGAGCACAAACGTTCTTATCTGTGCTCCTTAGGGCAAGGCAGTAGGAAAAACTTTGCTGAAACACCACCAAGCCTGTAGCCCTGGGCAGGATCTACACTATTCATTACACTGTTGTTTAAGTGCATTGTTGCGTCTTCCCTTGCTACGTTACAAAATGCAACTTGAGCCCAGTCAATCGAAATACCTTTTCTTCTATCGTTTTACCCCGGCACACTCTTCTTTAGAACGTTCTTCATTATGCTCATACCGGCTCTGAAGTAAACCTCCTTCTTCTGGTGACTCTGAGCTAGACCTGCTGGGATAAGCCGGCAGGGAGGCGGGGCGACGCGTAGGGACGAGGGAAGCCCTGCAGCGTCTTAAAAGGGCCACGTGCGCCCCGAAAGATAAGCAGTTTTTTTAAAAAATTAAGCCTCTGTCCCCTCTTTCACCGCCCTCCCTCCCCCTCCCCCTCCCCCTCATCGCGTTGTGCCAGCTCTCCCTCCCCTCGTCTAGAAAAGCCCTCACTTGTCCTAATCAGGAAGCAAAGACCATGGTCATGAGACATGACTTTGAAAGACGGCATTGAAAACAATGAAAGGTTGGGGCACGTTGTTAGTTTTAAAACGATTTTAACAGAAAGTGGAACGGTTTTAAAAGTCAGAAGAAACGTAACAACAACAGCATCACGTGACTGCTGACATCATCTCTGCCAACTTGTTACGTTTCATCTAGACAAGTGTAGACGGGCCCCTGGTATACATTTCATCATCCCATAGCCAACAACAAGAAAAATTTTGTGCCCTATATTTCCTCCTTTACAGATGGCATTGAACCACTGAATGTCTGATAAGAGGCAGGAGGAGCATTCTATTGTGAACGAGGGTGGTATATAGATTAAAGAGCACAGGGAGGCTAACATCTGGTGCCCTTCAAATATTTGGGCTACAATTTCCATCAGCCCCCACTAACATGGACAATTATTAGGGATTCTGGGAGTTCTAGTCCAAAAGATTTGGAAGACAAATGCTTTCCCTGATGTTCCCCATCAGGAAAGTGACTTTAGACATGTGTATCATTGCTCAGCTTCCTTCCTTCCTTCCTTCCTTCCTTCCTTCCTTCCTTCCTTCCTTTCTCTCTCTCTCTCTCCCTCTCTCTCTCTCTCTCTCTCTCTCTCTCTTTCTCTCTACCCACCCAATGAGAACCTCGAGAGAGCTCACAAAACAAGATTGGAAATCATAATATTAATTTAAAAGCACCAGATTAATTATTGTAAATATGAATGTTTACAAAGATAATTCATCAAACTGTTCATCTACATGATCACAGATCTGCATCCTTCTCCTTCAGCTCCTTTGAAAGAAATCATGACAGCTAATTGAGAGCCATCTCAGTGTATTCACAGAGGATCTATCTAGTGAGAAGATATGAACATCCCATCCACCCCCCACCCCCCACCCCACCCACCCCGAAGTCTTCAATTCTGCAATGAATACTATTTTAGCCAACACAACATCTTGGAGAGTTCATGTTCCTCTTCCGATTTTGAAATATTTGACTAGCTGCTTTTGATTGGCTTCTTGGCTATGGATGGGCCCTGCTCTTTCATTTGGAGCAGGGAGCAGAAATATTTTGCAGAAGCTTTTCACACCATATCCCTTCCTTGGCTCTGAAGACCCAAAAAATGCCCAGAATTGCCTAGCTTAGATCTGGCTAGGAACGCTTCTCTGGACCACTTGGAGTAGCAGTAAGCCTGGGGTCATGCCTCCATCTATGTACACAGGTGGCAAGATGCCCATCAGGAAGACATGTCATTGGATTAGTGGCTTGCGTGGAGGGAGGCCTTTCAAAATTGTGCTAACAATGGGAGTGCTGGATTGGTGTCACCTCTGGAAGGGCTTGGCTGGCATTTTGGCTAAGGTCCCTCCTGATACTCCAAGATGTTCAGCACTTTGGCATGGAAAAAACCAAGGCAGGAGGCCCATTGGGAAGGGAGATGTATGGCTGTTGATGGAGTTAAAGCACCAGCTGTTTGAAGGGGATAAGAACTCTATGGAAAAGGCCCAGAAGACGGCAGCCAGATATGGGAGAGGAGGAAGCCTTTGCAGGTCTGTTCTTAAAGCCAGACCAACCAAATGTGGCCAATGTTTGGGGTGTGCTAAGCACATCTCTGAGAGAGCATTGCTTGTTGGATGGGGGTGCTTACAAAACTCAGCTCTGTGAGATTCTGACCCAGATTTTAAGGACCTGCTGTCCCAGATATACTGGCCAGAACAGAACTCCAATTATCCGAATTGGTTCTTGTTCTGGAAGTATATTTTTGGAAGTTTGCAAGCCGGGTGGTCATGAGGAAGGTGTGTGTGTGTGCCCTGTTCTGTTTTCCCCTCTCTACCAGGGAAGGGACAAATCACTGTTGCCTGAGGTCTGAAAGAAATTGCTTGCAGGGGGCTTCTGAAATTAGGCTGAGGGTCACCCCTGCTCCAGAGTAGGGATGGCAAATGTATCCGTTTTGTTTTCTCTTGCATCCCAATTTTCTAAGTCTCACATTTTTCCCCCTATCCAGAATGTGAAGACACTTGCAAATGTTGTTAAATCCTTATAAAAGCCAACGGGAAATTTCTATCAAATTCTTTCCTCTCTCTCTCTCTCTCTCTCTCTCTCTCTCTCTCTCTCTCTCTGAATGAGAGCCCCCCTCCCTCTTGCTACCAATTGTCTCTGCTGCAGAGGCCATCAATGGTAGGGTGACCAACTGTCAGAATTTCCCCGGATTTGTCCTGGTTTTTGTTCTTTCCATGGTGTCAGGGGGGATTTTCTATAATTTTCAATAATGTCCTGGAATGACACACCTTCCCATTTAAGGCTGCCATTAGCATGGCAGGAGGGAATGACATGCTTTCTTGAGGCACATCATTCCCCCACCCCGAGCTCCAATTGAGGTCTTAAAGGGGAAAGTGGGTCATTCGTGGACATTATAGAAAAGGCCCCAATTGGAGTGGATGGTGGTGGTGCAGAATGAAATCCTTTCCCCTCCTCCGCTCCAATCTGGTTCTTTAAGGTGGCAGGGGAATAACGTACTTTCTGCAGGACTCAGAAAGCTGCTTCCCCACACACACACTAGGTGTCCTCTTTTTTGGTTTCCCAAATATTCTCACCCTAATCAATGGGGGAGGAAGCAGCAGCCAGGCACCTCTCCATCATGCCTGGGTCCAGCTCCAGCTGAGAGCCCCCCCTTCTGCTACCAACTGTCTCTGCAGAGGCCATCTGTGGGGGAGGAAGCAGCAGCCGGGCACCTCTCCATCGTGCCTGGCTCCAGCTCCAGCTGAGAGCCCCCCCTTCTGCTACCAACTGTCTCTGCAGAGGCCATCAGTGGGGGAGGAAGCAGCCTAATAGATCAGTTCTGCTTCAGAAATTGAAGCAGGCCACTCTGGAATCTGAGATCTTTGAGAAATTTGGATGAAGAGAATTTCAGGTGCGTCTGATCCTGATGGGGACATGCATCAGCCCCAGCTATACATCTGCAGAAAGCCACTTCCTTTTTGCAAACCTCTCCGCTGAGTTGTGGTAAATCACCCAAAGAAACTTATTTCAAATCTGTGGCCATCGCTAGATGGGGTGAAATCCCAGGGCATACCCTGGGATCGTCCCTGTGTGTCCACATGACACACAGGGGATCCCAGGATCAGGGAGGGATCACCCCTCCCTTGCCCTGGGATCTTGCCCTCTCCGTTAGCCCAGTTGTTCCGCACTCTTTGGGGCACCGCAGGTTGACCGGACTCCACACAATTCCTCACAATGAGCTGGGAGGAGCATTGCACCCATCTGGGGTAGGGTGCGGGGAGTGAGAAAAATAATTTATATTTAAAAATTACTGACCTTTTGCACACAAACGTTCGTGCGCTGCTGGCCTTTTAATAAAAAAATGGCAGGCGCGATGCCTCTCCTTCTGAGGTGTCGCGCGTCACGTGTAAACAGAGAAGGGATCTCGCGTTGAACACAATGCAAGATCTTCCCACCTGTGTCGTGGGCTAACAAGTAGGTCTAGCTAAGGCCTGTATCTTTAGCCAACAGGAGCTCATTCCAAGTTCTGGGTATGGAGTCCAGATCTGAAGTCTTTTTTTTATCACTGGTGATCCTCATTAAACTGCTGGCATGGTGTAGATTACATTCCAATCCTCAAATTCCTTGCCATTTATGTTTTGTATGCATTTTGCTTTGATATGCTGCCTGTTTTAATGAAGAACAGGGTATGCCAACGGTGTATTGCATACAACAGTCCTTTAACAAGAAGTTTGCCTCTTAATAAAGTCACACACACACACACACACACACACAGAGAGAGAGAGGGATAAAACCCATCATATAATATCAGCTGTTTTGCAAAAGAAGCAAAATGAACGTCATATTTCAGATTTCACATCTTTCTAGGAAAAGATCATAATAAGGTGAACGTCATATTTCAGATTTCACATCTTTCTAGGAAAAGATCATAATAAGGTGGTCACTTCTTAAACTGCACACTTTTTGGTAAAGAGCTTAGAGAAACCAATGTCAAATCCCAGATTGAACCCAGCTACTGCTTCGTTTCTTTCTTTCTTTCTCCCCGCCCCCCCCCCCCGGCATTTTTCTTTCTTTCTTTCTTTCTTTCCCCCTCTTTTTTGATGTCGGCCTTACTTCCTGCAGATATACATCAAATTAAATTCTTTACTAAGCTCACAATGGTGTCCCCCACCCCAACCCTTCCTTTCAGCAGGAAGGCAATGCTCACCTGAATGAAATATCATCTCTCCTTAATGGCTTTTGAGAGCAAAGTCACTTTTTACATTTTTTTAAAAAGGGGAGCAATGACAGTAGAGGTGCTGGGAGAAGGTAGAAGAAATGTCTGCCATGGATTTGTGTTGCTTCATTGACCTAAAACTTGCATTACATTAAGGGGGGAAATGGGGACTTTGTTCTAGTAATACTGCAGCCTCAGGGAAGGGGCAAATTTGAGATGGATTGGTCAATGGCTGGTTGCCAAACAATTTCTGCAAGATCTCGACATTCATGGCAATGCTGACTTCCAGGTGTGCTAGATGATGGAATGGCAGATGCCGCTGAACTTATCAGATCTCAATGGACAGAATAATGAAACAGGGCATGTTGTCCCAGAAACTGCATCCCTTTCATCTGTGTATCAGTAGACTGCAGCTGTAGGAGAACTACTGATGGGGTTGGTTGGGTCAGCAGAAAAGGTCCCCTGCTCTTGTAGTAGTAGGCAGAAAAGAAGAAGGAAAGCTTCCAGCATGGTGATGTGATTGCCTCCTGAAACCAGCAGAGCACCTAAGAGAGGGCAACAACGTTAAGTCTCCCATCCCGCTCAATAGTCCGTCTTAAGACTGTGACCAATGCAGACATTATAGCTTTAACACCAAGTTGGCTCCTACCACCTCTGACCCTTCAGAATGAAGTCTCCGGGAGAACTCAAAAACTTGTCCACTATTTTGTGAAATTGTGTTTGGTCCAAATGAAGTCATTGGCCTACTGTGGAATTCTCCTTCTTCTTATAGGCCAATGTAGCTGACTTTGTTGTCTGGTATGGATTACTACGGCCTTAGCTAGACCTAAGGTTTATCCCGGGATCGTCCTGGGGTCATCCCTGTTCATGTAAATGACACACAGGGGATCCCGGGAGCAGGCAGGGACGACTCCGTGACGATCCTAGGATAAACCTTAGGTCTAGCTAAGGTCTAAATTTACGCTCAATCTCTCCTCTTTTGCTTTCTTACCATGTGGGTTAACCCAGGGCCAGGTAAGACAATAAGACCACATGTCTTAACATGGGGAACTGGAGCTTTGTCTTCAGTACACACACACACACACACACACACACACACTGCAAAGTCCCATCTCGCACCAGCAACAGGACATCTCTCCATTGCCCCTCTGGAATGATATCAGGCACAGACACTCATGTGCTTTCATTGTTTACTAAAGTCACACTAGTTTTACCAGTCTTTTCCAACCAAGCCTAAATGCTCTTATGCTTTTAGTGATGCATTGTTTGGTAACAGATTGTGAACTGCTTTGGTATTTTTAATAATAATAATAATAATAATAATAATAATAATAATAATAATAATAATAGATGGAGGCTGGGAGGGGCTCGGAATACATATTACCCTAGCTTCCTCAGTCCCCTCCCCCAGCACACCCCCTTTCTCCCTGTCTGAGGTTGGTTTTGTGACCTCAGAGAGGCAGACGGTGCAGTTCTCACCCCGCCAGCTGGGAGTGGGGAGCATGGGTCCCTGGATCCCCAGTTTGAGTACTGCCTCCAAGCTCAGAACCAGGTATCTGATTTATCTTACCCCCACCCTGTCAGGCTCTGTCCTGGGACCATTTATTTATTTATTTATTTATTTATTACATTTCTATACTGCCCAATAGCTGGAGCTCTCTGGGTGGTTCACAAAAATTAAAACCACTCAAAGTATAAAACAACAGTATAACCATAGGATTGCTCCCTCTGGAAAGAAGGATTGTTGGCTATTTACTGTCTTTGCCTGCAATCCTATACATACTCACCTGGGAGTAAACCAAATTGAAATCCATGGTGCTGACTTCTTAGGAGACATGTATACGATTCTGCAGTGATTTACACAGAACCTATATGTCATGTACCTTTTTTATTATTATTGGAGGGACAGGATATATTCTTTTTCTTTCTTTTCTTCTTCTTCTTTTTCTCTTTTTTAAAAGAATATTCTCCACTGGCCCCAAATGGTGTTTCCATATGAAAGACTCAGGATGTACTAGCTGTGAAACCTGATTTACAATTTTGGGCCACTCAGTCCTTTATGTCATTGCATACAAAGCAATCTCTTTTGAGACCAATCCAAAGCTTTGACTCATCCTGGAAATGTGTGCAAAACATCTTTGCCAACACTCCCTGCGAGACACGGTCTAGCAATGACTTAATCCTCTCTAATCCTCAGTTGAAAAATTACACAGATACTGCAAACTTTGAAGAAAGAATATATTAAGAGAGAGAGAGAGAGAGAGAGAGAGAGAGAGAGAGAGAGAGAGAGAGAGATGGGGGGATACTCCAACATGCATATTTCCAAGGTCAACAGGCCAGGTTTTTAAAGGAATCTTGTTTTTTGCTTCCACTTTATTGCTATCTCATATGAGTTGTGGTTCCATGAACATTATAAGACTGCCAAAACAATGTGCAGGTTCTGTTTTAAAAGGGGTGGGGGGTATTTATTTATGTATTTATTTATTACATTTTTATACCGCCCAATAGCCGAAGCTCTCTGGGCGGTTCACAAAAATTAAAACCACAATAAAACAACCAACATGTTAAAAGCACAATTACAAAATACAGTATAAAAAGCACAACCAGGATAAAACCACACAGCAAAATTGATATAAGATTAAAATACAGAGTTAGAACAGAAAAATTTAAATTTAAGTTAAAATTAAGTGTTAAAATACTGAGAGAATAAAAAGGTCTTCAGCTGGCGATGAAAGGAGTACAGTGTAGGCACCAGGCGGACCTCTCTGGGGAGTTTGTTCCACAGCCGGGGTGCCACAGCGGAGAAAGCTCTCCTCCTAGTAGCCACCTGCCTCACTTCCTTTGGCAGGGGCTCACGGAAAAGGGCCCCTGTAGATGATCTTAAGGTCCGGGCAGGTACATATGGGAGGAGGCGTTCCTTCAAATAACCTGGCCCCAAACCATTTAGGGCTTTAAATGTCAATACCAGCACTTTGAATCGGGCCCGGACCTGGACTGGCAGCCAATGAAGTTGTAAAAGGAATGTGAACTCACCGGTATAAGAGCAAAGGGACGGGAGCAGGCAGAGGAAACATCAGGGCCTGCTCCAATTGGACTCCCCTCCTACGGGAGCAGGACAATCCCATCAGCCCTGTTGACAGTCTACTTAATCTCTCTCTCTCTCTCTCTCTCCCCTCCTCTCTCTTTTCCCTCTTCCCTCCTGAATTACTTTTCCTTGTGTGTCATGTCTTTATTAGATTGTAAGCCTGAGGGCAGGGACTATCTTTTTTTTGCTAACTGATTGTAAGCTGCTCCGAGACCCTTTTTTGGCTGAGGAGAGGGGTATAAATATGATAAATAATAACAAAAATCAATAATAATGTTTCATATGCAAGCAAGTGTAAGGTGAGATTGACAAGTTTCCAAGTGGGCTGAAGGCAGCTGGGAGAAATAATAATAATAATAATAATAATAATAATAATAATAATAATAATAATAATATATTTATTTATTAATTTATTTGTTACCTGCCTCTCTCTCTGGATCGAGGCAGGGTACAACACAAATGCAAACACCATAAAATACATATAACTAATTAAAATGTTTAAAACTAATACGTTATTAAAAGCAGCACATTATTAAAAAGGCATCTTAAAATCCAACTGGGTAGGCCTGCCAGAAGAGATCAGTCTTTTTGGCTTTCTTAAATTCCGGAAGATTGTTAAGTTGACGAATCTCTCCCGGCAAGCCATTCCACAACTGGGAGCAGCAGAAGAAAAGGTCCTCTGGGTAATTGTTGTCAGCCTTGTTTTTGTTGACTGGAGTAAATTCTTCACAGAGGACCTGAGTTTGGGGGGTGGATTGTACTGGAGAAGGCGATCCCACAGGTAGCCTGGACCCAAACCATGTAGGGCTTTAAAGGTGATAACCAACACTTTATACTTCACATGGAAACTAATTGGTAACCAGTGAAGAGATTTTAAAACTGGTGTAATGTGGTCACCCCTAGGTGTACCAGTGACCAGCCTGGCTGCCACATTTTGAACTAGTTGAAGTTTCCAGACTAAGCACAAAGGTAGCCCTATGTAGAGCATATTGCAGAAGTTGAGCCAGAAGTTGAGAAGTTACCAGCATGTGCACAACCGTCTTTAGGTCTTCCGACTCTAGGAAGGGATGCAGCTGAAGCTGATAGTAGGCACTCCTGGCTGTCACATCTATCTGGGCTGTCATTTGGAGTGACGGATCCAGAAGCACCCCCAAGCTGCGAACACAGTCTTTCAGGGGGAGTGTAAGCCCATCCGGAACTGGTTGACACACCTCCAAACCCTGGTTATGGCCTTTGACAGCAAGAACCTCTGTCTTGTCTGGATTCAGATTCAGTTTGTTTTTCCTCATCCAGCCCATTACCGCCTCTAAGCATTCATTCAGAGGAGAAAAACCGAAACCTCTCCCACCCCCCGGCATTCAACATTAGCTTAAAGGATCAGTGGACGGAAGGTTGGTAGGACCACCAATGGGCCACTGCACAAGATTATTATTATTATTATTATTATTAATAATAATAATAATAATAATAATAATAATAATAATAATAATAATAATAAATTTCTTAACCTCCTCTCCCTTTGAATCGAGGTAGGGAACAACATTAGTACAACAATACAATATAAATCAAATACATAAAAGTAATTAAAAGAGTATATAAAAGAAATACAATATCAAAATCACAATCAAGGCATCGCGCCCGCCATTTTAAAAAAACTTAAAGGGCCAGCAGCGCACAAATGCTTGTGCGCAAAAGGTAAGTTATTTTTTAAATTTAAATTACTTTCCCCACTCCCCCCACCCTACCCCCGATGGATGCAGTGCTCCTGAGGAGCGCTGTGCCCTGTGCGTGGCTCCCAGCTCCTCACGAGGAATCGTATGGAGTTGGGTCAACCCACAGCACCCGGCCACATGTTCCTCGGCCTCGGGCTCAGCCCGGGACTGCAGAAAAACCAGGGCCAAAGGGGAGGGCAGTATCCCGGGACAAGGGAGGGATCATCCCTCCCTGATCCCGGGATACCTATGCGTCATGCGGACGCACAGGGACAATCCCAGGGATCACCCCAGGATAAAGCCCCATCTAGGTATGGCCTTAGTTAGTGATAGTAAGAGCTTTAAGCACTGCTAAAGGAAGTGAGGCAGGTGGCTACTAGGAGGAAGGCCTTCTCCGCTGTGGCACCCCGGCTGTGGAATGAGCTCCCCAGAGAGGTCCGCCTGGCGCCTACACTGTACTCTTTTCGTCGCCTGCTCAAGACCTTTTTATTCTCTCAGTATTTAAACACTTAATTTTAACTTAAATTTAAATTTCACTGTTCTAATTCTGTATTTCAATCTTATATCAATTTCTGCTGCGTGGTTTTACCCTGGTTGTGCTTTTTATACTGTATTTTGAATTTGTGTTTTTAGACTGTCGGTCGCTTTATTATGGTTTGAATTTTTGTGAACCGCCCAGAGAGCTTCGTCGATTGGGTGGTATAAAAATGTAATAAATAAATAAATAATAAAAAAATATGTTTTGTTTTGTTTTGCATATTTGTCCTCACTCTGGTTGCCTTTGTTCCCACCCCTATGCCTTCAGCACTATCCACCATGAAAATGCCCCCCCCCCGAGAGCTTCTCCCCAATTGCATTTGGCCCTCAACTGAAAGAGGTTCCCCACGTCTGCTCTATACCACATCGTGACCTCCAAAGCCATGTTAGGTTATTTTGTATCACATTGCAACTTAACAGCATTCATCCTGCTTCTTAGATGGCGGAAGTTATGGCCGGTGAAGGTTTCAGCTTTGGGGTGGGAGTGGGAAAATGCAAATTTGTCCCTGGATTTGGAGAGCCTGTCAGCGTATTTTCCCTGCTATTCTGCTCTGAGCATGAGATATTTATCCTACAGCTCTAAAATAGGTCAGTTGTTTTAGGCAACTGCTTGGAAAAGAAAATATATTCTCCATTGTTGTCGTTGTTCCTGCTTGGAGAACTCCTGTTGCAACAGCTGCCGATGATGTACAAAGCCTTGGCACATGGGTACATTTGCAATCCTGCCACTTTTGTGACTCTGACTCCATTGTCAGTAATCATAAGGCCTGGAAAAGGGATATTGGAGGCAGTCCAAACACTTATTTGGTCTTCAGGCTTCGATAGTACACTGGCAGCTGGGTGATCTTTGTTGAATTCCAAAAATGCAAAAACGTAGCTTGTTCCTACGGATCGGATGAGACGACAGAGCCAGATGCTACACAGAATGGTATCCACCAAGCCATGACACTCATGTAAATGCAGAGTCCTTGGTCCCTACCCCCTCTCCCCCACAGCCATTTCCCCAAATATTGTATTGACATTGGCACTCGGTCCCTTGGCAGATTAATTAAGTTGGGATTCGTCAGAGTAATATACATGTGACAGTGTAGGATAATATAATATAAACATGTTCCCAGAAAACCCATTGGGGACAGACCCCTCCCTCCCTGCACACACACATGCACACCTCTTTTGAAATCTAAGAGCGTGGTAGATAAATACCATTCTAACAGGCTCGGGTGGGGTTAATCTCTCAGGAAAATGAAGGCACTTTGCAGAATGTCATGCAGCCCCCTGGGACATGGGCTTGCTGACAGGCTTCAGTTAATTATGTTCACTAAATTTCTACCAGTGTTTTCTGTTCTCCCTTCACTGGATGGTCTAAAATCCAAGGCCTTGCATGACCAGATCAATGTGCTTTATGGGTGAACTGCTGAAAACGTACAGTATCTTTTTAAATTTGTTAATTGAGGGATGCACAGGTTGAACAAATATGTTTTGCAGGTGTCACAGGTCAGCTTAACTACTGCCAAGAGCTACTTGATTGCAGCTAGGGATGGCTGAGAATTGTGTTTCAGTTTAGTTTTGATAAGAATTTCTCAAACTTTGCAAAGTTCGCCATATTCTAGGGTGACCATCTGAAAAGGAGGACAGGGCTCCTGTATCTTTAACAGTGGCATAGAAAAGGGAATTTCAGCAGGTGTCATTTGGATATACGGAGAACATGGTGAAATTTCCTCTTTATCAACAGTTAAAGCTGCAGGAGCCCTGCCTTCTTTTGTATCTGGTCAGGAGGGCAGGGCTCCTGCAGCTTTAAATGTTTTGACAAAGAGGGAATTTCACCAGGTGCTACATGCATACAAATCACACCTGCTGAAATTTCTTTTTCTATGCAACTATTAAAGCTATAGGAGCCCTGTCCTCCTTTTCAGATGGTCATCCAGGCCAAAAGAACTTGAGATATAAATATATAGATATATATTAAAGCAAATGTTGGAGAAACTGAAACTGAGAGATTCCCTCCATTCAGGAAGAAAGGTTTGAATGTTTAGCCCTTAGAAGTATGGGTTTGAATCCTTGTGTATTCATTTCCTTGGTTTGGGTCCAGGTTACCTGTGGAATCATCTTCTCCCATACAATCTGTCCTGCACATTCAGGTCCTCTGGGAAGAATTTACTTCACTCAGCCAAAATTAGGCTGAAAACCATTGCCCAGAGGACCTTCTCTTTATTTATTTATTTATTTATTTAGTTAGTTAGTTAGTTACATTTCTATACCGCCCAATAGCCAGAGCTCTCTGGGCGGTTCACAAAAATTAAAACCATTCAAAATATAAAACAACAGTATAAAACCATAATATAAAATACAATAGAAAAGCTCAACCAGATAAAAACAGCAGCAATGCAAAATTACAAATTTAAAACCATGTTACTTAAAATTTATAGATTGTTAAAATGTTGGGAGAATAATCTTCTGCCGCTCCCAGACTGTGGAATGGCCTGCCGGGAGAGATTTGCCAACTTAACAGTCTATCTGAATTTTAAAAAAGCTGTAAAGACTTATCTCTTTCAGCAGGCCTACCCAGTCGAATTTTAAGATGTCTGGCTGTTATTTTAATAATGTATTAGTTTTATATATTTTTAATCAGTTTAATGTATTTCATAGGGTTTTTTTTAATTTGATGTTGTTCCCTGCTTCGATCCAGAAGGAGAGGCGGGTAAGAATTATTATTATTATTGTTGTTGTTGTTGTTGTTGTTGTTGTTGTTGTTGTTGTTATTTGAAAGCAGTATATGGTATGTGCCATGGGCCTAATCTACACCAAGCAGGATATTGCACTATGAAAGCGGTCTATAAAAGGCAGGGGTCACACCAAGCAGGTTATAGAGGTATGAAAGTGGTAAATGGTCTGTGTCAATGGGCCCCAACAGTTGTCAGTGCACTTCGATACTGCTATTAAGCAGTAGCATGGCTCCTGCCTTTTATAGACTGCTTGCATACCACTTTCATAGTGCTCTATCCTGCTTGGTGTACATTGGGGCCAGGAAGGATGGGAGGTGAAGTAGAGTCATGAGAAAGTAGGAAGAGCTGACAAGTAAACACATGCAGGATTGATTAAACCTCTTCCTTCAACTGGTTCCCATCTCTCTTTTCTTTTAAAGCAAGGTGTCCTCTGGTTTAGCTGATAAACATCTCCTGGAAGTCAATAGGAGGGACAGTTTTCAAGCCACTCTACACTTGAGTGAGTTTTGGATCCTATTCTTCATACAAACACATTCCCAATGCAATCAAATAGGCCCAATATATTAGTCAGACAATGCACAAATGTGAAGCTCTAATTACAGCTACAGAGCAACACTCTCCAAGGAGTAGAGGCTAGATTGGAAAAGGCTTGGCTCATGTTGGCCCTCTCAACATGCAGGAGCCCTTTGGCCTCTCCTCTGCCCCATTCCTGGCTCTATCTGAGGCAACGGATCCTTGCCAGTCATCTTCGACTTGGCATCCTTCACTCAATGAAACCCCAGTGAGTCACTGCAAATTGGAGGCTGATCATCTTTGTCTTGGCTTTTTAAAATAATATTCAAAACTTCCCTTCCCAGGAAATGCACTGGTGGTGTCCCTTTGATTACTCATCCTGGATCACTCATGCCGGCTTGATTTGTGAAACTTGAGGGCCCTGGCTCGATCATATATCACGAACTGCATGTTTCATTTTGTTTTGCTAATTCTCAGATTGGATGTACCCACAACCCCCCAGATAACTGATATATCATTGGCATCGAAATGGTGCGAGGCTAGTGGATGTCCGCCAACATAATGTCGTTGGCAGTGGGCACATTGGACTTTGCTCAGTGATTCACCTCGGGTCATTTCCAGTGCTAAACTAGATTGATGGGGTTGCAAGAAGACTGAACCTGGAATGGAATGTGGTGGGAACCAACTTACCCATCTATTGTAGCTGTTTGAATTCTGTCTAGAAGTTTTGGAGAAATCACTGGAGGGACATTGTTAAGACATGCACAGGGACATTAACAAGTTGCTTTATATCATGGCACACTATGTTTTGACAGTATATTGCCTACTCTGGTGGACAGTGTTTTTTGTTTTAATATCTCAGGCATTTCATATTAACTGCTACCTAGAGATGGATCAGAATGTATCAGAACGGCAGAGATGCAGAATGTATTTCAGACTGGGAGCAAAATTCCATGATCGGAGTCATGGAGGGGGGGAGGGGAACGGGGGGAGGAGCTTGTGGAGAATCTGGAGAGCCAGTTTGGTACTGATGGAGAGCCAAATTTGGCCCCTGGGCCTGAGATTCTGAACTCATGAACTACATCCTCTGAACATCGTTTGATGTCATGGCATAGCATTAGGAATAGTGAGTGAATGAGAGGATAATGACAATTCTCTTGCTTGCTCTCCCCCTCTCTGGAATGGCATGGTTTCAGTTTCCATAACATAACAAAATGTCCCTTCATGCAATTTATGAAATCCCTTGCCTCAAACTATGGGAATGCCCCCTGGCTAAGATGGCTTACAAATGGAGAAATTATCCTGTGGAAGATAACACTGCCAAAGATAAATAAAAAGAGAACCACCCCATTCAGAAGCAGGGCACTTCTGATTAGATGCTGAAGCCATACAAAAGGAAAGGCCTACCTCTGCCATGCGCTGCTTGTGAGCTCCTGAGGGCATTAAATAGATGCTGGTGGAGAGACCAGTGTTGGTCCAGATGGACATTCAGTCTGATTCATTCAAGAAAACTCTTACGTTCTTAAGGACATTCCAAATGGCAGAGTATGGCAGTAATCCTGCCTTAAGGTTAAAAAAACAGGAACCTCTGCTACTGCATATGAATTGGATTGAACTTGGCTTATTAAAACATTTGAATTCTAGAAGGATCTAGGTGAGCACATCATTTGGCGGCTTTAGAATATTTGATCACCTTTTGGCTAAAGGAGAGATTCTGGCCATAGCTAGACTAGGCTATATCTTGGGGCGAACTCCAAGATCATCCCTGTGCATCCACATGACACACAGGGGATCCCGGGATCAGGCAGGGATCATTTATTTATTTATTTATTTATTTTATTACATTTTTATACCGCCAAAAAGCCGAAGCTCTCTGGGCGGTTCACAGAAATTAAAACCATAATAAAACAACCAACAGGTTAAAAGCACAAATACAAAATACAGTATAAAAAGCGCAACCAGGATAAAACCACGCAGCAAAATTGATATAAGATTAAAATACAGAGTTAGAACAGTAAAATTTAAATTTAAGTTAAAATTAAGTGTTAAAATACTGAGAGAATAAAAAGGTCTTCAGTTGGCGACGAAAAGAGTACAGTGTAGGCGCCAGGCGGACCTCTCTGGGGAGTTTGTTCCACAAACGGGGTGCCACAGCAGAGAAAGCCCTCCTCCTAGTAGCCACCTGCCTCACTTCCTTTGGCAGGGGCTCACGGAGAAGGGCCCCTGTAGATGATCTTAAGGTCCGGGCAGGTACATATGGGAGGAGGCGTTCCTTCAAATAACCTGGCCTCAAACCGTTTAGGGCTTTAAATGTCAATACCAGCACTTTGAATCGGGCCCGGACCTGGACTGGCAGTCAATGAAGTTGTAAAAGGACTGGCGTAATGTGATCTCGCCAGTCAGTGTGATCACACTACGCCTCCCTTGCCTCGGGATACAGCCCTACACTTTGGGCCCGCTTTTTCCGCAGTCCCGGGCTGAGCTTGGGACTGAGGAAGGTGTGGCCCATTGCCGTGGCTTGACCCGGCTCCGCGCGATTACTTGCGCGGAGCCAGGAGCGCTGTGCCCATCAGGGTTAGGGCGGGGGGAGTGGGGAAACCAATTTTTTTTTTTAAAAAAAAAAAACCGTTACCTTCAGTGCGCGAGCATTTGTGCACTTCCATTGCTTTTAAAAAATGGTGGGTGTGACGCGTCTCTTCCTGAGGCCATCACGCCTTACATGTAAATAGGGGAGAGATCTCGCATTAATCCCAACGCGAGATCTCCCTTCCTCTCTCCCGGAACAAAAGGTAGGTCTAGCTAAGGCCATAGTTCGAACACTAAAGAGAAGTTTGAGCCCAAAGAAATGAACATTGCTGCAAGAGCAGATTTTCTTGGTTCTAGTAGTTCCAGTTATAATCTCCTTGGAAGCCAAATCATATTTTCCATTGCACAAGCAGAGTGTGTTATTATTATTATTTTTCATATTTGCCTAATTTTTCTTGTCTGACCATCTGTATGGTTATGTCTTAGCAAGATTAATCTTGTGATATTGGAAATCCAGACGGGATGTTTTCAGTTGAAACACATATAAATAACTCGAACTTGTATCAACCTATAATCCAGAGCATTGATGTGCATTATAGCAGTTTAACAGAATCCCTTTTCCCTTTATAGGAGATGTGTTTTATAATGTTTAATGATGGCGGGGATGTAGGCAGCAGCAGCAGCAGCAGCAGCCAAATGAAATCGGACATTGGGCATTCCTGTCATTGAGAATTGTTTTCATTTTTTTTCTTTTTTTTTTTTTGCCAACAGGAGTGATAAATCATTTAAGAACTGGTGCATATCCAAAATGCATCTGTTGACCCAGATTCATCCCTCTGGTAACAAGACTGAAGTGATTATTTTTCCAAGAACCCAATAGATTTTATCCACATTAGCATGCGTGCCAATATATACTTGCCATGTGCCTTGGAAAGCATGAACAATGCCTTTGTGCAATCCTCCCTCACCCTCCTTTTGCAAAGCTACACCCTCTTGAGGCTTTTGTTTTCATTAAAGTGTTGCGAGAGGAGTCAGAAGCATAGAACACACTAAGAGAGGAGTACACAGTAAGAGAGGAGTAAGAGAGTAAGGGCCTTGCTAGACCTGCCGGATAAGCCAGCAGGGAGGAGGGGCGACGGTGCGCTAGAGTTAGCACGCGCCGTCGCCGGCTTCTAGACGCACGACGCGACGGGGCAATGGGAAGCCCCGTAGTGTCGGCCATTTTTTTTGTTTTGTTTAAAGGGGCCATGTGCGCCAGAGAGCCGCCGGAGAAGGTAAGTGGTTTTTTTTTTTAAAAAAATTAAGCCCCCCCGCTCCCCCTGCCCCTGATCCCCCCCAATTCCTGATGCCCCCCCCTGCCCACTCGGCCGTCCTCCCCCCATCCCCAATGCCCTGTCCCCGGCTCTCCTTCTCTCGCCCTCGTCCCCTGTCCCCGGCTCTCCTTCCCTCGCCCCCATCCCCTGTCCCCGGCTCTCCTTCCTTCGCCCCCATCCCCTGTCCCCGGCTCTCCTTCCCTCGCCCCCATCCCCTGTCCCCGGCTCTCCTTCCTTCGCCCCCGTCCCCTGTCCCTGGCTCTCCTTCCTTCGCCCCCGTCCCCTGTCCCTGGCTCTCCTTCCCTCGCCTTATCCCCTGTCCCTGGCTCTCCTTCCTTCGCCCCCGTCCCCTGTCCCTGGCTCTCCTTCCCTCGCCTTA
This sequence comes from Elgaria multicarinata webbii, assembly GCF_023053635.1. Taxonomy (NCBI): domain Eukaryota; kingdom Metazoa; phylum Chordata; class Lepidosauria; order Squamata; family Anguidae; genus Elgaria; species Elgaria multicarinata. Next base: position 7,413,913 of record NC_086184.1, read on the forward strand.
TCCCCTGTCCCCAGCTCTCCTTCCCTCGCCCCCATCCCCGATACTCGGCTCTCCTTCCTGTGCCCCCATCCCCGATGCCCAGCTCTCCTTCCCTCACCCCTGTCCCCAATGCCCGACTCTCCTTCTCTCTCCCCCATCCCCCATCCCCGATGCCCGGCCTTCTCCCCCCCTCTCTCCTGCCGGGTCTGGCCTTCCCCCCGAGCCCCTCTCTCCCCCCCAGCCCAATGGGCACAGCTCTCGTATGAGCGCTGTGCCTAGTCCGTGGCTTTTACCGGCTACTCGCGAGTAAGTGAGCAGCTGCAAAAAGCCATGAACCCTGCTAGACATTCCGCAGCCCCGGCCTGAGGCTGGGGCTGCAGAAAAGCCGGGCCATAAGCGAATTCGCTTGTGCCGGATTAAGGCAGGTTTTCATGCTGCCTGACCCCAGATTCCCCTGTGCGTCATCTGGATGCACAGGAGGGAAACCGGGCCTCACACCGCGCTAACGCCTGGTCTAGCAAGGCCCTAAGTGTAAACACAGTAAGAGAGGAGTAAGAAGCATAGAACACAGACACTAGAGCTTGGGTTAAGCTAGGGCCTCTTTATTTAAACCATTAGGTAAATTCATCCCTCTCTGAATCTGCATGTCAAAGTGTGGGAATTGATGCCCTTATAGTTTCATTAAAGTGTTTATTTATTATTTATTATTTATTTATTTATTACATTTCTATATCGCCCAATAGCCGGAGCTCTCTGGGCGGTTCACTGCAGTGTTCCTGCAGTTACTAATGCTGAGCTTAAATGCTTCCCTACACCAAACTGTGCTATCTTCTTTGTAGGCTATGGAGTGTGTGAGATGGTGGTGGTGGTGGTGGTGGAGGAGTAGGAGTAGGAGTAGGAGTAGGAGTTGGGAGGTATGTGTGTGAATAGGACTATCAGTGATTGCGTTTCCAGTTGCTGACATGAATCTTTCGACACCAAGCCAAATCAGAGTGAGGGTAATTTTTCCTGTCCTTACTCTGGAATGTTGTCGATTAAAAGAAGGCACCCTCCAACAGCCACAACTCCCAGAAGTGCAATTTCTATAACCATCCAGTTGCGCAAAACAGGCAGAATTTTTTGGCTTTGTTTTAATATCTCAGACATTGCGGTATTTGGTGCAATGCTAAGTGATATTAATGGGCAACTTTCCGGTCCATGGTGAAGAGATCTCCATGGGATCTTAAGAATGATGGAGAATGGATGTTGGATGTTTGGTAGGGCACAGCACAGCACAACACACAAAGGCACATTTGTATAAGTACATGCATATCCCCCAACATTAGGGTGATCATATGGAATGGAGGACAGGGCTCCTGTATCTTTTAACAGTTGTATTGAAAAGGAACTTTCAGCAGGTGTCATTTGTATATATGGGGAACCTGGTGAAATTTTCTCTTCATCACAACAGTTAAAGCTGCAGGTGCCCTGCCCTCTTTTAAATCTGGTCGCTCTAGTATAACTCCTGCACCTTTAACTGTTGTGATGAGGATGGAATTTCACCAGGTTCTCCATATATACAATACAAATGACAGTGCTGAAGTTCCCTTTTCTATGCAACTGTTAAAGATACAGGAGCCCTGTCCTCCTTTCCATATGGTCACCCTAATGTTGGGGGATATGCATGTACTTATACAAATGTGCCTTTGTGTGTTGTGCTGTACAAGGACGGGTTGTTGCAACATCTTACTTCCCCCCCCTCTTCTGGGGATACATTTCTTCTACTCCCTGTGAAGGTATGTATAATGAGAATTCCAGATGTTCACTCTTTGGACAGAATTTGCCCTATCATGGCTTCCAAGCTGCCAGCTAGGTCTGGACTCCTGCGGTGGGTTACTTCCGTACTCAGAGCAAAACAAATAGATGTGGAAATGGGAGAACTTATCCCATTCCATGTTCATTCATTACCTCTACCAAACTGTGCATATGCATTTCTGTGGGATTTGATAAAGAAACAATGAGCAAGAGAAGGAACGCATGTTCCATGTTGTGGCCACTCAAAACACCATTGAAAATTGAAGGTCAGGAAACAGGGCAGGGGTAGCTTGAAATGGAGCCACCTTGACTTCCTTTCCTTTTCAGTAAGAATGTTGGAGAAAGCAGTGTTTGGCTCACCAGACTTGCCCAAAGTCTGGCCATGTAGCTTTGCTGTTGTGGTGGTGTTGGTGGCTGCTATTTATAATAATAGCAAAATAAAAGCTTTGGATCTCCCTGTCAAGCTAACCATTGTTTTATTGTGGTTTCAATTTTTGTGAACCGCCCAGAGAGCTTCGGCTATTGTGCGGTATAAAAATGTAATAAATAAATAAATAAATAAATAAATAAATAAATAACCACCCTTCCGTTGTCACCTCACTGTGGCTAGAGAAAGTGATTTTTACTTAGGCAGATTTTGAGCTTCTAGTAATAGTAAGCTCCCTAGAAAGTGTCTTGGGGCCCACAGGATTGTCTAGAACAGGGATGCAGGACCTTCAATCTGCAAGCTTATCTGGCCCACAAAAAGTCTTCATCTGGCCCATAGGGCTACAGTTCTTCCAGGGGTGGGGCTTCACCTCCAAGCCATAGCCTACGGAGGTACCTCCCTTCAGAAAGCCTTTTCTGAGGGAGAGAAACATAGTAGATGGGTAGATGAGCAGGCATGGTGGAAAGAAGGAGATTTATTTATTTATTTATTTATTTATTTATTTATTTATTTATTACATTACATTTATATCCCACCTTTTTTCCTTCAAGGAAGCCAAGGTGGTGTGCATAATCTTCCTCCTCTCCATGTTATCCTCACAGCAACAACCCTGTGAGGTAGGTTGGGCTGAGAGTCCGTGACTGGCCCAAAAGTCACCCAGTGGGTTTCCATGGCCGAGTGGGGACTAGAACCCAGATCTCCTGACTCCTGGTCCAACGCTTTAGCCACTACGTGTCGTTTTTCTCAGAACACTCCTGTTTTCGATGGGAGGCAAATGATGAGTCTTGCTAAATAATCCACAAAGCTTTTATTAAGCAACAAACATCTCTTCTACCTCTTGGAAACATCCCCCTAGGCAAAACTATGCAAACTAAGCAAGACAATTGTCTGTTCAAGAAGAATAGGAAGCCACTTCCCAAATGCCTTTAACTTCAGAGCGCCTGGTGCGGAGGCAGGTTCTGGCGTAATCGGACTGATTTTCTCACGCCGTCCTTCCGACTTGTGTGTTTGAGCTTCCGGCAGATCCTAGCATCAGCTAACTGGTTGGGACGCTCACCTCCGGAAGAAACCTCCCTTCTCACTGAGTGCGTAGGATTTGCCCTTGAGGAGATAAGCTCTGGAGAGGGCTGCCTCCCAGCTGGGGAATCGCCTGTGAGAGCTTCTTCCCCCACTGGTACAGGTTGGCTGGTGTCTGGCGCTGCATCTTCTAGTTTATTTATTTATTTATTACACTTATATACCACTCCCATAGCCGGGCTCTCTGGGAAAGTTCTGAATCTGATTCTGATTGATGACCTGAAACATCTTCTCCCAAAACAGGGGCAGTAGGGTTAGACATTACACTCCATCACACTAGATGTGGGACCCGTAGCAGCCATGCTGGGTGGCAGCCATGCATGTGCTCTCTCTGCTCAGGCAGTAGGGCAGCTTGTGCCAGCCCCTTTGCACCAGTTCTTTGCACCAATTCTGGTGCTTCTCAAGGCAAAGCAAGCTTCCCTCCAAAGCAGCCAGAACCAAACCTGGACCCTGCATGACATTTCATTCATGATTTGTACTTCAGCAAGACAGACAGTGTGTCTCCCAAAATAGCTTGGAGGTTAGTCTATATTTGTATCAACAGTTCTTTTCTGAATGTAGATTTTTATCCCCACATTTCCCCCAGGTCTTCTCCCTTTCCTATTAAAGACCTACCTTTTAATCCAGGATGGAGGAGGGAAGATCCCGTGATGTGATTATCGCAAGATCCCTCCTCTATTTACATGTGAGACACAATGACCTCAGGAGGAGAGGTGGCGCGACCGCCATTTTTGTTTTGTTTTTAAAGCAACAGGAGCGCAGGAGTACTGGAGAGCTAAAAGGTAAGATTTTTTTTTTAAAAAAAAATCCTTTCATTTCCCCTCTCCCCCACCCCTACCTTGGATGGGCGCAGCTCCAGGCTCCGTGCGAGGAATTGCGTGGAGCCGGGTCAACCCATGGCAATGGGTCACACGTTCCACTGTCTCCGGCTCAGCCCTGGACCACAGAAAAAGCAGGCCCAAAAGGGGGGGGCTCTATCCTGGAGCAAAGGAGGGATCATCCCTCCTTGATCCTGGGATCCCCCGTGCGTCATGTGAACGCACAGGGACGATCCTGGGGGTCGCCACAGGATAAAGTGTTGGAGGAAAATGCTGAGAGTGCCTTGGACTGCAAGAAGATCAAACCAGTCCATACTCCAGGAAATAAGGCCAGACTGCTCACTTGAGGGAATGATATTAAAGGCAAAACTGAAGTACTTTGGCCACATAATGAGAAGACAGGACACCCTGAAGAAGATGCTGATGCTAGGGAAAGTGGAAGGCAAAAGGAAGAGGGGCCGACCAAGGGCAAGATGGATGGATGATATTCTGGAGGTGACGTACTCGACCTTGGGGGAGCTAGGGGTGGTAACGGCCGACAGAAAGCTCTGGGGTGGGCTGGTCCATGAAGTCACGAAGAGTCGGAAGTGACTGAATGAATAAACAACAACAAGCTAAGGCCTTAGTCAACTGATCTTTCTGTCAAAAACTTGTGTTATAATGACTCTCTCTCTCTCTCTCTCTCTGGGAGAGTGGAAGCATCCCATTGCTCTTCTACAAATGTGCTTAATATTCCTCCTGGCATCAGTTGAAATGAAATCTGTGTTATCGTTTTGCCCCCCCCCAAAAGACAAGCGGGGTTCACAACTCAGCATGTCTAGGTAGTTTCCTTTAAGTAAAGAACACCACTAGTAGAGGCGTTCAGAGCGCCGTCCGGTTCAGTTTTATTGGATGAGTTTCAGTTATTGAGGCCTGAGGATGTGGACAAGGTGCTTGGCCAAGTCCGGTCGACCACCTGTGTGCTTGACCCTTGCCCCTCGTGGCTCATTACATCAAATAAGGAGGGGATCGCCGGCTGGGTCCAGGAGGTTGTAAATGCCTCCTTGAGAGAGGGAGTGGTGCCGGCCTCTTTAAAAGAGGCGGCAATTAGACCACTCCTGAAGAAGCCTAATCTGGACCCGGAAGATGTAAACAACTACAGGCCGGTAGCTAATATCCCTTTCCTGGGCAAGGTGCTTGAGCGGGTGGTTGCAGGACAACTCCAGGCACTCTTGAATGAAACGGATTATCTAGATCCATTTCAATCGGGTTTCAGGCCTGGTTTTGGAACGGAAACTGCCTTGGTCGCCCTGTGGGATGACCTCTGTCGGGAGAGAGACAGGGGGAGTGCGACCCTGTTGGTTCTCCTAGACCTCTCAGCGGCCTTCGATACCATCGACCATGGTATCCTTCTGGATAGGTTGTCTGAGCTGGGAGTTGGAGGTACTGCGTTGCAGTGGTTCCGCTCCTACTTGGATGGCCGATTCCAGAAGGTGGTGCTGGGGGATTATTGCTCTGTGCCGTGGCACCTAAGCCACGGGGTTCCACAGGGCTCTATCTTATCCCCTATGCTGTTTAACATATACATGAAGCCGCTGGGGGAGGTTATCCGGAGATGTGGACTGAGGTGTCATCAATATGCGGATGATACCCAGCTCTACATTTCCTTTTCATCAAACCCAGGTGAGGCAGTGGCTGTTCTGAACCAGTGCCTGGGCACGGTAATGGACTGGATGAGGGCTAATAAACTGAAACTCAATCCAGACAAGACGGAGGTACTGTTAGCGGGTGGTTCTTCTGTCCGGAGAGGTGATGTTTGCCCTGTCCTGGACGGGGTTGCACTCCCCCTAAAGGATCGGGTCCGTAGTTTGGGGGTGCTCTTGGATCCAGAACTGTCACTTGAGGCACAGGTGAACTCAGTGGCAAAGAGCACCTTTTATCAGCTTAGGTTGATATACCAACTACGCCCTTATCTGGACAGAGATAGCTTAGCTACAGTTATCCATGCTCTGATAACCTCTCGTTTGGATTACTGCAATGCGTTATACGTGGGGCTGCCTTTGAAAACGGTCCGGAAACTTCAACTGGTGCAAAACAGGGCAGCAAGGTTATTAACAGGGACTGGCCGGCGAGATCACATTACGCCAGTCCTTTTACAACTTCATTGGCTGCCAGTCCAGGTCCGGGCCCAATTCAAAGTGCTGGTATTGACATTTAAAGCCCTAAACGGTTTGGGGCCAGGTTATCTGAAGGAACGCCTCCTCCCATATGTACCTACCCGGACCTTAAGATCATCTACAGGGGCCCTTCTCCGTGAGCCCCTGCCAAAGGAAGTGAGGCAGGTGGCTACTAGGAGGAGGGCTTTCTCCGCTGTGGCACCCCGGTTGTGGAACGAGCTCCCCAGAGAGGTCCGCCTGGCGCCTACACTGTACTGCTTTCGTCGCCAGCTGAAGACCTTTTTATTCACTCAGTATTTTAACACTTAATTTTAACTTAAATTTAAATTTTACTGTTTTAACTCTGTATTTTAATCTTATATCAACTTTGCTGTGTGGTTTTATCCTGGTTGCGCTTTTTATATTGTATTTCGTAATTGTGTTTTAACCTGTTGGGTGTTTTACTGTGGTTTTAATTTTTGTGAACCGCCCAGAGAGCTTCGGCTATTGGGCGGTATAAAAATGTAATAAATAAAAATAAATAAAAAATAAATAATAAATAAGAACATGAGACAGCATCTCATGCTCCGTTTTGGCATTGATCATAATAAAATAAACCCTTCTCAACTTGCACAGTGGTCTGCCATTTATTAGGCCAGCTTATTGGGAACATATGTTGACAGGGTAGAAATGTTTTATTATCTTTTCCACGAAAAGGTGGCAAGGAAGTCAACAAGGCATCCATCAGACGCTCCCTCCACCCTTCCCCTGCAGGAACTTTTTATACCAACTGGCGAATGTCCTTCGGCATCAGCCTCCTGCAAATGGAAATCGCAGGCCAAACTTGCTAGCTGTTGCCGCCCGGCATCAATTGAAACGGCTCTTCTCCAGGAGAGTGGGATCAATACTGAGGATGCTTTGGATGGGTCTTCGTTGCAATTGAACAAGTAAGGGTGTAATCCTATGCATGTTTAGGCCATAGCTAGACCTAAGGTTTATCCCTGGATCGTCCAGGGGTCAAACCTGTTCATCTAGGTGACACACAGGGGATCCAGTGCTCAGGCAGGGGCGAACCCTGGATGATCCCAGGATAAACCTTAGGTTAAAGTCTGACAACTCTCAACATGGCATGCTGAGAGTTGTAGTTTTTTTGGGGGGGGGGGTTCCTCCTTTTTTCCTGCGTAAATATGCATCAGATTATGCCATAATCATATCACTGTTCTGCTGCTGTGAATAGAAACTGTGCTCATTTTGTATACATGTAAGCTCTACATAAAACTATCATGGATTGCAGACCTATTCAGACATTCAGACAATTGCATGAGGGCATCAGATTATGCCATAAATTACCAAGGGGTAAGAGTGATTTATCAACCAGCTTTCTTTTCATATTTTTTTTCTTCTTCTTAACTATTCGGTATACAATGTCTCTCTCATACCAACATGTGCGTTTTTTTCCCCCTGTTAATGTGGTTGGTATATTTCCTACTGATATCTTTTTATTCCATCTACCCCCACCCCCACCTCAACATCAGCATATTCTTTGCATTTTTGTTAAAGAAGATACACACACACCACTCACCTGAAGGACACCAGGCTGGGCATGGCTGGTTTAGAACATCAGGCACAGCCACCTTCCTCTATGCATGGGAATCTCTGCCTTGGACCATTGGTCAATATTTCCTTGAACAAACTTTCAGTTAGTGTGAGAGTTCTCTTTATAAGTATTGCTTAGCTGAGAGAAAATCATGTGACTGGAGAATGGAATGAAGGTTTTAAGATGTTTTTAAGGGAAGAGTGAGGTAATGGTTCTCAACCCCTGCATATCACCTCTGATCTCAACATTTAACATGGGGCCCACTTTCATTTTTTAAAAAAATAAATCTCGGAAATTACTGCATCTTTTTTGCTTTTAATCTATCTGTATCTGCCTCCAATCTCTTTGTAAACTGCCCAGAGAGCGTCAGCTATGGGACACTTTATAAATGTAATAAATGTAATAAATAAATGATATTTATTTCACAGTTTTTTTCAATATCTCCCATTCTATTCATTATTATTATTATTATTTATTTATTTATTTATTTATATAGCGCCATCAAGTTTTCATGGTGCTGCACATTCCATCACTTTCCTTTTCTCCTTCCTCCTTCTGTTTCCCAAAAGACTATCATGGCATCCATCTTAGGTACAATGAAGAACATGGCCCAGTTGCGGCTCACGGTGTTTTTGTTGTTTATTCGTTCAGTCGCTTCCGACTCTTCGTGACTTCATGGACCAGCCCACGCCAGAGCTTTCTGTCGGCCGTCGCCACCCCTAGCTCCCCCAAGGTCAAGTCTGTCAACTCCAGAATATCATCCATCCATCTTGCCCTTGGTCGGCCCCTCTTCCTTTTGCCTTCCACTTTCCCTAGCATCAGCCTCTTCTCCAGGGTATCCTGTCTTCTCATTATGTGGCCAAAGTACTTCAGTTTTGCCTTTAATACCATTCCCTCAAGTGAGCAGTCTGGCTTTATTTCCTGGAGTATGGACTGGTTGGATCTTCTTGCAGTCCAAGGCACTGTCAGAATTTCCCTCCAACACCACAGTTCAAAAGCATCTCTCTTCCTTCGCTCAGCTTTCCTTATGGTCCAGCTCTCGCAGCCATAGATTACCACCTTCTAAACAAGAGACTGGGCAATCCACCCTGCCCTCACCAGGTATGTTCTCACTAGAGATGTATAAATTTCATTTAATCCTTTCCATGTGTGTTTCATGGTTTGTCATGAATCTTTCATTCCATTGTCTACCCATTTGGAAAAAGAATGCAAAACAAGAAGGTCACCACAATTTATGTAACTGTAAATTATGTAATGTTTTGCACATTTTTCTTAGCTCATCATACAACTAATGAGCAGAGCTCTCACAAAAAAGTGCTACACAGCAGAGGCTGAAAAGAGATCAGAGTGTGTGTTTTCTTTTTCAAAAAAAAATAGTAGTGCATTTTCAAGTGACAATAATAATAATAATAATAATAATAATAATAATAATAATAATAATAGATTTGTTTCCCGCCTCTCCCTCTGGATCGAGGTGGGGTACAACACAAATGCAAACACCATTTTGTATTTTCATACAACTAAATTCTGAAAGTAAAATGAAAACAAGGTTCACAAATCCACATGGCTTGGAAGATGCCAGTCTGCTGTGGAACCCAGAGGTTGAGTTCTTAGAAACGCAAAGTCATTTGAATCCATTTTGGATTTTTTCGACATCCCTAGTTCTCACTCGTCACCTGAAACTGGACTGATGAAAGTAGCTTCTTACATAGAGCAGATCAGCACTTCTGAGAAAAATTCTAAATTCACTCTCAGCTTCCAGATGAAATTGTAGGTTGGTAGCAGTCATTTGCGGGAAAGTGTAGTGCAGAAATAAAGAGGTGACACATCATAGCTGGGTTTAAACAAGGGCCAACATTTATTTGATGGATCTGCAAAGGGAAACCTAAGCGGGCATCTACCTATCGCGGCGTAAGCCATTAATAATCAGGGCGAGATATTCCGAGCCCCAGAGGTGGCGTGTACCCGTCGCCACACCTTGGCTCCCCTTTTGGGGTGGTAGGCCTTCCGGTGTCACCCCTCCTCCTGCCGCCAGGCTGTGAGTGGGTGAGAAAGGTTGGCCTCAAGGATAAGCCTTATTTCAGCCGCTGGACCGCAGGGCTTGGAGCTGCTGAACCTCAGGCGTTATCCTTCACCGTTCGGTGCCATGGAATCCTCACCGACCTTAACGAACCGCAGATGCCCGCCTACCCACCATAAATGTGATCGAATCTGAACAAATTAACCTATTTAATACTTCCTGGGCTGTCTTACAGTATGAAGTAGGCGAAAAAACTCATAACCAATTCAGATCATGAGCAAAAAAAAATCCTACTTGGCTCCTAAAATAGGCAACCAGAGAACCCATACTGTCTACAGGGAGGGAGGGAGGGAGCCGCTTTGGGAAAGAGGAGGGGAGGAGGGGGACGAGTCCTTAAATAGGCTCATTTACCCCTCCCCCTCTCCGAAAGGCGCGGATCGCCAGCCAATCACTGGCATCCACGCGTCCGCTTTTCTGCCCCCACCCGCAATTAGCTTCCCCGCGCCCAGACTATGCTGGGCGCGGCAGATTAGCATATAGATCTTGTGGGATATATTATGCTGGCTACCGTTGCTGAAGTCTGCATTTTCCAGTGGGTCCAAGAGGAATATCGAAGTTGTGTTGCTACAGTGTGTTTTGACTATGCAGAAAATTGCACAGTGAAAAGGGCAAATGGCTTCTAGCTTTTGTTAGAAAACCTAGAGAGGTCAGTGGCGGTGGCAAGGACTGGGTGTTCCTTGCATTCAATCTCAAGATTTTGCACCACTAGTTTCAAATCCCCTTGCTTGAGATCAGGCAAAGATTGGGTAATCTCTTTAGCATGCAGATGCTGAACAAAGGGCTGTTATTATTATTCCATCTTTAAGCTAGCTTGCAGTTCCCTTTCTTTCCTGCCTTTCCTGAATTCCTTTTCCCTTGTGGGTATCCACGTGCCTAAAATGGAATTTGAGAAGAGAGCTGGTACTTCTTTCTAAGAACCCATTTCTCTGCAAAGAGATTATCTGCATTACCAGGAAAACCGACGGCCTCTTAAAGGAGGCCTCCGCGGCATCGTGGCTGAGACACTAAATAGAGACTTTCTGATCACAACACCTGGGGGTGTATAATTATGAGGCATTTATTCTAAGATGACTGCAGAGGGAATTAAATGAAGATCAACATGCTGATAATCCCAGTGATAGGTGCATTATTTTTCCATGAGCCTTAATATGTATTTTATTTGATTTTTTTATACGTCTTAATGGAATTTCAGGTTTTTACCGAATTTTTTAGCCAACGGCCACCAGATGGAGCTCCAGCGGTAGCCAGTGAGCCCTGCAAAATTTGAACATGGTCACAGTAATGGATTGGGGCCAATAATGTAGTGGAGAATCCCTAGGTCTGCTGCTGGGTAGACACACTTTACTAGGGTTGATTAACTGAGAGTCAAAATACATACTAGCCCCATTCAATGGATCACACAAGAGGTTGGCTAGGAGAGCCCTGCAGCAGCGAGCAAGATGAGGACCACTAGAAAGAGGCCAGTGTAGTGTTCCATAGTAGTTTGCTATGAGTATGGCCCACAGAATGGTCTAGGGTGGGGAGGGAATGGCCCCTGGATGTCCCAAAGTTGCCCAGCCCTGCAGTAAAACCTCAGCACACTTTTTTTTTAAAAAAAGAACATTAAAAGCAGTAAAATAGTAAAGAACTCCATAATTTCAATGGTTACATTAAGATGCGTCTTGACATCCTTTCTACAAACCAAAAGAATGGGGCCAAATCATAGTTTTTGAGTGATCCACAGTTTAGGAATGAGGTAGACCTCCATCAGACAAGTGTTTTATAGCACACTAATTACTAGGCACTCAAGGATTTTCGTGGGTCCCCCTCATGACATCGCCTGCCTCCCCCACACCTCCCGCCCCTTCTAGGCTTCTTCACGCTACAAAAAAAATCCCAGTTAGTCCAACTTAGTTTTAAAGACGGAAGTTGCCGCTATCTCCTGCTGTGTGCAGGAGAAGCAGCACGATCAAAACAGCCCACTGAATGGGCTACCTTGTTTACTTCCTCTTTCACAAGAGGAAGTAATGAGGAAGAAACGTGCAGGTAGAGAAGCGATGGGAAGCAAACACAATTTCCCCCAATGTGATGATGCTCACAGGAAAAAGCCCTTTCATGTGTCCCCAACAAATGGTCCTCTGTGGCCTCCTCTGCAGATCTCAAGAATTGGGGCCGTTTCATGGAGAGACAGGCAGCTGGAGACTTGCAATGACAAAGGATGAGATACCCTGTAATATATAAAGAAAACAATTGTTTTACTGTAGTAACAGAATTTCACCCTTGCTGCAATCAAGAACGTGACCAGGCTGACCATATTGTCTGCTTTGAGGAGGAATATTTCTTTCTTTTATTAATATAAAACCACAATGTCATTATGTCACCCATGCATCCACTGTGTAATTACCCCATTTTAAAGATAAATCCATTGTCTGGGGAGGCATCCATCATGGCTGTCACCTTTAGCACAGAAGGTGAGACACTAAATGGACACCTTTTACTAATATTAATTTCTATATAGTCATCAATTGTGAAGAGACCATCCATTGTTCTCTTTTGACAGAGACAGGCCAATGACGGAGATTAAATTATCCATCTTCTTAGAAGCTGGAGGGATTGCTTTGGAAGCACTCTTAAGGATCCCACTTTTCCCTTTTGGGGAATATTCAGACTAAGCCGGTTCATTTTACTCATCCTTTACATTGTTCCAAACTCTAACTAATTATAGTTTAGATGATAGATAGATAGATAGATGTGGTTGTTCCTCAAGAAACAATCCGCAAGCCCTTGATATAGGTTCTAACTGAATAAAACCTTGGGTTGATTGAAAATCCAGCTGTTGCTACCTTTTAGCATGCTGCAACATTGGATGCACATTTGGTGATTTCAGGGGGAGACGTGAAAAAGGGGTGAAGCATGCAACAAACTTCCTACTGGCAGTGATTGTGATCACGGCATTTTCAGGAACCGGGGGAAGCCAAAAACATAATAACAATGCTGCAGCATGAGGGGAAGATAACGCTGATTTCACTCTCGTTGGTGTCACGGTACCCTGTCGTCCTGCCGAAGTCAGAGAGCAGAATTTTTCCATGATACTCATGACATCAGACTCACTCCACTTGCTTGCCAATGTGGTAGTGGTGGGTCCTGCTAGCACATGAGCAGAGTTGGACACCGCCCAGGGTGAAGTCAATGCACTACAGCAAGAATGTACAACCTCTTTGAGTCCAAGGGCCAAATTCCATTTGAAAGGGCGGCATTCCAGTGGTGCATGGAGGCAAATGTCCTATAAAGCCTTAAACGGCTTGGGAACACAATACCTGATGGAACGCCTCTCCCGACGTGAATATACCCGCTCACTACATTCAACATCTAAGGTCCTTCTCCGGGTGCCTACTCCGAGAGAGGCTCGGAGGGTGGCAATGAGGGACAGGGCCTTTTCGGTGGTGGCCCCCAGACTATGGAATGATCTCCCTGATGAGGCTCGCCTGGCACCAACGCTGCTATCTTTCCGGTGCCAGGTTAAGACTTTCCTCTTTGCCCAGGCACATCCTAATCACCCACATGTTTAGTTTTTTAATGCTTTATGTGTGTACGTTCTGTGTTTAGAATTTTAAATTTTGTATACTTGTTTTTATCTCAATTTTAGAATTTCTGAAAACCGCCCAGAGAGCCCTGGCTATAGGAGCGGTATATAAGTGCAATAAATAATAATAATAAATAATAAATGCAAAGGGGGCTGAAGGCAAAAGGGATGGGGCTGAAATACCAAACGTGCAAGCATATTTTAGCGAAATGCTCTTACTGCCATAACTAAGGCTGTCTGGAGAACCGCAGAGGGCCAAATCATGACTCCAGGATGACTGGATTTGGCCTGTGGGCCTCAGCTTCTGCACTCCACATGAAGAGAAAGTAGAGACGTTCATCCCTAGGAAATACAATTCTTTTTTGGCTTGACAGAGTTCTGCGGCATGTACAACTTTCTTTTGGTCCGTGACCCAAGCTGTGGGCTGTTTCTGGAACTCCATGAACTTTCTGCATTTTGGGCTGGAGGGGGGGAGGCACTGCAATTTGCACAAAATTTTGAGCAATGTGCGCAAATCTGGCCATTGTTTGCAGAAATCACAGAACCTTAAAAAACGTGCAAAATTTCCAGAAAACCCACGAACTGGACTGACTCATGGCAGTTCCAGTCGGACACCACAGCAGGAACCAAAACAAATTTAGGGGTGGGGCGAGCCTTAGCAAAACTGATGGAACTCCATCCTGCAAATAGATTTTTCCAAACTCCCCAATATGACCAATGGTCAGGGGTTCTAGGTGTTGGTGTCCAAATCATCTGGAGGGCATCAAGATGAGGGAGACTGACCTAGGGATTCAGTGTTCAGTTTCTAGAATTTTTTATATTGTGCACCTCTTATTTTAACTTTTGTTGTAAACTGCCTTGTGCATTTTCAGTGTGTGTGAAAAACCAGTATTAATAGCATCAGAGCATGGGGTACATTATGCCACATATTATGGGAAGAGACAACATGGGTTTGCCATTTGTAGCACCAATCCCAGGGTTCTTGGAACATTCAGTATTGCCCTATGTTTTGGCCCAATCCCATTTCTCCATCCCAGTTGCCATGAGTTGTAGCCCCATCACCTTAATCCATCCTGAAGCCAGGAAGCTTGCAAGGATACTAAAAATAAGCAAAAGCCTTGCACAAAGCTGAGGCAATGCCATTTTATTGTCAGATTAATGACAAGTGGGTGTCTATATTGCCATAAATTAAGATATAAAACATTATGTCCCCTTTGAGGTCTTACCTTTTAATTTCCACATTAAAAAAGAAAAGGAAAAGAAAGCTTTTTTGCTGTCAAGTTAAGGTTTACAAGCACTTTTTGATACAAGATACCCTAATGAGCAAAAGGTGTTGAAAATGAGAGAGACTATCTGGGGATTAATTTAGGTATAAATATATGTTCTGAATTTGTATTTGGTTTATGTTAAAGGTGCTTATATGTCAGCGACAAATATGGTTGTATATATGCCTCCATGTTTCTGATCTTATGATGCAAAATTGCATCATTCTAATAGCCCAGCCAAAGTAGTGACCCTGGGGGGTGCAGGACATTACTCTGAAAAGAGGCCTGAGTTGCCCCTCTGTGGTGCAATGGTTAGTTGTGCATGGATTTAATTTTAGTACAACCATGTTGTATGTTATAATCCAGGGGTGGGTTTCCTGCTCTGCCCTAAACATAGTCTACATTAGGTCTAATTACAGAGTCATCCAAAGGGCATGGGGTGGGGGGAAGGAGGCCAATGGTTAAGCACAAAGCCTTCAGTTGAGTATGGGATCAGGCTATGTCAGGAGTGGTCAAGGTACAGGCAATGGTCAAAGAACAGTATATTAACAGGCATGGCAAGGGGTATCCAGTAGTGAGGTGTTAGGTGCAGCCAAGGTCCAACAAACAAGTAGTCAGATTCAGTACATAGTCCAGGAAACAGAGATCCAAAAGACAGTACCATGAATGTTCAGTCACACAGCAAGGTCAGGGATACAAAGCACTGGAGCTAGTAGAACAATGTTGTTCCAGCAATGGAGAGATTGAAACTGAAGGCTTACATTACTAGAGCTTCCTCAGCCCCACCAAGGGCTCAGCTACAGTAGTTTATGGACCTTCTGGGGGGGAAAGAATCCTACTTGGGAGGAGGGTCTTGCTCCTGAGGAGTATTTTTCTCCTAAGGAATCCTTTGTCAGACTTCTAAAAGGAGTCCAACTAACCTGCCTCTTGAGCCAACAACACTTTCAAGGGCTAGGTGGTTGCCCAGCCTCTGTTTCAGAAACAGAACTCCCATCCTCCTGAGGGCTCAGGCTCCCCTGGGTGACCTGACATTTTGACACCAAGTAAAAACATGGCTTTTAAACCTTTAATGGTTAAATTCACCTGGCTTGCACGTTGTTTTACCTGTTTTAATTAACTGCTTTTACATTATATATTGTTTTAACTTGTCTCATGGTTTAATTTGTTTTAGCTATGTATATATGTATTGTTTTATACTGTATGGTTTTATCTGTATGCTGCCCTGAGATCCTAACGGTATAGGTGGGTTGCAAATGTTTTAAATAAATAAATAAAACTTGGTACTGTCTGTCTTGGTTTGTTGCAGTTCCTGGATTTCTACAAATGGGCATAATGTCTGTACAATGTTAAGGGAAATCTAAAAAAAGAAAAGAAAAAAAATAAAGGATTCAGAAGGCAAAGTCACTACCAAATCCCACTTCTAGTGAAAATTCGAGGGAGATTTGGGGACTCCTGCTTGGGACAAACAATTTGAAGGATTTCAGGAATACTGGCAAAAAATAAATAAAATAAAATAAAATAAAATTCCAGGTGGTTCCACACATTTTAATTGTTAATTTAGAAAAATTCTTGGCTGCCATTCAGAGCAGGAGTCCTCCCAAAGAGACATACAACATGAAAATACATAATGAAATTGAAGTGTGGTGTAGTGGCTAAAGTGTCAGACTGGGAGTTGGAAGATCCTGGGTTGTAGTCCCCACTCGACCATGGAAGCTCACTGGGTGACTTTGGGCCAGTCACAGACTCTCAGTGCAACCCACCTCACAGGGTTGTTGTTGTGAGGATAAAATGGAGAGGAGGAGGAGGATTATGTATACCACCTTGGGTTCCTTGGAGGAAAAAAGGCAGGATATAAGTGCAATAATAAATAAATAAAATAAAAATAAATAAGACAGTGTTAAAAACCGTAAAAACTTCATAAAGACAGCAATGAAAACAGCAGCATCAGCAAACATTCTAAAATACAGCAAACACCAGCATAAAATAAAACTTACAGTAGCCACAACATAGTCCGATAAAACATAAACTGGGGAAGGGCGAAGTGAGGTAGTATGTTTCCAGTGCCGACTTAAAATCCCGTAAAATCCTGCAATGAGACTTCAATGACCTCTGATGGCAACTTGTTCCAGAGGTGTGGGACCTCTGTGGAAAAGGCCTAACACCCTCTTCAGAGTTAGCACCATGCCTGATGGATCCTTCCTGCCTGGGGTTGGAAAAGCAGCCCTTTATGGGAGGGCGGCAATTCTATGACGACCGGTTGACCTAGAGTGTACAGGCACTTTGGAAGGGCATCAGTCACAAAGTTGGCTGGGCACCCTTTTGTATTAGAAGAAAGAAGTGCAGGAGAAAGAGCTCTACTTGAGTGTAGATCTTGTCTTTACTCCTAATTAGGACCACAATCCATCACGCCGGGAAGTTTCTATTCATTTTGGTGATTGGGGACATGACAAATGAATCTCGGAATAAATGGGATGTCAGGGCCCAGCCAGAGATGGATGTGTTCTGCATGGGATGAGCGTAATAAGTACAGTTAATGTTGGCATCCGGCCAACACCATCGCCTCGTGCTATGCAGGTCACCCCGAGGGTGCGACCGAGGGCAAAACACCAATAAATGATTCCTCGCTTCGACCATTTATTAGAAAATGAACACCTTGTCAGAGGACTTGTTCTTTGTTTTCCGATCTGTCACTTTGCTTCGGGGATGGAAACTAATTGAGTATTAGCTTAATTGTTCCTAATAAAATACTGATCATATCTCTTTTCATGTTGCTGCCTCGGATCCTCACTGCAATTCCGCTTCCTTGCAAGGGCTTCCCTTCCGCACGTCAAGATTGATTATCTGCATCCAGCGGAAAGGCCAAAGCAGCAAGTTCATTGAAGATTAATTTAAGGGGGGGGGGAATGGTTTGCGGGAGGTTTTTCTCTGTCTTCCTCCCCCTCCCAAACTCCTTAAATTGAATTTAGTTTTAATTTTAAAGTGTTAGAGGGTGCGTGGCGCCAAAGGTTGCTTTCGGATAATTTATTATGTACGAACTAATCAGCATCAGTTTGGATACATGGGTTCTTTGGGGTATGTGATACCTGCTCAGGGAAGGGAGGTGAGGCGCCTGAGCATTAATCATCATATCATCATCACCAACATATATTTAGTTAGTGCAATTCCATAACTAGTCATTTGGACACTCGGGGCAGGCTCCCTGTTGTTCACTTCAAGCACAGATCTGGACCCCGGGATCAGACCAACGCAGAAGACCCATCCAACCTTCTGGAAGGGTGCATAGATCAGTGAAGTGCCAAAAAAAAAAAAAAAAAAAAATACAAAAACACCCCCCCAACCATCTGCCCTTTCCCAGCATCATCATTTCCCTGGGAAAGAAGTGGCAGGGTTTTTTTTTCCTGCCTCTTTCATTGGGGATTTTGAGGATTTCTGAGAAATTCCTCAGCCTCCATTGACACTGTGGAATTTGCTACCACAAGATGTAGTGATGACCACCAAATGGGATGGCTTTAAAGTGGGGTGGGGTGGATAAATCCCTGAAGGAGAAGGCTTTCAATGTCTACAAATCCAGATGGCTTTATTTAGCGATTGTATTTTTACTTGCTCCTCAGCCAAAAAAAAGGCTCTCAGAGCGGCTTACGGTCAATTAGCAATGAAGACAGTCCCTGTCCTGAGGCTTACAATCTAAAAAAGACATGAAGCATGAGGAAAAGGAGTTGGGGAGGGAAGAGGGAAAAGAGAGGGGGGAGATAAATTAAGTAGACCAGCAACAGGGCTGATGGGATTGCCCTGCTCCCAAAGGAACAGCGTCCAACTGGAGTAGGCCCTGATGTTTCCTCTGCCTGCTCCTGTCTCCTGTCTCTTTCTTCTTCCCCACAGGCTATGTGCTATGTCCAGTATCAGAGGCAGCAAGTCTATATACACCAGTTTCTGGGGAGCATGGGCAGCATGGTGCTATTGCACCCATGCCCAGCTTGTAGGTTCCTGGTTGGCCACTACAGCTGGTTGGCCATTACGTGAACAGAGTGCTGGACTAGTTTGACCCTTGGTCTGATCCAGCAGGGCTCTTCTTATGGTCTTGCTGTAAGGAGGTGGCAAGAGGTGGGTGTGCCCTCTTCATTTTACAGTTCTTGTCCCATTCTGTGCTTTACAGCTCCCTGTCTGCTTGTGCTTCCTGGGAAGCTTCAATTAAACCACAACTTCCTCCTTTTGAACATTCTAGTGCTACTACCTGATGACTATCTGAAAGCTGAGTGAGTATTTTTTAATGGCTTTGTTGTTGTGAAAAGCACTGGAGGCTGGTGGCTCTGATTTCAGTTGGGTGTGAATTGGAACCAGCCAGAACGCTAAAAGAGCTACTGAAGGTGCTGAACCCATTTGGAGATAGCATTTAGCCCCTTTGGTACCTTCTTTAGAGTCCTGGAGGATCTGGCTGCACTTTGAAATTAGGGATGTGCTCCGCTTCTAATCAGACCGGCAAATTAGAAGCGGAGTGGGGTGCTTTGCCTCCCCTTAAGGTGGAGGCGAAGAGGATTGGGGGGCCGGCGGAGCATGGCGAAGAGGATCGAGGTGAAGGCGGATCCTTCGCCTCGATCTGGAGCTCCGCCGGAAAGGTAAGTGGGGTTTACCAGGCCCTGCCGTTGCCGTTGTCGCCCATGCGGCGACAGCGGCAGGGCCCGGTAACCCCCCTGCCCTCCTCTCCCTTACCTGCCTCCGTCCGCGGTCCGTCGGCTTCTTCAATTGAGCCCGTGGTTCAACCAGGAAGTTGCGGCCCAGACTTCCTGGTTGAACCGCGGGGTCAATTGAAGAAGCCGACGGACCACGGACGGAGGCGGGTAAGGCCCCCCTCCCCCTTGGTCCCTTACCGGGTTCTGCCACCGTTGCCGCACGGCCCGGTAACCCTCCCCGCCCTCCTCTCCCAGCCTTACCTGGCACCACTCCCCTCCACTGCGGAGCTCCGATTCGGAGCCGGAGCTCCACGGCAAAGAGGAGCGGAGTATGGGCAGAGCGGCGTGGAGCGGAGCGGGCCGATCCGAAATTTTCAGATCAGCCCGCGGGGTGGAGCCGGGGGGTCTGTGCACACCCCTATTTTAAATAGCCCTTACCTGATTCTGTAATCCCCAGCTTTTGTGAGGCTGGGGGTGGGGTGGGGTGGAAGTTCTGCTGGGATTCCTCCTCTGATTCAGAGGATCATGGCAAGCCTATGCATGGCCCTTGCCTTCATCAGAGTCTTATCCTGCGCTCTGAAAAGGCCAAGGGTTGGGAGACATATCAGAATAGGGGTGTTCCTCCTAATTTGGAATTTGGTCCTGCTCACTGCTGCCTATGGCCACATCTGTCATATGTAGCCTCTCACTACCATGCACTGAGGATATGCAGCCCTCGGCTTCTAAAGCTTTTCCTATCCCTGCTCTAAAATGTCCAATTTTGGATTGGATACACAGTCCACATCCAACTGTAAAGTCCGTCCACTCTTGGTTTGTCTTATCCGGACTAATTTTTGATGCATTAGACTTAGCGGAATTCTCAGCTACATAAGACCCCAATGAGATTGGAATTTGGCGCAGTGAGTAAGGGCCGCACTGTGATTTGTATGTCGTTGTTGCACTCCATTCCAATATACTGGAATGTTTTATACAGCAGGTTTTCTTCTGGATCAGTGACCATTTTCTTTTCAAGCTTCACTCTCAGACGGGTGCTGAAATGACAGATCCCATTATGAAATATGGCAGGGCTTTACCATTAAGGGAACATCATTAGAAAGTGAAATAATGCCAGATCCAGTGGCCAGACTCTATTACGCTTGCCTATGTCAAACACAGAAGTATTCTATTCAGAAAACTCCACCTCATTAAGCTTGCTCATCACTTATGGCTTGGTTGGGAAGCTAGCTACTTGAGCACAAGGAAGGAGGTTGATAAATAGTAAAACCTCTGGTGCTTTCCCCATTTTACTGTCATATGACTGAGCTTGTGGCCAGTGGAGTGGAATGTACCACTTATCTACATGTTATCACTGTGTAACAAAGGGAGCTACACATGAACAAATGTTAGGAACACCAATATTTAGCGGCTAAGTGATAATTTGTGGCATTAGTAGGCTAATGTACTTTCCTTAATCACGTTGCCAGCAGAAATAAAATAGAAGTTGTGTAAAGTATCTTAAAGTTATCACCGTTCCAGGATTGTAAAACAAAGATGGGTTGTCCGAACATGTGTCTTGTAAACAAATTAACACTGTGTCCACTTTCTGTACAATCTCTCTCTGTCTTTCTCTTTCTCTCTCTCAATCTCTCTGGTCAGAAGGATTAAACATGTTAAATCCAGCTAGAATATACTGTGATCATATTTTTTTAAAGCAAAGCTGCAATAATCAGACATTTACAACTAATAAATTGGTACTGTAATTCCTTTGCAATAAGGCTTTGAAATATAATCTGTCATTTCAGATTTACAGAACATGACTCTTGATAATTATAATTCTCAGACACACATTACTGGTTATAATTAAATTCAGTTTTCAAAAAGGAAAAAAAAATATCCTGACGCCTTTCTGTGGATTATCTGTTCATATTATGTTCTAATAGCAAAATTAATGTATAATCTGTTGAATAAATTTGGTTAGTTCTTGAATGTAACACACGTACACTCACAGGCTGCTGTTGATCAAAAGCTGGAAAGTTAGATAAGAACAAAAATGTATACAGTTTATCATAAGAAGACTCTCACAAAACCAGTTTGAAGTCAATTATAGGCCAAAAAGGAAGAACTTTTCCGAATAAAGGAAGCTGTTGAATGTCTTTCACACTCCTTTAAAAGGTATCTAAAATATTAAATTATAGCAAATATGACAAAGATCTTAGAAAATGAGCCTGCTAAGAATATAACAGAGGATTAAATCATAGGCTCTTTCAAGCGAAGAATTACTCCTTGAATTCCTGAAAACAAGTGTATTTATTTGTATAAACTGGCGCAGTACTCAGCAAAATAGAGGGTTTAAATATATATATTCCAATACCACTTGTGAAACATACCAAAATATATATTTAGTCATACATACTGTGTTACAGACCTAATTTTCTTCTTCTTCCTTTTGAAAAAAATCAAATGTATGATACTGATGCTTTAAAAAGACAAGTTGTTTTCATTCCCAGATCTATACCAAGCAGGATATAAGACTTTGAAAATGGTTTGAAAGCTGTATATGGAGTGTGTTCTGGGCCCCAATAGTTGTCAATACAATAATAATAATAATAATAATAATAATAATAATAATAATAATAATAATTCTTACCCGTCTATCCATTTGGATTGAGTCAGGAAACAACAATAAGTATAAAATACATAAAACTGAAATAAAAACATAGTATACATTATTAAAACCTCCTAAAAAAACCTCCTAAAAATCTCCTAAAATTCCACTGGATAGGCCTGCCAGAATAGATCAGTCTTTATAGTTTTCTTAAATGCTAAAAGACTATTAAGTTGACCAGTCTGCTCTGGCAGGCCATTCCACAATGTTAAAGCCGTAGTGCAGATCACGTCAACATCCTATTCAAGAAGGGCTACCAATATTTCTCAGTAATTTGCCCATTCAGGACCTTCCATAACTGAATTGCCAAGATGATGATGATGATGGATTTACTTGGATCAACTACACTAGGGATGTGCTCCGCTTCTAATCGGACCGGCGAATTAGAAGCGGAGCGGGGGGCTTTGCCTGCCCTTAAGGCGGAGGCGAAGAGAATTGGGGGGCTGGCGGAGCGTGGCGAAGAGGATCGAGGTGAAGGCGGATCCTTCGCCTCGATCCGGAGCTCCGGCGGAAAGGTAAGTGGGGTTTACCAGGCCCTGCCGCTGTCGCTGTCGCCCATGCGGCGACAGCAGCAGGGCCCGATAACCCCCCCGCCCTCCTCTCCCTTACCTGCCTCCATCCGCGGTCCGTCGGCGTCTTCAATTGAGCCCGCAGGGCTTCCTGGTTGAACCACGGGCTCAATTGAAGACGCCGACGGACCGCGGACAGAGGCAGGTAAGGCCCCCCTCCCCCTTGGTCCCTTACCGGGCTCTGCCGCCGTCGCCGCATGGGCGGCGATGGCGGCAGGGCCCGGTAAACCTCCCTCCCTCCTCTCCCGGCCTTACCTGGCACCACTCCCCTCCGCTGCGGAGCTCCGATTCGGAGCCAGAGCTCCGCGGCAAAGAGGAGCGGAGTATGGGCGGAGCGGCACGGAGCAGAGCGGGCCGACTCGAAATTTTCGGATCGGCCCGCGGGGCGGAGCGGGGGGTCCGTGCACACCCCTAAACTACACTAATGTAGTTAGTAATGGAGGGAAAATGGCATAAAGCTTGGAAAAAACGTCAAGCCATTGGTGGTTGTGTGAAAGGGGATGAGAGATCTGGGTGACACTGGATGTCCAGGTTGAGACCTCCGAAGGGCTACATTTGGCACCTAGACCTGACAATACACACCCTTCTTCTACAGCATAGATTTATTTTTTTATTTAAAAAATTTCTTGGCCACCATTCAGGGCAGAAGCACTCAGAAGATGTCTTACAACAAAATACCTAAAAACACTAAAAGCAATAAAAAAAAAGCATCCACAGTAAAATAACAGTTAAAACAATAAAAGGTAACAATAAAAACAACTCCGATTCTGGCCCACTTGCATTGGGTGCCTATACGTTTCCGAGCCCAATTCAAGGTGCTAGTTTTAATCTATAAAGCCTTACATGGCTTGGGACCACCATACCTGATGGAACGCCTCTCCTGACATGAACCTACCCGTACACTGCGCTCAACATCTAAGGTCCTCCTCCGAGTGCCTACTCCGAGAGAAGCTTGGAGGATGGCAACAAGGGAGAGGGCCTTTTCAGTGGTGGCCCCCCAACTGTGGAATGATCTCCCCGAAGAGGCTCGCCAGGCACCAACATTGTTATCTTTTCGGCATTTAACAGCATTTAATAACATATGCTAAGTTTGTTTATTTGGACCCCAGAACTGTTGTTGTTTAAATGGATACTGCTGTTTTTATATTTTGATGGTTTTAAATTTTGTGTACTTTTTAATGTTCACTGCTTTTAACTTTTGTAAACTGCCCAGAGAGCTTTGGCTATGGGGTGGTATATAAATTTAATCAATCAATCAATCAAGAACAACCATGGCAATAGCAGGAATAACAGTACTCATCATGAGAAGGCCATAGTAAAATAAAATGTTTTTAAGGCCTTCCTAAAAGCCTGAATGGCAGACCTCCGATGGCAGACCTCCGATGGGAGTTTGTTCCACAGCTGTGGGGCCACTGCTGAGAAAGCCTTCCCTTGTGTGGAGCTTGGCCATGTGTGGGGCAGGGATTGGCAGATTTCAAGCTTGCAAGATCTACTTTGTCTTTTATTAGAACCCCGAAATCCACCATGTGCAAAATAGTGACTCAAGCTGGCGTTGATGATTAAGAAACAGGATTCATCTGAGTACATGCGCTGCCCAGGGATTAGTGATCAGTGCCAGAATCAAGCTCACAGACCTTTTTCACACAAAAAAGCCACTCCTAGTTTTCCCTCCTATGTTCTTTTTCAGCAGCCTAATTTAGGAGGAACAACTAGAAGCCTTCAAGAGGCAGCTGGACAGCCATGTGCCAGGGATGCTTTAAGGTGGATTCCTGCATTGAGCAGGGGGTTGGACTCGATGGCCTTGTAGGCCCCTTCCAACTCTGCTATTCTATGATTCTATGATTCTATGAAATACTTGTAAGGTTGTTACACAGAGGAGGGCCAGGATCTCTTCTCGATCCTCCCAGAGTGCAGGACACGGAATAACGGGCTCAAGTGACAGGAAGCCAGATTCCGGCTGGACATCAGGAAAAACCTCCTGACTGTTAGAGCAGTACGACAATGGAATCAGTTACCTAAGGAGGTTGTGGGCTCTCCCACACTAGAGGCCTTCAAGAGGCAGCTGGACAACCATCTGTCAGGGATGCTTTAGGGTGGATTCCTGCATTGAGCAGGGGGTTGGACTCGATGGCCTTCTAGGCCCCTTCCAACTCTGCTATTCTATGATTCTGTAAACTGTATTAAGTTGGTTAGCACTTCACAGAGAAATGAGAATCAGAAACCCTTTCCAATGTACTGAAGATCAAGCAAAGATCTATTGACAGATCCCAGTTGTGGACTTTTGGAGGTTATACATGTCTATGTACAAACTGAAGTTCAACGGAAAAAAGGATTCTGCAGTCAGGTAAACTATCCATAAAATACTAAGTCAAGCTGGAATGTCATTAACATAAATAGTTAGAAATATCGATGCATAAGATTAGCATACGTGTGGTGATTTTTCTCTATACATCAGATTTGCTACCCTATATAGAAGAGACTAAGTGGACACACCTGCAGGACGGATAGATAGTCCTAAATCAAGCCTCGTGGTGAGGGGGATGGCATTTCTATCTTCTGACACCTCTCATTCATTAGGTCATCATGTACCAGAAGTGCTTATAAAACTTTTTTTAAAAAATGATGGCTAAGAGCTTTTCAAAATATATATAAAAAAATTAATGGAGGGGCCATAATTCAGATTGTAATTTATGGTACTAAAGGTAGTGCTGTTCAACATGATTGGAAAAGCAATGTCTCTACCTTTTAAAATGGATGCTTACATGAGGGATTTAGGCCACTTCCTGACTTTGGACTAAGGCTTGCCAACTTTCTTTTCTTTTCTTCCCTTTTTCTTTTAAACTTCAAGGCTCACATTACAGAACTAGCAGAGTGCAGCAGCCAGAGCAGCCATCCACAACCTGGTGCTCTTCAGAAGTGTTGGGGCTAGAACTCTTAGCAAGGGATGGCACGAGAGTCTGTTTGCAGCCCAAAACCCAGTGAAACTCGCCAACTTGGCCTAGTCCACAGATTCCCTGGGTGGGTTGGGAAGGGTGACCCTATGAAAAGCAGGACAGGGCTCCTGTATCTTTAACAGTTGCATAAAAAAGGGAATTTCAGCAGGTGTCATTTGTATATATGGGGAACCTGGTGAAATTCCCTCTTCATCACAACAGTTAAAGCTGCAGGTGCCCTGCCCTCTTTGAAATCTGGCCACTCTAGTATAGCTCCTACAGCTTTAACTGT
The DNA here is from genome assembly GCF_023053635.1 of Elgaria multicarinata webbii. Taxonomy (NCBI): domain Eukaryota; kingdom Metazoa; phylum Chordata; class Lepidosauria; order Squamata; family Anguidae; genus Elgaria; species Elgaria multicarinata. Next base: position 7,439,752 of record NC_086184.1, read on the forward strand.
TGTGATGAAGAGGTGATTTCACCACGTTCTCCATATAAAACATATACTCTGTGTGTGTGTGTGTGTGTGTGTGTGTGTGTGTGTGTGTGTATATGTGTATATATATATATATATATATATATATATATATATATTGTTGTTTATTCGTTCAGTCGTTTCCGACTCTTCGTGACTTCATGGACCAGCCCACCCCTGAGCTTTCTGTCGGCCGTTGCCGCCCCTAGCTCCCCCAAGGTCAAGTCTGTCACCTCCAGAATATCATCCATCCATCTTGCCCTTGGTCGGCCCCTCTTCCTTTTGCCTTCCACTTTCCCTAGCATCAGCCTCTTCTCCAGGGTATCTTGTCTTCTCATTATGTGGCCAAAGTACTTCAGTTTTGCCTTTAATACCATTCCCTCAGGTGAGCAGTCTGGCTTTATTTCCTGGAGTATGGACTGGTTTGATCTTCTTGCAGTCCAAGGCACTCTCAGAATTTTCCTCCAACACCACAGTTCAAAAGCATCTATCTTCCTTCGCTCAGCTTTACTTATGGTCCAGCTCTCGCAGCCATAGGTTACTATGGGGAATACCATTGCTTTAACTATGCGGACCTATGTTGTCAGTGTGGTGTCTCTGCTCTTAACTATTTTATCAAGATTTGTCATTGCTCTCCTCCCAAGAAGTAAACGTCTTCTGATTTCCTGGCTGCAGTCAGCATCTGCAGTAATCTTTGCGCCCAGAAATACAAAGTCTGATACTAGGGTTGGGGAGTGCCTAAAGAAACATGGCTACTAGCCCTGATTATTATTATTATTATTATTATTATTATTATTATTATTATTATTATTATTATATTTATTTGTATCCTGCCTTTTGCCCAGTGCTGGGCCTCAAGGCGGCCTTACAAAGTTTAAAATATACATGGGGGGGGGGGAGGGAAACAAAACCATAAACAATTAAAAAATACACAACAAAATTATAAAACATTAACATAGATGGAGGGCTGGATTATTCTCCAAAGGCCTGCTTGAACAAAAAAGTTTTAGCCTGCTTCTGAAAGCCCATCAAGGAGGGAGCCAGCCTAGCTTCCCCAGGAAGAGAGTTCCAGAGCACCGGAGCAGCCACCGAGAAGGCCCTCTCCCATGTTCCCACCAAGCGTGACTGTGAAGAAGGTGGGACTAAAAGAAGGGCCTCTCCAGAAGATCTCAAAGCACGGGCAGGGTCATAAGGGAGAATACGTTCTTTCAAATAACCTGGACCTGAACCATATTGAGCTGATGATTATGTGCTACCTCCAGTATCCGAGGCAGTAAGCCTGTGTGCAGCAGTTGCTGGGGAACATGGATGGAGGGTGCTGTTGCACCTTGTCCTGCTTCATAGGTCCCTAGTCGACAGCTGGTTGGCCACTGTGTGAACAGAGTGCTGTGCAAGATGGACCCTTGCTCTGATCTATCATGACACTTCTTATGTTCTTAAACTCTCTGTAAAGTTGAACATAACCTTTCCAGTAAGCACTGAAGATTTTGTCTCCCAAGTCAGCTTTGCAAAAGCAGAGCTTCCAAACTCTGCTTTCCACTGAATGTCTCTGCTATAGTTCCATTGCATTAAAAAGTTTGGTTGCATTTCTTTCCCTGTAGAGGGAGCAAAGTCTCTGTTATTCAAGGGGGGGGAATCATATGGCCTGTGTGTGCGTGCGCGCGTGCACGTGTGTTAACTCTCTGCTCTTTATAACCCCCTACGGGCCTGATCCATAGTCCATTTGAAGTCAATGGGATCAGCATAAACAGTATGTTAACAGGCTTGAAATTAAACTCAATTCACAAAGGGCCTCTTTTAATAATGGTTGCATGTCTTTTAAAAAAAGAAGAAGAAAAGAAAGTAGCGCATGCAGATACATTAAGAAGGAACACTAATGAAAGTAATTCTTTTGCAAATTACAAGGGGAGTGTAGAATATAAACCATTTGTTTTCCACACACACGCAGTGTGTCTATGTGCATCTGAAAGATAGGTCATAACCCCACATTCCAGCTGTTGGCTGCTTGCTAGCAAACCTCAGCCATGAGGCTGGTAAGGTTCATCTATCCAGCCATATTGTATGTCTGCCACTGCTAATATCATTACAGAACACACCAGTTTCTTGCTGCTTAGCTGAAGTGGGCACAGAGGCATGCCACTTCAAAAGAAAGGAATGGACCATCAAAGAGCACAGGTGACATGGAGCAAAAAAGATGCATCCAAAATCCTTTGAATTTGATCCATTTCAGCTCACTTTGAAGAAGAGTTCAGTGGTGCCATCAGGATAGCACTTTAGGACAATCCTCCATAAGGATGTCAGAAGAATCCATTCGGGGATGAAGCTTGAAAACTAAGCTTTCATTGGCTCATTTCCCCTGGACTTTGGTCCGTTTTCCGGTAACTCATTCAACTCCGTCTACAGCAAGCCAGGCCAGTTACTGGGTTTTCTGGGTTTTTTTTAATGTGCATAAATTACGGTCACATTTTATGCAAATATGAATTTGCATAAATATGGTATTTTTGACGCTTTGGGCCCATCCTTCTTACCTTTAGCCCCACCCACCTTTGGGATGCCCCTCCTCCCAAGAATATCTCCAAAACTGAATTCAGCCTTGGGCTGAAATAGTTTCAACACTTTTGACCTATGTGGTGTAGCCACCGAAAGCATCCCACAGCAGTGAGAAGTGGTTCCCCCAGTTTATTGCTGCAGGTGCGCTACGTCTCATGATATACCTCTGCATTTCTTACAGTGCTATTTAATTAAAAAAGAAAGCTTCCCAGACATTTCCTTTTAATTGTCCCCAAAGTTGGAAGTGGAATTAATGAGTAAGGAAAGAGCTGTCCGAAAGAGTTAAAAACAAAATGAAGTCCCCTATGGACTTTTGCCTTTTTTTTATTGACATTTTAATTAAGGCTGGAATATTCCTTAGGGAACCTTGCACTTAAATAGAAATCATTTTAATATGCAGCACTGGCAGAGTGTAATAGAGGCATACAGACCCATATTCCCATATGTTTTATGGTACTGAGCGATTCTTTTGTACAATGTATTATGATGTTAAGACATTTTATGAGTTTCTATTGGCTAAGTTGAGCCATATCAAATTATAATTTTGCTCAGTGGATTTCGGCATAAGGAGATTAAATAGGGCACATTCCATATTTATTCTGCACTTCTGAACATTCAGACTGTGTTTGCTCAGTTACGCTTCAGATTTTTACTCTTAAATATGAATGGAACAAGCATTAGGCAGGGCTCAAATTTGACTCTGCAATTGGGTTTTTGAGTTTTTACACACAATTCCAGCTCCAAGCCCACCATATTGTGGTGTTACATAGATGACATCTTTGTCATCTGGGACTATGGAAGGGAGACCTTGGAGAAATGTACTAAGTTCATCAACACTATCCACTCAACAATAATCTTTATCAGCCAGCCACAACTAAACCCCCCAAAATAACCCTTCCTGTATGAGTTCATAAACATTGAAACCCATCAAATTGGCATAGATGTATATTGTAAACCTACAACTTATGATATCTGAATGATCTAAAGAACAACAATATCTATAGTTCAGTTCATAGGATAAAACACATTTGCAATAATGAAGTAAAGTAATGAACAATCTTCAACAATGTGGATGCCTTAGTGACATTATTGACTACAATAACAATCGAATATCAGTAATATCCAGGGATATCCTGTGTACAAAGCCCTAAACAACTTGGAACCAGGATACCTGAAAGAGCGTCTTCTCCCTTCCCAACTGGCCCGGTCACTGTGGTCGTAGGAGGGCATGCTCCTGGTGGTTCCACGTGGAGAAGAGCCTTTAGTGTAGTGGCCCCTTCTCTGTGGAATTCCCTGCCCCTGGAGGTCAGGAATGTGCTAACACTAGGCTGCTTCTGGTGCCTCCCGAAAACAACTCTGTTTCGAGAAGGCTTCCCTAACTGACTAGCCACTGTTTTTTCTGGCTCCTTTGTTTTTAAATTGAACAATTTTAATTTGCTTTTAATCTTCTTTCTTTTATTGTTTATACCTATATCCACTGCTATGGAATCTGTGTTAGATAATTGAGTGGTATAATAATAATAATAATAATAATAATAATAATAATAATAATAATAATATCCTCCTTTATGAAGCAAAGGCTAACTTTTTGAAAGAAAATTACACTCCACGTTGGCCCTAACTATCATCAATGATCTCCTATTGTGCTGGCTTAATGGAAGTCATTCATTCTCCACCATGCATTCAGCATTCAGAAAACCATCCAATTTATTCAGAAAACCATCCAATTTATGTTAATTACTGGTTAGAACAGCACTTAAACAAGATATTTGCAACCCAGGATCACACCAATGCAAGTCAACATATTGCATTGCCTGCAGTTACTCTAAGAAACCGTTTCTTTTAGGAGCATAGTTACTAACAAACATATTGCATTAGACACTCAATAATATGCAATTCCACTATGCAATTTATTTAACGGAACAGAAAAAAATGACAGAAAGAAAAAAATAGTGCATGAACCATGTCCACAACAACCAAATGACTAATTGTTATGATTTCTCTGACTTTAACCATCACATCCAGTGCTGTATCAATTTGCCAGTCCTTAATATGATGTAGTTTGCATATCTAACCATCTTGACACCTTTTCTTTTCTCCTATATCAGCTTTACTCGAGTATTTGAATTTTTTTAAAATATATTGTTCCTTCTGCCCTTAGCATATTAAATCCTCTCTCTCTCTCTCTCTCTCTCTCTCTCTCTCTCTGTGGAAGAAGGCAAAGTGATTCCCCCCTTCCTATTTCAATTACTATTATTATTTGGTCTTAGAGAGATAAACACATAAGCAAGTTTCCTTAAAGATAACTGTGAGTGCATGGATGTGTTAAAATTCAGCTTGCAGGACACCTTGCGTGGCTGAAACCTAGATAAAAGAATTGACTTTTGAAAAAGCCGGTTCTTAAATGACCTTTGGATTAAAAACAAAATAAAGGAAAAGAAGGCTTTCTTTGGCCTTAGGCAGAGACATCTGCAAGAGACAGTTTCTACACTTTCAGAAAGTGGAGATTTTTGCCTCAACTCAGATATATTTTGTTTTATTGTGAGGGGGGAAATGATTAAATTATCAGCAACAAAGGACCAACCCCTCTACTTTTCCTGAAGGTTCTTCACCTCGCTTCCGCCTTCCCTGTTCGTACTGCTGATCAAGTTTTTCTAGCTCTTAAATTTTAGTTTAAATGTCTGATGCCTCTTATTAACAGAAGTAATAGCACCTTTTTTGTTTGTTTATCACGTGCAATAATGACGATACCAACTATTTAATATAAAGCTGACATTTAAATTCCACTTAGCTCAGAGAGACGGATGATAGAAAGAGATGACTCCTTTACCCAAGAGTGACAACTCCCTCAGTTTGCATTTTGAAGCATTGAAGTTTTCAAAGTAATCAGGGTCTTTTCTTTTCCTTTTTTTTTCCAGAGGAACCAAATTGTGAAGACATCTGTTATGTTATTAATTTCACATAAATCTTAAGCTCCTCAAGGCCCGAAATGAGGCTTCGTTCAAGCTGAATTAATGAAACATGATTGTAAGTCCCTTGCATGAAAATGCTGTCATACAGTATTGAGTTGCTTATAATCACTGAATAATCTCCCGGGCTGCCTAGGGAGAGCTACTTTAAATCCCTCTATAAAACAATATCTGAAAAATATCAGAACACTAACTATATCCTGAAAGATTAATAGCAGATGAGAATTTCTCTGAAATGAATCATGCTTTCTCAGTAAAAGAGACAAGGCGCTTCCAGTAACAGCAGCTTTTTTCTTCCTTTTTTAAAAAGAAAAAAAAATATTATACAAGGGCACAATCCCCCCATCCAGATGTGAGAAGTGTTTAAGCCCCAGGATTCATTGGAAAGACCAAGTTCCTTAAAGCAGGCAAGAATTTTATATAATTGAGAAAATGTTTCACGTTATGTAGGCTCTTTAATCCAATCTGGCCCAAATCCTAGCGGATTGACTGAGCCCAACGTCCTCTTGACCTTTTGTTTTTTTCACTGCCTCTCTCTTTCCTGGTTAAGCTTTGCTGGGTTAGGCCTATAGATCTATGAAACATTATTGCATTCAGGCATTATGCCTGAAAGCGGAGAAAGGAAAATGAGTGGGATCCAGATTTATGCTGGCTCAACTGTGATGGTGGAAGTGAATTTCCTGGCCACCTCCATCCCATGGTAGCCCTCCCTAGCAATGCTATTCAGAAAGGCAGGAGACTCTACTGAATGAGGTGAGTTGTGGTGTAGGGGGCCTTAGAGGAGCAACCCTGAACATCAGGCTGGGGAGACCTTCTGGGAGTGGAATACTGTCTCTCAAGTAAGGCAAATCATGGATCTAACCCCACATGTAAGAGGATGCTGGTCCCAACTCAGATATCGTCACACACACCAGCCCTACCCACGAAGACCCCAACTATATAGGTACAAGTCAAAGCCTCCATGTAGAAAGGAATTCTCCTTTATCAGCATTTTCCATTGCCCCCCAAAGTACTATACTACTCATGAGTAATTTATTTATTTATTTAGTACATATTTATATTGCCCAATAGCCAAGACTCTCTGGGCAGTTTGCAATTAAAACCATTGTATATATATAAAAAAATCAAGATTGAAACTTTAAAACTTTAAAAATGTTATATAAAACCAGAATATGTTAACTGTCCTTGGAAAGCTTTGTCTAAAAAGATACATTTTCAAGGGGAGTTTAAATGATATTACATTTTTTTGCCTCCCGAATTGCACGAGGGAGCTTTTTCCAGAGGGTGGGTGACACTACAAAGAAGGCCCGCCGTCGAGATTCTTCATGACAATATTATGTTTGTCTTGGAATGAAAGCAATAGATGGATGAATCTGTGAATTTTGATTTCTCACTTTCCCAATCTTGTTTCATCCAAGACTTAGAGAATTCTTTTATATACATATTAAAAATATACACCTTTCTTTTGTATGCAATTTTGCCTATTATACACATTTTGTTGCAAGAAATTCCCCTAACAAGATCCATTTTGAATATTATTTTACTGATATACATATTTCTTGTGTGTGATTTCCCCGTAATGAAGGGATATTTTTACACTTTTTTTTTTAAAAAAAAATGGAGAACACCATTGCCAAATTCAGAAAAGTGTGGATTTTGAAGTTAAAATCATTTTGTTCCATGCGTTGATTTGGAAGTGTGAAATTAGGTGGTACACAATCACTTTCAGGTGTGCAAAACTAGTTACGTAGTCCCTTAGGTCAGGGCCTTTGTGTCCTTTGATTATTGGTTTTTAACCTGTAATATATACACAGAGAGAGAGAGAGAGAGAGAGAGAGAGAGAGAGAGAGAGAGAGAGAGAGAGCTACCTTTCTGATCTTGCCTACTAGCAGCTGTTAACAGTAGGAGAAACTCTTGATCTTATGCCCAAGGGAAATGAGAACAGCTGTGGGCCTATAATTGTTGATGAATTATGCCAGATATCTTGGTCATGCTGTCATAATCAAGAGTTTCCATGTCAAGATTAGGAATGTACGGATTTTGTAAAATTTGTTCCATCTGGGTTTCGCGGAACGTCAGGTGCCTTGCATTCTATCCACCGTACATAGAAGGAATTGGGTTCCCCCCCCCCCCGCAGTTTCCCGAATTTGTGCAAATTCACACTTGCAAAAATGTGCAAAGCCCTCCCACCCCAAATGCACAAATCCCCCCCCCCCAAAAAAGTGTTTGAGTTTGGCCACATCCATTGGCTTCATTTGGACCACAGAGGGCCTGGTGGGGAGTAATTTGCACACACTTGAAAATGGTTCTGCACCTTTGCCCTAAAATATGAAATTTTAATCTGGCAGTAAATACTTTGTCACTGAATGTCACAGTGGTTTCTGTACCAAGGAGAACCTATCATGAACTTAGGCTAGGTTACCACCTATGACCTCTCTTGGACAGAGATAGCCTGGCCACAGTTATCCTTGTTCTGGTGACATGTGGGATTGACTAATGCAATGAGTTGAATATGGAGCTGCCCTTGAAGACTATTTGGAAACTGCCATACATTGCCAGGACGTCAACTGGGACAAGGCAGTGAGAACATATCTCACTCTTGTAAACTGCCCTGGAAGCTTTTATATACATCTTTGATATAAAGTTCTTCTATAGAGCCTCTCCTTGCTTTCCTGTACAGATTTGATTTTTTTTTAAAAAAATAAATGCTCATTTAGATGTAACCTTTGAGGAGTTGAATGATATATGAGCTCTCAAGAAATGCTATTTAGTCTAGGCTCTTTTTACTGATGCTTTGCAAATGCTTAAAGTAGATAAAGACCTCTGAAAGCCAACAGACACTGACAGTGTCTTATTAGCTGATCCCTGCAGTACGGCTGTGGTTAGATGTACAACTCTTCTACCACTTCTCTAGAGATCAACTTGCCTGGTACTTAGAACATCAGGTTTAGCGATCTGGATACTTTGCTGTGAGATGGATATTAGAACAAGAATGTTTCACTGTGGTAGTGGGCATTTAAGGATTCGCTTCTTGTAATTCCAGGAGCATGGCTAGGTGGGGCAATATCCTGGGGATCACCCCAGGATCATCCCTGCACTTATACATGATGCACAGGGGATCCCAGGAGCAGGGAGGAAAGATCCCTCCCTTGCCCCAGGATATCGCCCTACCCTTCTATCTAGATTTTTCCCATGGCCCCGGGATAATCCCGAGACCGTGGGACGTGTGGCCCGCCATTCCAGTTTTGTCCTGGCTCCACGTGAGTAACCGCGAGGACCCAGGACCCAGGCACAGTTCTCCTCAGGAGCTCCTTGCCCCTCGGGGATGGGGGGAGCAGGAAGTTGTTGTTGTTTTATTTAAAAAATTACTTACTTTTTTGAAGGAATGCTCAAGCACTCATCTTGAGTACAAAAAAAAATCCAAAATGGCGGGTACAACATCCTCTGTCCTCCTGGGATGTCGTGCGCTGCGTGTAGACTGAGGGGGACGATCTCGCAATCATCATATCACAAGATCATCCTCCTCTACCACCCTCATCTAGCCATGCCCCAGGTGCCCCTGCCAAAAGAGGTGAATTGTATGATTACAAGAGAGAAGGCCTTTTCAGTGGTGGCACCTTATCCGTGGAATGGCCTTCCAGAGAGGCTCACCTTGCACCTGCATTATGGTCTCCTTGACACCAGTTGAAGGCCTTTTTATTCTTCCCAGCATTTTAAGAATTTCTCTCTCTCTCCCTTTTTATTTAATGCTTTTAGACCACAGCAATTAAATTACTGCTGGTTTTAAGGCCAGATGTGTGTGTTTTTTTAATTCTTTGTTGCTATTTTTTTTAACTTGGTTGGATTATGTTTTGTATGTTATGCTTCATATTTATGTGTTGTACAGAGAACTTGGATTACTGGGAGGTTTCACAGTACAATAAATAGATTAAATAAATTGTTCCTCCTTCATTGATACCTATGGAATATTCAGCTGCATGGAGCTGCGTGATTTGTTTCTGTGGCTATTTATATCCCTTGTTTCAGCCTGCAACTATTTAACATTAATTAGTATTAGGAAGGAAGTATGTTTTCTTCACATGCTGCAGCAAACGTGCTTCATATAATGATTACAGAACTTTTTGATCTTTTGGGTGATTTTTTTTAAAAAAAATATATTATGGAATACAGGGCAATTCAGCACATATTTTGACTCCAGCCCTAAGCAGTTTTCCACTGTTTGAAATTGCTTGATGTTAATCAATCTCTCTCTCAGGTGTTTCTCCACAAAATGCTTAAACTGTTGGGCGAAAAATCACTTCAAAGTGCCAAAAAAAGTGCTGCTTCCATTAACATACTTTTTTTTTTGGGGGGTGGTGGTGTTATAAATCTTCTACTTTTACAAATGATAGTTGATGTTATCAGTGATTCTGTGGTTGAGAAGAGAACTCTCTTCTAAGGCTGCAACCCTATTTACCTGGGAGTACACCACATTGAACTCACTTAACTGCACTTCCTAAGTAATTATGGATTTTCCCACATAGGTTAAAACAATTCTGGGCACACATCCCCTAATATATACAATAGGGAGTTATTTTGACATTACACTTCGCATGATCCTGAGTGTACCCAGAAGCACCGTTATAGCACCTGGCTACACTAGCAAGCAGAACAAAGAGAATCATAGAATCATAGAATAGCAGAGTTGGAAGGGGCGTACAAGGCCATCGAGTCCAACCCCCTGCTCAATGCAGGAATCCACCCTAAAGCATCCCCGACAGATGCTTGTCCAGCTGCCTCTTCATAGAATCATAGAATAGCAGAGTTGGAAGGGGCCTACAAGGCCATCGAGTCCAACCCCCTGCTCAATGTAGGAATCCACCCTAAAGCATCCCTGACAGATGGTTGTCCAGCTGCCTCTTGAATACCTCTAGTGTGGGAGAGCCCAAAACCTCCCTAGGTAACTGATTCCATTGTCGTACTGCTCTAACTGTCAAGAAGTTTTTCCTGATGTCCATCTGGAATCTGGCTTCCTTTAACTTGAGCCCATTATTCCATGTCCTGCACTCTGGGAGGATCGAGAAGAGATCCTGGCCCTCGAGAAGAGATCCTGACTCCTATCTAATGGGGGTGTCAGGTAGTCCCCTCATTTTGCGAGCAAAGGTAACAGATTTGCACATTTTCCCCATACCCTTACTACAGTTTGCAAAGGAAGGGAATCAAAAGCCCCCTATTTGATTGCTGTAAACTAATCTACCTGCAAAAGTCCTCAAGGTTTTCCCAAATATTGAAAGGCAACACTCATAAAAAGCCCAGATATTTGTGAGGAGGGGGTGAAAAGATTACTGCCCCCACACCCTTATTAGCAGCATAGAGTAGAGCATTGCACAGACAAGAAGGGATGGACTGCAACCTATTTTGAATGGGGATATAAGCAGCTCATTTGAAACCCTTTGCTTTAAGGCTTTTCTGGTGTTGTTTTTCACTATGCCTAGAACAGACATATTTAACTACTGCTAATAATGAAAATAAGAAATAGTAGTAATAATAACCTCTCTTAATATTAATATTTATTATGATATAGAGTGACCCTATGAAAAGGAGGACAGGGCTCCTGTATCTTTAACAGTTGCATAGAAAAGGGAATTTCAGCAGGTGTCATTTGTATATATGGAGAACGTGGTGAAATTTACTCTTCATCACAACAATTAAAGCTGCAGGAGCTATACTAGAGTGACCAGATTTAAAAGAGGGCAGGGCTCCTGCAGCTTTTACTGTTGTGATGAAGAGGAAATTTCACCAGCTTCTCCATATATACAATGGCAATTCTGCCACGCCCAGCAAGGCCTGGGTGTGGGGAAGCATTTGTGGGTGTGGGGGAAGAGCAAGACGTGCCCACCTATTGGTAGGACTCATCCGGGCCTCATGGGGGAGGGGGTGCGGTGGCTATAAATTATAGCTCACCCCCTCCCTCCACCTCTTTTGCTACGCAGCTCCCTCCCTCCCTCCTTCCCTGTAAACAGTGTGGGCTTGCTGGTTGCCTTTTCGGGGGCCAAGTAGGAATTTTTTACTCATATACAGAATTGTACATGAGGTTTTTTTTGCCTACTTCACACTGTGAGACACGTTGGGAGTATAAATAGGTTAATCTGCTTAATCTGGTCACATTTATTTGGCACTAGGTACGGGCATCCATAGGGATTCCAAATTGGTGAGCATTCACGAGCGCTGTTCAAGGTGACTGGTAAGTCCGAGTCTCCCAGCTTTGAGCCCAGCGGCCTAGCTATGGAGATAAGACTTACCTTTGGGGCCAACCCTACTCACCCACTCTGAACCGGGCGGTCTGAATTGGGGGTGACAAAGGAAGGCTTCCCTACCCCACAAGGGGAGGCCCGTGGGAAGACGACTGGTGCAATGCCTGCCCCCGGGTCATGAATGTCTCGCCTGACCTGAGGGGCCTGTAAGCAGGCCATGCTGGGTGCCCGATAGGTTTTCAACTCCCTTTGCAGATCGCTAAATAAATATGTGGCCCTGTTTAATCCCAGCTTTGTTGTCTGTCTCATTATTTATCCACCTATACTCCACCAATGACACCTGCTGAAATTTCTTTTTCAATACAACTGTTAAAGATACAGGAGCACTGTCCTCTTTTTCATAGGGTCACCCTATTATGATGTATAGATTAGAATAAAACGGAAGAATTGTCATTTCCCTAAACTGAACTGTCCTGCATCCATAACTGGGAAAGAAATAGCTAAGAAGAATAGTTCCATGGGCGCTGTTAACTCCGCAAAGGAGTAGAGAAGACTGAAAATGTAGAGGTGGCTGACCCTCATTTACCAGTTGCAGCTGGGCCTGCTTCTTCAACGGCTACAGCTGGGTCTTCCTCCTCCAGAGTAGATTCTTCCTCATGAGTAGTCTCTGGGTGTAAAAAGGTCTTCTGGCAGTTAGGCTGGTTTCCCAATGATGGATCTCAGCTTCTTACTTGTCCCATTGCCACAGGTGCTCCAGTGAACCCTGGAACCAGGACAGGGTTGAAGGGGTTCTTAAGAATGCCAGGTGAGGCTTCACAGTCACAGGACCCCTCAGGTTGCCCTAAGTTTACTGTAGGAGACAGGTGTGATGAGAGATTGAGCTCCTTCTCTTCCAAATAGGTGGGCTTTGGTCAGCCAGGAGCTCCTCTCAAAACTCAGTGTAAAAGAGAGGCATGTGTTGAATTGCTACACATGTTAGAGGTCCTATCCTCCCTTCACAGGTCTCATCAAATTATTTTCTCCCCATATGTTTGAATGCACATTTGTAAAGGCAATTATTGTCTCCTTGGGGTATACAAAGTTTATGTTTCTGTACAACCTCGGCTAAAAACAGTTATGTTTAACTTAAGGTTAAGCACTGCAACAAGAAGGCAAAAATAATAATTTTTAAAAATATCAAACTACCTTTCATCTCTAGTGTGCAGGGCGTACGCGCGTGCACACATACAAAAGCTTCAATATTGGGAACAGATAGCCTGGAAAGTGTGTCTACATCTCTCAGCAAGAGGGTGGTAACTTAAATCTAATACACCTGATCAAGGCTTTCTCTCTTTGCTTCGTAGGTATTTTTGTACAAATGTGTCTTTCATTTGACTGATTGAAGGTCTCCAACCTCCAATAAGTGCACCATCTGATCTCCTTGATTCCGCATCACTTTTTCTTTGATTTCCTTCTACTTCTATTTCTTCTCTCTTTGTTCTATGTCCAGAGTCAAATTTCCCTTTAGAAATTGAAAGAATGTGTGTGGGTTTTCCTGCGTTGTTGCGCTCCCTCCCCCAGGACTTTGCAAAAAGGTCTTAGCAGAGAGTTGACTGGTGGCATCTTGAACTGGAGAGTTGGTTTCACAGGCACCGTAGCATGTTGAATACTATTACCATGCTGAATTGGGAGGGGGTGATTATACAAATTACTTTCTCCCTCCTTCTCTTTCTCTCTTTTTGCATCACCCTTCCCCCCATCCCTCTCTCCGGCCCTACCTTTTGTTCCGTGGGAGAGGAGGGGAGACCTCGCGTTGTGATTAATGCGAGATCTCATCCTCGTTTACAAGTAAGTCGTGATGACCTCAGGAAGAGAGGCGTTGCATCCGCCATGTTTGAAAAAAATCTTAAAGGATACGGAGCGCACGAACGCTCATGCACAAAGGTAAGGGGTTTTTTTTTAAAAAAAAAATACCTACTTTCCCCGCTCTTCCCATCCTACCCTGATGGGTGCAGCTCCCAGCTCCGTGTGAATAAACCTGCAGAAACTGGCCACATGCTGCGCGGTCTCAAGCTCAGCCCAGACCGCGGAAAAAGCAGGTCCAAACGGTAGGGCTGTATCCCAGGGCAAGGGAGGGATGATCCCTCCCTGATCCTGGGATCCTCTGTGCATCATGTGAATGCACAGGGACGATCCCCGCATTCACCCCAGGATATAGCCTGGTCTAGCTAAGGCCTCTATATGCAAAATCAGATGTCACCAGGTATTCAGTGTGGTGTAGCGGTTAGAATGTTGGACTGGAATGTAGAAGATGTGGGTTCTAGCCTCCACTAAGCCATGAAGTTCACTGGGTGACTTTAGGCCAGTTACTGACTCTCAGGGCTCATCTACACCAAGCAGGATATTGCACTATGAAGGTGGTATGAAAGCAGTATATAAAAGGCAAGAACCACACGACTGCTTTATAGTGATATTGAACTGCACTGCGGGATCTACAATACTGCTTTATAGTGGCAATGAAGTGCACTGACAACAGTTGGGACCCACAGCACATCTACACCAAGCAGGATATAGCGCTATGAAAGTGGTATGAAAGTGGCCTATGGTCTGTGTCAATGGGCCCCAACAGTTGTCTGTGCACTTCAATACCGCTGTAAAGCAAGCATGTGGCTCCTGCCTTTTATATACTGCTTTCATACCACTTTCATATCAGAATAACTGCTTGGTGTAGTTGAGCCCTCAGCCTAACCTACTTCTTAGGGTTGTTGAGAGAATAAAATGGAGAGGAGGATAATGATGTGAGCCACCTTGGGATGCTTGCAAGAGGGGAAAAAATGGTCCAATATAAATGTAATAAATTAAATAAGGGCAGTGGCTGTGAATTTTTTTGTAAACCGCCCAGAGAGCTTCAGCTATGGGGTGGTATATAAATGTAATAAATAAATAAATCTTGCCTTATGTAGGTGTGACTTCTTTTTTTTAAAAAAAGAATAATAATAACTGCTGGAAATTTGCACGTTAATTTTTTATAACCACCTACTAGCTGATATGGGATAGTTTCCTGTTTTGAAATAACAAAACAGCAGCGCCAGCAACAACAACAACAACACAGTCATCAGAAAATGTTGGCTGAAAATCCAAGCTTTCGGAGTTGCTGATGTTAATGTTCTATATAATTATGCCTTTTATATGAATCAATCAGCTGAAATAGAGAATGACAGCTTCTTAAAGCTAAGACTGGGTTTGACTCCAACATTTGTGCCTTTTTCCAGATGTTGGTGACATAACTGGTAGGCTCAAACTTGCATAGTTCTTTTTTGTAAAGTGGGGAGAGAGAGGATGAAGGAGTTTTGGGGATTTATAAACTCTTAAGCTTTAGAACCACCAAAGGCAATCCTTGAAAACTATAGCCGTGTTTGGATATTACAGTGTTAACCCCCACACTCTCCTATTTGTTTTGTTCTAATGTGTTTTGTACCATGTGTCAAACTGTACCTAAGGTAGGGTGACCATATGACCGGATTTGCCCGGATTTGCCTGGGTTTTTGATGGCAAATCCGGGAGCGGGTGGGGAAATCTGGATTCTTTTCCCCAAAGAGCAGCTCTAATGGGAATTAACAAAAATGCTTATAACTCCGTCATTTTTAAAGATAAATACATGAAACTTGGCACAATGGTAGCTCTTAGGATGGGCTTTAGTCATACCAAATTTGAAACAGATCTGTTCATCCATTGATTTTTCAGGATTTTTTTAAAAAATGAGGTTTTAAAATTATTATTTTTAAACTGTCATTTTTAAAGATAAAGAGCTGAAAGTTGGCACCATGATAGCTTTTATGTAGAGCTTTAGCCATACCAAATTTGAAACAGATCTGGGGCCAGTAGCAAACCCTGTTAACAACAACAGCAACTTGCAATGAGTGAAGATACAGTCAGAAAAGATATTTGAGGGAAGGGGAGAATGTAACACACAGAGTATAGCAAAAGCTTCAAAGCACAGCAAAACCTACAAAAGTAGGAGTGAGTGAAGTTAATTTCAGATACATTGAATCTCTCACTTGTTCTTTATTTCAGTGATTTTAACATTAAGATGTTATGTAGAACAGATTTGTCTTAAATGCGTGCTGTAAAATCAGACATGTGACCAAGGCTATGTTCGGGTGGGCACTCCCCCTTGGTACTGGACACGCCCCCTTGGGGGTGACCATGTTGTCCTCCTTTTTGGTTTCCAAAATATGGTCACCCTACCTAAGGCTTTAAAACAAAGGCCTATGAGATAGCCATGAACTGGCTTCATGGCTTCAGTGTACAGAGGCAGCAAGCCTGTGTGCACCAGTTGCTGGGGAACATGGGTGGGAGGGTGAAGTTGCACCATGTCCTGCTTTATTGGTCCCTGGTTGACAGTTGGTTGGCCACTGTATGAACAGAGTGCTGGACAAGAAGGCCCCTTCATCTGATCCAGCAGGGCTCTTCTCATTTTCTTATGTTCTTAAACAGACTGCCAACCTTGTTGCAACAAGCCAGCCACATTGTGCTCCTTGGTCCAACCATTTTCCTTTCAATGTAATGCACAATTCACATATAGTGAATCCGTTACTCCCAGGCCCTACCGTTAGGAAGAGTGAAGGAGCTGCCTCAATTAGCAGATTTTTGTCTTGAAAGGACATTCTACTTAAATGTGGGTGAGTCTTTTATAAATCATCTCTCTAATGCCACAGTGAGGGGACAAATATTTAAATCATCCTCTTACCCACCCTCCCCTTCATATACGTTAAAGAAAGGGCTTCTCTATAATCTTCTCTCTGAGTGCAATTTTGTATGTGTGGAGAGGTTTTTTGTCACCACATTCAATACACCTCTTCAACTTGCTGCTCTTTTAATTCCAGAGTTTCACATCACCAAAAGTCTGATGTGGCTATAAAAGTGGAATTTTGAACTATCATATCCAAGTCACGGGAACATGGCTTTATTTTGCTTGAGTCAGACTTCCTCTGGACCACTTTTTGTCCAGTGGGTGTGACACTTTAATATGGATATAGGCAAAGGTAGGATGGGTTCAGAAGAGGGAAGATCCTTTGAGGAAACATTTCCGGAACTGGATATGTTTACCACTGAGAAAAGAAGATTGAAGCCCAAGGAAGCACTCTTCAGTAGGGATGGATGAACGAGCAATGTTTGAGACCGGCAGGGTTCTCCCAATGTTGTTTCACAATTTGTCTTGTGCCCAGTTCCCATACATGTCTGTGATTACTGCTCACTGTACACTAATAGGAAATCTGTGCAAGTCAAGCAACGATCAAACAGGAGATTTGTGCAAGTTTCCCCAAATTTGCACAAACCTCAAAATGTGTGCAACTTCCATCGGGTAAAGCAGGGCTGATTCAGTCTACAGGGGACATTTGCACAAATTAAGAAATCTGCACAAATAGAATAGGGAATCAGGAATGAGATGAACACATGTCTACCAAAAACACACATAGTCTGTTTTTGGTAGACATGTGCTTTCGCTTGTGTTTGTGTTTGAAGCTTCAAACGGGGCATGCTCACATGTTTTGTGAGCAAAAACAAAATTCTCAGACATCCCTGCTCTTCATATACCAGAAAAGTCATCATATAGAAGAAAGCAAAGATTTGTTCTCTCCTGCCCCGAAGATCAGGATTGTACATAACGAGTTTAAGTTATGGAAGGATAGATTTCAGTTGAATATTTGGAGAAACATCTTGATGGTAAGAGCAGTTGGACAAAGAAACCAGTTGCCTAGAGGGGCTCTTGAGACCTAGAGGCAGATGCTGGGTAGCCATTGGTTGGGGATGCTCTAGTTCTGGATTTCCTGCATTGAGCAGGATGTTGGGTTAAGAAGCCTAGAAGGCCCCCTCTGTGATGAAGCAACCTTTCTCGAAAACAGGCCTACTTATACATTTAGCAATGTTTCATCAAATGTTGATGAGCAATCAATACACGTGACCTTGAGTGATGTACACGTATGTGTGAACTGCCTTTAGGAGCTAGGGAGAAAACAGTGTATGGAAAAAGACTGCTTGAAAGTTGGGCCCTTCCACTGTGGTTGACCTTGTCACAAGCAATATGTTGGATTTCATAGGAAAATGTCAAACCCATGAAATGTCACTCGATAACCAGGTTTCAGTGGAAGCTGAAAGAGTTCTAAATATAAAAATCATGAAGGGGGAAACATGCCAAGCCAGGTTGCTCTTAAGAATGGATGAAGAGATGAGTAAACATCCCAAGATTAATTGCTGAGCAAGGAAGAAAGAAATTTAAGACTGCAATCCTATACTGACAGGGCTGGGCGTCAGCCTGATGGAAATCAATGGGACTTACTTCTGAGTAAACATGCATTGGATTGGGCTGCCGTCCCTCAAAACATAGAAATGCAAAACAGACACTCTGCAAAACAATATTTTCTTATTTGTAGTTGCAGGAGTTGTCTTCTAACATATAGGATACATATTGCTTTACATCACAAGTTTGAAAGTTAGTAGTGTGTATGTCTGTGTGTATGAGACCAGTGGGGAGGGGGAGAAAGAAGATACAATGGACATTATTTGAAATCTGTATTAGCTGCTATTCATAGAATCATAGAATAGCAGAGTTGGAAGGGGCCTCTAAGGCCATCGAGTCCAACCCCCTGCTCAATGCAGAAACCCACCATAAAGCATCCCTGACAGGTGGTTGTCCAGCTGCCTCTTGAAGGCCTCTTTTTCTTCTTTTCTTTTACTCTAGAGTAGATGTTGGAGCCCTGATCTGGATCGTAAAAGCACCCCTTACTCCACACATTAGGCTGCCAGCCTAGATATGTGTGCCTATTCTAGAGAAGGGTCAAGGAACCTCACAGCCACCAGGGTCATAGTTCAGCCCACTAGGGGTTGCCCTTCCCTTTCTCCCAAAGCTGAATTGGTTTGTGATTCCCCAGCCTTTGTGCAGTTCTTTTCCCCTATTCTAAAACCTTGAAATACCTCTCCTAAGGTGTTGTTACCAGTGCTAAGAGCTAAAGGATATAAAAAACTGGCAGTTCATTTTGTATTTTGTTCTTGCCCCATTTGCCTTGAAAACCTCCCACTGGAATGTGGAGCTTCTCCAGAATTGGCCCTCAGGCTGAAAGAGGTTCTTTGCCACTGCTCTAAATTGAAAATTAAAATTGAGGCCACAGCTAGACCTATGGTTTATCCTGGGATCATCCAGGGTTCGCCCCTGCCTGAGCACTGGATCCCCTGTGTGTCACCTAGATGAACAGGTTTGACCCCTGGACGATTCAGGGATAAACCTTAGGTCTAGCTATGGCCTTAGACATATCTTCCAGATACAGATTTAAGTGTGTATGTGTGCGTGTGTGTGTGTTATTGAATGATACACACACACACACACACACACACACACAGAGAGAGAGAGAGAGAGAGAGAGAGAGAGAGAGGTGAGGAACAGTAAATAATTCAAAATGCATAAAATTGAATTAAAACATAATATGCATTGTTAAAAACATCCTAAAACATCTTAAAAATCCACTGGACAGATACTGAGGGGAAAGTAAGGTGATGGAGGACAGAGCTGCGTATGTGACTCAGACTGCTTGTGTTCCCCTCAGGTATCTTGTTGCCCTTAGGTGCAACAAAGGATACTATTAATTCCCAGTGCTGAAGTAAGATTCAGCTGTGAGTTCAGTTCAGTTAACTTCTGTAAATGGAATGGGGGATGCCATCTTGTCCTTAAAATATATTGGGCTGGCCTTGAATAGATATTTTATTTGATGACCGATCTCAACACTCAAACAGAATCAGAGTCACTGGTCTAGGCTATAATCATGTGAGGTACTGGTTTCCTTCTATTTGGCACTGGTAAGGCCTCATCTAGAGTGTTGTGTCCAGTTCTGGGCATCACACTTCAAAAAGGATGCAGCCAAGCTAGAGGGGGTTCAGAGGAGGGAAATGAGGATGATCAGGTGTCAGGAAACAAAACCCTATTAGGAGGAACTGAAATAACTGGGCATGTTTAGCCTTGAGAAGAGAAGACTGAGGGGAGACATAATAGCACTCTTCAAATACTTGAAAGGTTGTCACACAGTGGAGGGCCAGGATCTCTTCTCGATCATCCCAGAGTGCAGAACATGAAATATTTGTGCATTTGTTTATTGCATTTTTATACCACCCAATAGCCAAAGCTCTAGTTACAGGAAGCCAGATTCTGGCTGGACATCAGGAAAAACTTCCTGACTGTTGGAACGGTATGACAATGGAACCAATGATCTAGGGAGGTTGTGGGCTCTCCCACATAAGAAGTTGGACAACCATCTGTCAGGTATGCTTTAAGGTGGATTCCTGTATTGAGCAGGGGGTTGGTCTTGATGGCCTTATAGGCCCCTGCCAACTCTACTATTCTATGGTTCTATGAGGAGAGGTGGGCACCGTTTTCTGGGTTGGCCAAGACAACCTGTTTACTTCCTTCAGGTTTCCTTTGGTTGTTTGGTATTTGGCATCTTTTCCTTTTAATATCTGAAGATTTGAACAATAGCTACTGGTTTTTATCCCGCACGTTATTGATTAAAACCTCTGCCCAAATACCTTCCATCTCACTTTCCAGCCTAAGTGTGATTTACTTTTCTTCTTACTCCCTGTAACAGATGATTAACGCTGATCTGAAGAGTCCTGGTGAGATGAAGCAGAGTGTCAGGTACGATTTGTCAGCTTGGAAGTATAGATTATTTTATGTTTCTCGAACTTTGTGGGTCCCAGAGAAACACCGATCTTGATTGTTAAATCCATCCACTCTTCCCCCAGGGCGATGAAATGCCAGAAACATTAAATAGCCCACTTAATACATAACCTCATTCTGTATGCTTGACTATTTTGTTTTTAATTTTTCTTCCCTTTTCCCATGCTGCTCGAATGAAATGGGATCAAAGACGAAAAAAATTATCCTCACTGGATTTTGTTAAAATATTAATAGGTTAGGGTTGACTGGCTAAATTGAATATCTGTGCGGATCTCGCTTGCATGTTTAACTTGGGCTTAGGAAAATATGTTTCCTAGGTGATAACCTTTTATGTACCAGACTGACTTCATTGAAATGCATAGAGATAAAAGTATGTCACACTCCACAGCTATGCTATTCTTGTGTGGCAGCGTGATTATTCAGATGATAATTGCCCCCCCTCCACCTGTAGACAGCTCGAATTCTGTAGTCAATCATACCATTTGATGTTAAAATATGGAAACATACAATTATGTCATTTACATAACAAATCCTATTGAATGCCAGGCATCTCGGAACCATTGACAAATAGGGAGAGGGTCCATAAATGGAAGTTGTGTGAGACCAAATATATGTGCAACTTTATTTTGCTCTTATTTTTTTTTCCACATGAATGTTTGGGGCAGCCAATGACCAAGTTTGAGTTGGTGGGGGAAGGAGCTTGCTCAGCACCCACACAGATTTGTGCAACCTGTTTTCCAAGTCTGAGCATGCTTCCTGGAAGAAGCATGGTAAATGCCTGTGTAAAACTGTAGCTAAATGTATGGGCAGGATTTTTTGTGATGCCACTAAGTTTCTAATCGCTGGACATTCGGTTGATGGCAAAGTTTCATCTAGAACAGGGGTGTTGAACCTCTTAGGGCTAAGAGGCCAAGTTCCATTTTGGGGAAGCACTTGGGAACCACATGGGGCAAGACCAAAGGCAAAGAGGACAGGGCAAAGCATATGGAAAAAATATCGGCTATTTTAGCTTAAAACTCTTTGTAGTGTGTAGGTCGATAAGTGAGACAGACAACAACAGCAAGGTTTAAACACGGCCACATTTATTTAATGATCTGCAAAGGGAGGGGGAATCCTATCAGGCATCCAGTATGGCCTGCTTGCCATACTGTCGGGCGAGCCATTTGTAGCCCGTGGGCAGGCGCTGGATCATTCGCCTTCCCACTGGCCTGCCCCTTGTTGGGTAGGGAGACCTTCTTTTGTCATGCCCTAACTCAGACCGCAAGGTTTGTTTATTTTATTTATTTATTTATTTATTTATTTATTACATTGTTATACCTCCCAATAGCTGAAGCTTTCTGGGCGATTCACAAAAATTAAAACCATGAAGAGCATAATAAAACAACCAAGATCCAGAGTGGGTGAGTAGGGTTGGCCCCATAGGTAAGTCTTATCTCCCTAGCTAGGCTGCGTGTCTCAAAGCTGGGAGCCTCAGGTCTTACCAGTCACCTTGAACAGCACCTGTGAATCCCTCTGGATGCCCGTACCTAGCGCCAAATAAAATGTGACCAAATTGAATCAAATTAACCGATTTATTACTCCTAAACTGTCTTACAGGGTGGAGTAGGTGAAAAAACATATGCAGAAATCAGTACATGAGTAAAAAATTCCTACTCGGCCCCAAATGGCAACCAGCAAGCCCACACTGTGTCTACAGGGAGGGAGGGAGGGAGCCGTGCAGCAAAGAGCAAACTGAGAGGGGTGAGTCTTTCTTTTAAGACTTCTTAGTCTGCTCCCAGTCTTGTGGCCCTGAGGTGCCCAGCCAATGGCGATAGCAGGCACGTCTCATCCTCTACCACAAAGGCCTCCCCATGCCCAGGCAATGCCGGGTATGGCAGAATGGCACTTATGACCACAACTTGGCTTTAGGGGAGAAGTTTTAACTTTTCAGAATGGGGAAAAACAATGCAAAAGCCATGAGATCACCCAACATTTCATAATTGGGGGAAAGGATGTGTGTCTATGGAAAGGGGGGATAGTTATCTGGGAAATCCCATAGGGCAGGATTGGGACTAGATTTGACTCATGTGCCTGAGGTTCTGCACCTGTTGTTTAAAAATGAAAAGAACAGAACAGAAAAAAAAGTGGAAGGCCTAAATGTGGGGAAAGGGAGGAAACCTCCAGCCTAGAAATATATTTATTGAACCCAATGGATGTTTCAAATGCCTCTTCTTCAGGGCCATTCATAGGCACAGCCAACAAGAGTCACTGAGTCTTTTGTTGGCACAAGAAGGTTGCTGAGGAATGCCCCGGCTGGCCTGGACAGTTTGGGGTCATCCAGTTTGATCATCTACCAGTGAAAAGCGCTAAGCCTCATCAATAAAATTAGGCTTACAAATATAGCATCATCAGTGTAAAATATAAAAGGACACTCCCCTGCCCAAATGAGTTTGTGATCTAAAAGTCAATAGAAGGAAAGACAACAGTGGAAGGAGAGAAAAATAGAGCTCTAGGTGGGTAAAGGAGGGAAGGGAGGGATGAATTTATTTATTTTATTTACTTATTACATTTTTATACTGCCCAATAGCAGAAGCTGAATTGATGTCAGTTTCACATGCTTAGAATTGGTTACCACAGGGCATCTTTTCCCATCCTGGTACCCTCCAGATATGTCAGATTACAACTCCCATCATACCTAGACAGCACAGATGGGAGCTGTAGTCCAACATAGCTGGAGTGCTGGGGAAGGCTGCAGTAAGATATGGGGGCATAGGGTTTATGCCGAAAAGCTCTGTAGAAACAAAAAAGTTTAAAGGAGGCATCTGAAGAAAAAAGAGATAATGTATGGGAGGGAAGCCATTACTGGTCTACAGTTTTGGGGTAGATTCCAAATATATGGGCACCTCTACACAAGTGTTTTCAGTCTCGACTTGCACCTTTCTTATGCCCCTTTGAGTTTGGCCCACTATCTTTAATTAAAACTGCCATCCCACAGTCATTAGACTCCACACCCTGTACAGGCGATCAAATTATGTTCTTCAATTAGTAGTATCCTTTCTTCACTCCTTTTAATTTCAGGCCCATCAAAGCCCTGGTTTAGTAAATCAATTTCAGTGGGAATTTGCACAATGAGAAACCCTAATGGGATTCAAAATTGACTTAGCTAATGAATAGTCATTGGCTTTAGGGTTAATAGTTTGGTGTGGTTTTTTGTCTCAGGTACTTTTATATTAAAATGTAATTTTAATATTGTACTAATATATTACTTCTGCTTTCCACCAAAGCAGCTATGCAAGTTTCAGCATCCAATGAAATGCAGCTATTGTCTGGAATTATGGATTAGAGGTGTGAAATTTCCAATTGAGAAAGACATTTTCTTACTTTGTGTATTGTGTTACCTTGGCTAAATATTCCAGTCCAACAATTAATGGTATGAAAACTCATTCACAGCTATCCTAATATTTTTGACAAGTTTGGGTCCATTATGATTGATAGTCTCTTATGGATGACCTTAATGTTATCTTAATATTTCTGGGGGCAGGGATACAACAAAGTTACTGGGAACCTGCATGTGTGATTCCTTTCACATTTATAAAGCACACCTTCAAGCCCAGAAAGGGTTATGAATAAAAATAAGGGATTGAATGATCCAAATTAAAGCACTTTTGAACCCCCATTGATTTACTTGGAAGTTGGGTGAAAATGTTGAACAGAATGCATAGGAGGCAAAGGGGATGCTGAAATTCCACAATCTTTCTCCAGAATTCTTTCCCTTTGCATCCCTGCCTACTTAGAAAAGCTAGATCCTATATGGTCATATGTCTTCCTATGCAAAGTGCAAAGGATCAAAGCTACTCCCCTACACGGAAAAGGACAACTGAAATGATCAGGGAGCTGGAGAAACACCCCTACAAGAAAAGGTTACAACAGCTGGGACTGCTTAGCTTAGAAAAGTGGTGAGTTAGGAGAGACATGATAGAGGTGTACAAAATTATACATGGTGTGGAGAAAGTGGATAGGGAGACCTCTCTCTCTCTCTCTCTCCCCCCTCTGGGCTCATCTACACCAAACAAGATATTCCACTAAGAAAGCAGTATTAAAGCAATATATAAAAGGCAGGAGCCACACTACTGCTTTATAGCAGTATTGAAGTGCACTGCAGGATTTATACTACTGCTTTATAGTGGTACTGAAGTCCACTGGCAACTGTTGGGGCCCATGACACATCTACACCAAGCAGGATATAACACTATGAAAGAGGTTTGAAAGCAGTATATGGTATGTGTCAATGGGCCCCAACAGTTGTCAGTGCACTTCAGTACTGCTATAAAGCAGTGGTGTGGCTCCTGCCTTTTATATACTGCTTTCATAGTGGAATATCCTGCTTGGTGTTGATGAGCCCTCTCTCTCTCTCTCTCTCTCTCTCTCTCTCTCTCTCTCTCTCTCTCTCTCTCTCTCTCTCTCTCTCTCTCTCTCTCTCTCTCTCTCTCTCATACTGGAACCCAGAGTCATCCTTTGAAGTTGAGTGGTAAGAGATTCAGGAACTATAAAAAGGAAGCCTTTCTTCACACAGCACATAGTTAAACTATGGAATTCATTATAGCAAGATGTAGTGATGGCCACCAATTTGGATGGCTTTGAAAGGGGATTGCACAAATTCCTGAAGGAGAAGGCTATCAATGGCTACTAGTCATAATAGCTATATGCTATGTCCACTACCAGAGACAGTATGCCCATGTACCCCAGTTGCTACAGAACAGGAGCAATGAAGGGTTTTCCACAGGTAGCGGGTTGACCACTGTGTGAATGGAATGCTGGACTAGATGGGCCTTGGTTTGACCTTGACCATGGACTGCATTTGGGTCCATGTTTGGTCCTGGGAGATGTGAACTGGTTCAATTCTGGTCAGAGGTGAACTGAAGCATACATGCCTATGCAAAGCACAGGCAATTATGGTCTTCACAAGTTAAAGACGTGTTAGGTTTTTTTGGGAATCCATATCCAGTCACCATTTACAAATCCTAAGTCAGGTCAAAACTTTTAAAACAGGCTTTGATTCATCCCATTCTCTCTCTCTCTCTCTCCCCCCCCCCAGCCCATTCCACCTTTTCTTAATCTGCTTTGCAGTGTGATGGTGGTCGCAGTATGCAAGTCATTTTGAAAAAGACCAAAATGTAATATTGCTGTAAACATGAATCAAAGAACTCCTGCTTATGGACATGTATTTAAAATTGCTTAGTTGCATGCAAGTCCCTTTGGTGCTTGGTAGACTTTAATAAAATTGATTTTTTTTCCCTGAGTATGGCATTTTAGCATCAACTGTATAAGCTTGAAATATGAACACTTCATTGTCAAAAGTGTTTCATATTTTTGCTCCTGTAACTAATGTCCGAGAGAAATAGAGGGTGTTTATGCTCTGCAGCTGCTATTTTCATAATTAAACCCAGGCTAATAATAAGGTTTTTGCATGCTTTTTGAAATGCCCGTTGCAGGAAGCAATACGGTTTGCCGTGTTTCATTTGGAGAACTCTGCAATTAGTGCTTAATGAACAAGCATGCCACCATGATAAGTAAGACATCTCCCCATACCACTTATTTACCAAAGTGCAAAACAGCCATTTTTATTGATTGAATATCACCCTGATTTCTTCTGAAGAGCTCTTAAGTAATTGTTTGGGGGAAACATGAAGTACATTAATTGGCTTTAATACCTGAAGCCTAATTCTGAGCTATGCTAAAGCTTTACTGCTCTGCCCACTTTGTTCCTAATCTACAGTACAGTGAACAAGATCAATAAAGACACGTTTATAGTGCCAACATTGCCTTCTGCATATATATATATCCTGCTCTTTGCTTTTACAGGAATTGATATACATAAATCATGCTGGAATGGGGACAGCTTTTTAGGTTTCTTTCATGCAGGCCTTAATTTGAACCCAAGACCTGTTTCCAATACTCCTAGGAATGAGGGGCAGAATACATGAAATGGGATATTATTTGCCATGGTGCTTCGTGTTTAAGAGATGATTAATTCACGCGCATCACTAGCTAGTTTTTCCAACATATGATGCCTTATACTATCAGACCATCTAAACCAAGTATTAGGGATGAATGGATTTGTCAGTTTCAGTTTCACTCTGTTTCTCATTTTTCCAACTGTAAATTATTTTACCCCATTTATGTACTGGGTTGCATTAAAACAAAAAATCAACATGAAAATGCCTATGCATTTCTCCTAATATACACGTTATGCACTTTCCCCCTGATATAGCTGGACAAAATGCAGAAAAAGGGCAATCTCCCCTATGAAGGAAGTTTACTATAGCTGGGATTGTTTAGTTTGAGAAAAGAGGAGGCTAAGGGGAGACATATTTGATAGAGATGTACAAAATTATGCATGGTGTTGAGAATGTGGATAGGGAGACATTTTTCTCCCTCTGTCAAAATGCTGGAACCCATTGGGGTCATCCCATGAAACTGATCTATCAGGGCAGATAAAAGGAAGACTTCTTCACACAGTACATAGTTAAAGTATGGAATTCACTACCACAAGATGTAGTGATGGCCACCAATTTGGATGGCTTTAAAAGGGGGTTGGATAAATTCCCAGAAGAGAAGGCTATCAATGGCTACTAGCCCTGATGGTGATGTGCTACATCCAGTATCTGAGGCTGTAAGCCTGTGTGTACCAGTTGCAGGGGAACATGGGTGGGAGGGTGCTGTTGCCCTATGTCCTGCTTTGTTGGTCCCTTGCCGACAGCTGGTTGGCCACTGTGTGAACAGAGTACTGGACTAAGTGACCCTCGGTCTGATCCAGCAGGGCTCTTCTTATTTTCTATTGTTGTTTCCTACCATCATCATCTACATTTAGCCCAATCCACACAGTTCCCCAAAACAGATAGAGCAGAGGTGGGAGCAAGCTTCTCTTTAAACTGGTCTCTAATCCCAGTCTTACAGGAGACAGACAGAGACTTCAAGGGCACGAGAAGCAGGGCAAGGATGATCCAGGGGTTGCCCATTGCCCCATTCTGGGGTGTGAGCCTCAGCAGGTACCCAATGCTGCCACCACCTGTCACCAGTCCTGGACAAATTCAACTGATTTTGAAGCATCCAAAAATTGGCTGGATTCAGTAGGCCAATGGGTGGGCAGAAGATAGATCTCCAAATGTTTTTGAACTCCAACTACCAGTTAACCCTGCCAGCATGGCCAATGTTCAGGATGTCCAGGAGTTGAAGTCAAAAACATCTGGAGGTCTACCTTCTGCCCACCTGTGCAGTAGGACATATTAAAATGTGACCTCCCCGCCCCCAATATGCTATAATGATGTTAATGAAGTCCAGTCCACCGGTATGGTGTAATGACATCCAGTGATGCTTCCCAACCAGTCACATTCCAGTGAGTCACTCATGTGTTCTGTTGCAGTTCTGCCAGGAAGAGAGCCACAAATCCCATCACCAAATTCCAGGTTTTACCGGTATCATCCTTAGAAACTCCAGGTAAATAGAAGATTGGGCACACTTTTCACATTTAGAAACTCCCAGGTAATTAAAACTTGGCACACACTCCTTTTCGGTCTTGAGCTCACCCTAGAGACGACATAATCCGATGGTTTCTCCATCTTTCGACTTTAGTCAATGTAAATCAGTGTTTTATATTTGTAACACTTCCTAAAAGGAAAATGCACACCAGTATCCGGGGGAAGGAGAAGGGAACAAAAGCAGAGCCTTCTGTCAAAAACCTACTAACTGCAACTCCAAATCCAAGTGAAGCAAATGGTGAAGTGCACCACTCTTGCTTGTAACTGTAAGACCATCTGGTATAAATATACTCCTGACCTTCCGCAACCTGTGCTTTTCCTTATGAAACTCAGATTTGATCCCTGAGAGGTTCCAATTGGGATGGATGAAAAAAACAAAACCCGCTTTTAAAGATTGATGCTTCCTCCATTACCCATGCACTTACTCAGTGTTTGTTTGGTTTGGTTGAGTGTCAAGTGCAGAGTGCAGCCTATCAGTAACGAACACCAGTTCTCTTTGCTTTCCTGACAACTGCACACTCTCTCCTCCGATGACTCTTCACAGTCTGGCCTGGGAAAGAGGTAAAGGTATGTTACTAAGGCAGGTTGTCATAGTGCTGTGATGGGTTGCTGTTGGCAGAGGGTGCTGCTGCTGACTGAACAGCTTCTTTGTCTTTCTCAACTCTTAATATAGTAGGGTAGTGTTCTTCACTGCAAGGCCAGAAGACCACTGGGGATTCACAACTGCACCTCTCTGCTTCTCTCTCTCTCTCTCTCTCTCTCTCTCTCTGCAGGGCTTCTCTAGTTTTGCCTTGTTATTTGCTGTTCTGATCTGGGCTATTGGTGGAGGCTTCAGGGGTGGGGACTCAGGGGACCTGCCACTTATCAGGTGTAGCTAAGATGACCATTTGTGTACTGGTGAAAAAGGGGAAACATGTCACCCAAAAAAGGGGACAAAAGACATAGATTTGCACAAAATCTGCATCTGGTAATTTATATGCATAGATGCAAATTTGAAGGGATAACACTCACTCTAATTTAAATATAACTACATCTCTCACCATAGTGGGGAACACAAAATTATTTACCTGTTTCTTAGAAGTTAACTTATGGTCAGCGCAAATGGATTTCCCAAGCCCTTTTGACAGCCAAAAGACTGATCTTACAGCATTGGAAGGACAACTGTTTACCTCTTATAATGCAACGGATTGAGAACCTAACAGTGCTATCCACATTAGAATGGTGGTATATAGGCACCACTCGTGAATGGACATATACATGGGCATTTTGGTCTGCATTCCTTGAAGTGGACTGTCTTCTGTAAAGTTGGAGACCTGGACACCCTCACCCAGGGGCAAGGGAGAGAAGAAGAGAATGCGGGAGCAATCAGCCAATTAGCTGCGGTGGGGCAGGACCTCAAGAGGCAATGCACAGCATGAGTGGCAGGCTGCTGTGGTATCCTATGCTGGAGATGGAGGGGCAATTGATTGGATCAGGAAGAAGGAGAGCAACGTAGATATGCTACTTTTTTTAAAAAAAGAAGCTTTGCTTCTCTATGAGGAGGCATAGGCTTTTTAAAAAAGAAAGGAAGAAAAAATGGTTGGCTATGTCATAAACTTTAGTAAGGTAAGCACAAAGTCCCCCCCCCCACCAAAAAAATATCCATCTAAATACTTTATGTCCCCAGAATTCCTCCCTCCCACAAGCAGCAGAAAATTAGGGCTGTGCATGGACCCCCGATCCGCTCCGCACCCAATCAGCAAATTCCAGATCGGGCCTGCTCCACCCCGTGTTGATCCGCCGATGGTCCGCTCCTCTCCGCTGTGGAGCTCCAGCTCTGAATCAGAGCTCTGCAGTGGTGGGGGTGGCGCCAAGTAAGACCCCCTCCCTCCTCCCCCCTTACCTGCATCTGTTGCAGTCTGGCAGCCGGTTTGAGTCCTCGGCCTCAATTGAAGCTGCTTCCAGAATGAGACGGACTCAGGTAAGACCCTGTCCCCTTACCTGGCTCTGCCACCATTGCCGCATGGACTGCGGTGGCAGCACCAGGTAAGGCCCCCTCCTTCTTCCTCCCTTACCTGCGTCCATCACATTCCAGCAGCGGCTTCACCTGAGGCCGAGGCTCAAAGCAGGACAGGCCATGGTTGCGGCCTGGTCTTCAAGTTTGAGCCTCAGTTGAAGCCGCCACTGGACCGTGACAGAGGCAGGTAAACCCCCCTCCCTCTGCCCCCTTACTTGGCTCTGCCGCCGTCGCCACATGGACTGTGGCAGCACCAGGTAAGCTCCCACTTACTTTTTTTTTTTCAGCGCTCCGGATCAAGGCAAAGGATCCTCTTCGCCTCAATCCTCAGCCCCCCCGATCCGCTTCATCTCCACCTTTGTCAGAGGCAAATCAGGACGCCTCACTATTGCTTCTACGGTCCGATGCGAAGCGGAGCACAGCCCTACAGAAAATCCCCTCACTTTGAGGGGAGATGATGACAAATCGATTGCCATAATGGAGGGTGTGTGATTAAGAACATAAGAAGAACCCTGCTGGATCAGACCAAGGGTCCATCTAGTCTGTTTTGGCCCATTATTCCATATACTGTTTTCAAACTGTTTTCAGTGTTATATCCTGCTTGGTGTAGATCTCGCCCACTTCAACTGAGTCCGTTTCGACACCTGCCTTTTCCCCCGGGATCATCCCTGTGCATCCAATTGACACACAGAGGATCCCGGGAGCAGGCAGGGACGATCCCTCCATTTTCCTGGGATAATCCTTAGGTGTAGAAAGGGACTGACAGTTGGATTGAATCAGATCATCACCATCACTATTATTATGTGGACAGTTGAGGATAGAAAACTATTTTGGCCTGTATGCTAATTGTAAACCATTCTTTTCTTTGCTCAAACTTCACCAGATATAAACAAAAGTGATGGTTTGAACAGAGTATATTGTTGTAGTTGCTGTTTTAATCAGGGTTCATCTGTAACCTCTCCCAGTCTTTTCCACCTCCAAACTGTGTGTAGCTTTCCTATTAACTGGACAGAAGTGCTGCACCTTATCATAACACTAGAGAGCAGACTGACACAAGCATTACAGATTTAGCCTGAACGAGAAGGGATGTGTGAGAAATTTCCTCCGTGGAGGGTTTTTGGTTTTTTTTTTGGATTTGGTCTTTTTTGGTGGGGGTTAGTGGTGTTTTTTTCTTTATAGATTTACACAGTTCACACCTCTCAAACCCAAATGTGGACGTGGATGCAGTTTGCACTTGGAAATTGGCTCATTGCCCAGCTCGCGATGTCTTCCACAAAAGATAATGGGGGGGAGTGTTCGACAGCATGCACATTTTTGAAAAAATAGGGGAAAGAAAATGCAAACATTTGCAAAATGCACACAAAGGCATCCCAAAATGTACATGGTTAAGAACATAAGAACAGCCTTGATGGATCAGACCAAGGCTTCATCTAGTCCAGCACTCTGTTCACACAGTAGCCAACCAGCTGTCAACCAGGGACCATCAAAGCAGGGCACGGTGCAACAGCACCCTCCCACCTGTGTCCTCCAGGAACTGGTGTACACACAGGCTTACTGCCTCAGATACTGGAGGCAGCACATCACCATCAGTGCTAGTAGCCATGGATAGCCTTCATCTCCAGGAATTTACCCAATCC
The DNA here is from genome assembly GCF_023053635.1 of Elgaria multicarinata webbii. NCBI lineage: Eukaryota > Metazoa > Chordata > Lepidosauria > Squamata > Anguidae > Elgaria > Elgaria multicarinata. The sequence continues at coordinate 7,471,373 of NC_086184.1, forward strand.
CCTTTTAAAGACATCTTAATTGGTGGTCGTCACTACATCTTATGGTAGTGAATTCCATAATTTACCTATGCGCTGTGCAAAGTAGTACTTCATTTTATGTGTCCTGAATCTCCCACCAATCAGCTTCATGGGACGACTCTGGGTTCTAGTATTTTGAGAGAGGGAGAAAAATGTCTTCCTATCCACATTCTCTACACCATGCACATAAAAATGTGTAGACATTGGTGAAGACATTATGAAAAATGTGCATGGATGGATAGAGAGAGAGAGAGATAATGTGGAAACTGGATAGAACAATACCGACCTCAAAAACCTGATAATCTTGATAAGACAAGATAGGCAGATGTACCCATCCCTATGAATAAGCAACTCTTCAGAAGGTTCTGGTTCCATCACTATGATTCTAAAGTTTCTTCCCCAGCTCCTTTTAAACAATATTCCGTAATAAAAATTCTAAGCTTTAAAGCACAAAAAAGGAGAGGAAGATCTGAGGGCTCTGATAGAAATTCCACACCCACATCACAGTTTTCATGGTTTGGCTTCTGTTTGGTTCCTTTCAGCCACCACATTACATTAAATAAAATTACAAGTTTGTCTTCTTCTACTTGCTCCTTTTAGTCAAATGAACTTATTGATCAGAACCCATTAGTATGTAATTGATTGTTAATTTGACTTCCCTTACAAATCATGTTTATCTCTCTCTTTCTGTAGGGAGCCATATATATATAGGTAGATATTTAAGCCATTTCATGTTTATGATCCCAAAGGACAAGACAATCAAATGGGATTTGGTGGTTCATTCTTCATGCTGCAAAGGGGAGAAAGGTGCATATGAACTTAAATATATTTTTTCTTGTAAGCAACTGATTGTAAATCATACGTAGTAACCAGGAATGAATCAATTATGGCCGTAGCTAGACCTAAGGTTTATCCCAGGGTCATCCCAGGTTTGTCCCTGCCTGAGCACTGGATGCCCTGTGTTGCACTTAGATGAACAGGTTTGACCCCAGGACAATCCTGGGATAAACCTTAGGTCTAGCTATGGCCTATGTGAGTGTGGGACCAGTTTTCATATTGCCAACCACCCACAACCAACGGGATAACTATTTAGTCAACAACATCCATGCTCAGATTGAAGAACTTCCAGCAGCCTTGGTTACAGCCTCTCAGTACCTCCCTCTGAATGAGGAATTAGTCCACATCTATTCTCTGGTCAAGGCCGAATTCTTAATCCACACGAACAGCAGAAAAGATGGTTAAAATGCCCCTAGGTGAGATTATTTCACACTGCAGGGAAGGGTTTGCATAGTGGCATGGTTATGGTATGTTTTACCAGTAAACCAAAGAAAACTGCATTAAAAAGGAGAAGGCTAGGTCACTTCTGGGAACATTGGTCACTTATCCTTGACACCTAGGCCTTAGTTAGACCTAACAGTTAGCCCGCGATGAAGGAGGGAAGATCTCACAATGTCTTTATAGCGAGATCCCTCCTCTGTTTTCATGTGACACACAATGTTCTCAGAAGGAAAGGCATCATCTCCAACATTTTTTAAACTTAATGGGGCAGCAGCGCATGAACACTTGTGCACAAATGGTAAGTAATTTTTTTTAAATTTAAATTACTTTCCCTGCTCTCCCCACCCTACCCCCAATGGACGCAGCGCCAGGTCAACTCGCAGCATCCGGCCACACGTTCCGTAGACTCGGGCTCAGCCCAGGGAAAAACCAGGGCCAAAGGGTAGGGTGAGATCCCAGTGCAAGGGAGGGATCATCCCTCCCTGATCCTGGGATCCTCTGTGCATCATGTGGATGCATAGGGACGATCCCGGGGATCACCCCAGGATAAAGCTGCATCTACCTTAGAAAGCCATCAGACCAGCATTTTATAGCACACTTGTTACTGGGCACTCACGGATTTTTTGCTGGTCCCTCTCACAATGGTATCCACTTCCTGTGCTCCTCCCAATGGCTTCCTGATCCTTCTGCCATTTTTTCAAAGTAAAATAGTCCAAACAAAATTTATTTTATTTATTTATTTATTTAATTACATTTATATACCCCCCCACAGCCGAAGCTCTCTGGGCGGTTTACAATATTTTAAAATAGTAAACATTAAAAGTATACAATTTAAACACACACACACACACACACACATAAAAACAGTATAAAAACAACAGTATCCATTTAAAAACAACAATTGTGGGGTCCATTAAAAACAAACTTAACGTTGTTAAATGCTGTTAAAATGCTGTTAAAAATGCCTGGGAGAAGAGAAAAGTCTTGACCTGGCGCTGAAAAGATAACAATGTTGGCGCCAGGCGAGCCTCATCGGGAAGATCATTCCACAGTCGGGGGGCCACCACTGAAAAGGCCCTCTCCCTTGTTGCCATCCTCTGAGCTTCCCTCGGAGTAGGCACTCGGAGGAGGACCTTAGATGTTGAGCGCAGTGTACGGGTAGGTTCATGTCGGGAGAGACGTTCCATCAGGTATGGTGGTCCCAAGCCATGTGACTTGAAATGTGACTCTTCTGGTCGCCATTTCCTGCCATGTACAGAGAGGTTTCACTATAAAACATCCCCTAGAGCAGCGGTTCTCAACCTGTGGGTCGGCACCCCTTTGGGGGTCGAACGACCCTTTCACAGGGGTCGCCTAAGACCATCGGAAAACACATATTTCCAATGGTCTTAGGAAACTGTATTGACTGAACTATGTCATGTATCATCTTTTGTATTATAAAGCTATTGTTATGTATTATTTTCATTAGCAAACCATCCCATGACAATGGATCGTGTAGAGAAGAACGAAAATAATGTTATGGTTGGGGGTCACCACAACATGAGGAACTGTATTAAATGGTCGCGGCATTAGGAAGGTTGAGAACCACTGCCCTAGAGCATGCTGTCCTATAACACTAAATGGGCCACATGGATACAGCTTGTTTCCTTTTCCTCTCCTGTGTGATTCTTCTCATCCCTGTAGGGGAAGAGCAGCAGGAAGCAAGGGTGACAGTAAGGAAATGTGATTTTCCCCCGCCCCCAAATATGATGACCCCCCTAGGCTAGATTTACACTGGCACTTTTAAGCGGAATTCATAGAATCCTAGAATCATAGAATAGTAGAGTTGGAAGGGGCCTATAAGGCCATTGAGTCCAACCCTCTGCTCAATGCAGGAATCCACCCTAAAGCATTCCTGACAGATGGGTATCCAGCAGCCTCTTGAATGCTTCTAGTGTGGGAGAGCCCACAATCCCCCTAGGTAACTGGTTCCATTGACGTACTGCTCTAACAGTCAGGAAGCTTTTCCTGATGTCCAGCCAGAATCTGACTTCTTGTAACTTCAGCCCATTATTCCATGTCCTGCACTCTGGGATGATCGAGAAGAGATCCTGGCCTTATAGGTACCTCTAACTATTGGGGCACATTACACATCCTGTGTATACCACTTTTCTAGCATAAGAACATAGAAACGTAAGAAGGTGCCTTAGACTGAGTCAGACAGACCATTGATCCATCTAGACCAGTATTGTTGACACTGACTGGCAGCAGCTCCCCAGAGTTTCAGGCAGGAGATTTTCCTGCCGTACTTGGAGATCCTGGGGATCAACCCAGGGAACATCTGCAGGCAAAGCAGATGCTCTTATCACTGAGCTATGGCTTCTCTATTCCATATTTTTTCCCCAAAAATATCACAAGAGATGTCATTGTGTGTGCCACGAGGTATAGCTGTATAAGAGAGATGTAGTGCCACCATGATGGGATCCATCGATGTGACGCAAGGTGACAATCTGGCCCTAGTTGAGTGGGATTTTTATGTCATTTTTATTTGAGGAGGATCATTCTAATGCCCCTATTTGCAGTATGAAGTGGTATAGGCCATCATTAGATTCACTATCCCATTTGATGCTGGGATGAATTAGGCCTAATATGGGATAGCCATGTGTCCCATTTTACAGAGGATAGTCCTCTGTTTGAAGGTGTCTTCTATTTGTGGATGTGGAGGGTGAAATAATGAGATGAGACAAGAAGATGGATTTAAATAAGGGACACATTTATTTATATCACTGCAAAGGAAAGATGGAGGCCTGGGTGGGCATCCTCTCTTTGGCCAATGTGTTGGCCATAATTGGGATTGGGTGAGACATTCATGTCCCGATAGGTGATGCATGTATATCACCACCCATCAGGATTCCCCTGTTGGGGAAGTTAGGCCTTCTGATGTCACTCCCCCTCAGTTTGCAAAACTCAGAGTGAGTGACTAAGGTTGGCCTCAGAGGTAACCCTTATCCCGCCACCTGGCGCCGCAAGGCTCCAAGGTGAGGGCCTCAGCTATTACCAATCACCACAATGGTGCCTATGAATGCACAAAAACCTTATTTTTTCCCCAATGCCCGCATGCCTGCCCCGATTAAATGTGACCAAATTCAACAAATTAACTTAGTTAATACTCCCCTGCTGTCTTACAGTGTGAAGTAGGTGGGGAAAAAACTCTGAAAATAAATGACTGAGAGCAAAAAAAAAAAAAAAAAAAAAATCCTACTTGGCTAGGGTGACCATATGGAAAGGAGGACAGGGCTCCTGTATCTTTAACAGTTCTATTGAAAATGGAATTTCAGCAGGAATCATTTGTATATATGGAGAAACTGGTGAAATTTCCTCTTCATCACAACAGTTAAGCTGCAGGTGCCCTGCCCTCTTTTAAATCTGGTCACTCTAGTATAGCTCCTGCAGCTTTAACTGTTGTGATGAAGAGGGAATTTCACCAGGTTCACCATATATACAAATGACACCTGCTGAAATTCCCTTTTCTATGCAACTGTCAAAGATACAGGAGCCCTGTCCTCCTTTTCATACGGTCACCCTATACTTGGCTCCCCTAGGGGCGACCGGTAAACCCACACTGTCTACAGGGAGCCACGATGCAAAGACAGGGGGCTGGGAGGGGTGACAGCCCTTAATATCAACATAAGGCCCCACCCAGTCCTGGTGGTCTGATTGGAAGGCAGCCAATGGCTGGCCTCAGTATGTGTGGACACCCCCTTGGACACCCCCCCCAACTGCCTCCCCATGCCCAGGCAAGCCGCGCATGGTCATAAGGCCTTTGAAGGGCTGTCCTGTTTAAAGATAAAGAACCATACAGAAGGAGAGTAGGGAGGATACTTGAAGTTGCCCATTAGAGGGAGCACCTAGGACTGACTGAGCTGTTCGCTTTGTCACACTCTCCCCAGCTTTGGTGAAATGTATTGCAATTATATGTAAATGATTGTCATTACTTCTAAATTTACATCTATACATAAGCACTAGCAGAAGCATAGGTTGTGCAAACGTGTGACATCTTTTGTCCTCTTTTTTTGGTGATCCATTTCCTCTTTTCTGCCAGTGCAACCCTATGAACTCAGCAGCACAAAATAAATGACCTCTTATGGGGTTTCTAATCTTTCTGGTATGTTCTAAGACTGCTGCATCAACTCTCTGTTGCAGTAAGTTAGGGGGAGGAGAAGCTACATTTCACACTGTCCTGAAACGTTTCAGGAGATCTTGACAGTTAAGAAACTAATCCATACCCCTCTGCTCAAGAATGAGGTTTCCCAATCTAAAAGATGTGTGAAAATATTAATGCTGCATTTGGGTCATATTTGATTCCCTTTTGGCTTTGTTAGACTTGTGGGAGTTGCGGAAAAGGGCCTACCAATTTTTGCTGCCATGTATTTGTTAACCCAGGAATGTGTTTTGGCAGATGTAAAATTAGAAACAAATTTTGTATGTTCTGCAATGCCCTCCAGCTCTGTTAAAGGACAGGAACCGAAAATGTGGCTTTGTCACAAGGACTCCAGGAAACCACAAAGAAGCAGAGTTTGGAAACCAAATTGGGAAATAAATATAAATGGATATGTAGCAGATGCTTCCAACATTTTAACGTAGGGCAAGAGAAAAAGAAGAAGAAAAGAAAAGCCTGCAAATTCAGTGTTGTTAATTGCCTTCAACGATAGGAACTGTAATTTGGAAGAAAGGAGCAGATCACAGATATATTTTCAAATAATAATTTCTAAGGTTTTCTCCTTAACTCATGTGCCTTTTTTTTTTAATGTAGTGAAGAAATAAACTGCAGCCCCAGAAGAGTAGAAACAATGAACAACCAGTCCATCAAATTAAATACAGACAGTTTTCCATTCCAGAGATTGCTTATTTAGAGATGATGGATGGTGAGTTATATGTATCTATAATGAAGTTTTCATTACAAATAGTTTTAAAGCATGAGGCACACTAGCTTTCATCTTTCTGTACAAGAGATGTTGCTTCCTTGGCCAAATATGGACAACTTTGAGTACAAATAAGGTTTGATTAATTGTGTATGGGGGAGTGGGGGGTTGGAAGATGAACCCAGTTTGCTTGGAGATTCTGGTGTGCATGCTAATGAGCTTCTCAAGGCAGCTTAGTGAAGAGAAATGGGTAGTACTATCCAAGCTCTGCCCCACCCACAAAAACTCATTGGTCCTGCCTGACATTGCCCGGCTATAAATACTTTCGGGTCAGGGTTTTCCCTTTGCCTGGGAAACAGTTACGGCTGGCTTAGCCTAGCCTAGCCTCAGCTCGCTACACCACTCTCCTGTTTTCCTAGTCTCTTCAGACAGATTCCTTAATGTCTACCTAGGCCAATGAACACCTCTCTTTTGGAATGGGCTTTTTGTATGACACCTTGCCCTTCTAGCCAGTAATTTCTAGGTCTCGTATGGTCACACTGTGAGTTTTGTTATCATTATGGAAAAATATTTTAACTTCCGTCTTCCCTTAAATGCCTTAATGTCAGCATTCATTTGGGCCAGGCCATGCATACTAGGTGGAGGACAGAACTTAAGGTCTTTAGACAGCTGTTTCATTTCTGTAGGAGAAATTAAATCACCTGTTAGATCCACTATGAGAATTTATGAAGTTGTTGGATTACTTTTTGGTGGATAGTCTCAGGCCTTAGCTAGACCTAAGGTTTACCCCGGGATTGTCCTGGGGTCATCCCTGTTCATGTAAATGACACACAGGATATCCCGGGAGTAGGCAGGGACGATCCCGGGATAAACCTTAGGTCTAGCTAAGGCCTCTTTGTGTGAAAGCCTCACAAATCTGTATGTTTTAATTGGTACTTTTCTTAGGATTTGCTCTCTTCAACATGTGAATAAAAATGTGTTTAAAGATGGAGTCCCTAAACTTGCTGTAGCATAAAATATTCCTTTTGAGTTGTTGTTTTTTTAAGTTTTTCTCTCTCAATGATCTCATAAAACTAATTTGTTTGGTTATAAAGATATATATGTACACACACACACACACACACACACACACACACACATCACAGTTGCAGGCAACATGATCATGATGGTGCTGTTGCACTCATATCCTGCTTGCGGGCTTCTGGCTGGCCCACTGTGGAAATCAGAACCCTGGATTAGAAAGACCTTTTGTTTTATGTTCTTATGCTCACAACAAATCCACACCATGCAGGTCCCTCCTGTGAAAGAGCCGTGAAAGATTTAGCCTTTAGGCTCAAATGCAGCCATAGCCAGACGTGCCCCATAACTTCCACAGATGAAAATTGGGATGCTCTTCTATGCTTCCAACAACTTATTCACTGTCAGATTTGTTTCTGAAATAAAAACAAGGACACTTAAATAAATTTAAAAATATATTACTGTACGGTTCATTGTTCTTTATATAAACAGCTGTAGCTCAAACATATTCAGCAAAGTTTAAGAACATAAGAAGAGCCATGCTGGATCAGACCAAGGGTCCATCTTGTTCAGCTTGTCTCTTCTTATGTTGCTGCTGCTGCTTCTTCTTCTTCTTCTTCTTCTTCTTCTTCTTCTTCTTCTTCTTCTTCTTCTTATTATTATTATTATTATTATTATTATTATTATTATTATTATTATTATTTTATTCCATTTAGGGCTCATTAGGAGCTGGGACTGGGCTCCCCAAATATCAGTATACCATGACCACATGAGAGAGGAGAATTCAAGTGTAAGCAGACCCTTTCAAAGTGATAGCAAACGTTTCATTCTGTATTGGTTTGCTAAGAAACCAACTTCTTCAAAACACTCGGTTACACAAAGGCTGTCATCCTCAGAAGAAAAAAGAAGAAGGAAAATAATAATGTTGTGTCTCTGATCTGGCGTTTTAAAGTTGTTTGCTGTAGAGCGATAGTTTCGGCATTAAAAAACAAAACTAAACAAAAAAGCTTCTCTGTAACAATTTGTTAAATATGCAAATATATTACGTTTCCATGGAACTGAACAAACAAAGACTCCCCCCTTCTAATACAATATGTATGCTGCTTTAGCAAGCACACAATAAGTTAATTAGGCTGCGGTTAGGTATTATTTGTAAATGTCATATTAGCATGCTAGTTTTGTTCTAATGCTACAAGCGAAGGAGTCTCAAACTTGCGGATGTCACAGACTGTATGCAGTTTCTTTCTCCCCATTTTTCCCCCCAGACACATTTATTTGTTTGTGGGTACACTAATGATTTATTAAGCTGCATGCTGATAGTTCTTATGCTGGGGAGAGACTACAGTGATTCATTTTTACGTTGTTAGCAACGTCAGATGCCTTCTTATGAAAATTCGTAGAAGTGTGTGTCATGCTCCACCTTGGTTGGTGATGATTAATCGCCGTTTTAACGTAAATTGCAAATGAACGAATGATGACAGGGACATCAGATTTTAGAACTAGCCATACCGCCTCCTCTAAACCATGGTTAAGGAATTTGGCATGGCTAACACTAAACAAATATGGTTGACCGTCTGAGAAAGTTTTGCCAGTTTCCAAACATTGCTAGTCAAGCACTCAGACTTTAAGAGAAATCAGTTTTTAAAACACATGACTGGAGGCTTTGTAGCTTTTCAAAGAGCTAAAGACATAAATGCACATTGACTTCGCTGATCATACTCAATGATGGATAGACATGCCCATTGGGGGTGTGATCCTACTCCATTCAAAGAAATGGGTGTTTTGTTCTTGACTGAGAAAGAGAGGTCTGGATTGCACCAGTTATCTGATGGATGTTTGTACACAGTAACAGTGATTCACAGCACTCTTGATGCCTCGATCCACTTTTTTATTGGCTTATGAAAGCGAGCTTTGTTTGTCTTCGCCAATCAGAGATCATGATTTCCATAAAAGAACAGTTTGTTTAAAACAGCACTGTATCCTTATGAATAAATTGGATTCCAATCCCAGCACTGTTATCAACATGCTGTGTTTTGACTGGCTTAGAGGAAAGATTATCACGTAAAAGCCACCCCACATAGGCTGGGATGCTTGTTTTCGTTTGGTTTGGTGTACGTGTGTGTGTTTGTTATATATATATATAAAAAAACCATTATCACACAGTGGATGAAATTCTGTTCTAAATTACACCAGGTGTGACCTCATTGATTTCAATTTCTTTGTGTTGTTTTTCAAAAAGCAATTTTTTCCCCCAACTTAAAGCAATCAGAGATCCGCTTAGGGTATACACAGTTATTGGACTCAAAGAAGTCCCAAGGGACTGCATGGTAAGCTGATTTCTAACAGCAGTAATTTTTGTTTTATATCAAATAATTTATCAAAGATTAGCGGTCAATTATTTGACCATCTGATTTTTTTTTTAAAGTACGGATTCTATTTGCATAATGTCATAAAAGGTTAAAATGTGACTAGACCAGAAGAAATCTTTTTAAAATTGACTTGGAGACATCCTTGTAAGGCTTGATCAAAACTAGACAAATCATCTTGTAAACATGTATTAGTGGCAGAATATCCAGAGGTTATTTTAATAGACTGTTGGTTGAACAAACCAACACTTGTAAGCCCCCTTTTTCTCCTTCTGAATAGTTGTATCACAGTCTACTTGCTCAGAGATGGGGGAAGAATAATTTGGGGTCTCCGGCAATGAGAATATACGTGGTAGCAACCGCGACTTCCTTTTTTCTTTTTTCTTTTCTTTTTTATACGTTAAACATCCAAGCTCAGCTGCTGATCATTTGAAAATCTACCTCAAACAACATTGGGAATAATAATAATAATAATAATAATAATAATAATAATAATAATAATAATAATAATAATAGTTACCCACCTCTCCCTCTGGATCGAGGCGGGGTACAACACAAATAAAAGCACCATAAAATACATAAAACTAATTCAAACATTTAAAACCAGTGCATCATTAAAAGCCGCACACCATTAAAAAAGGCATCTTAAAATTCAATTGGGTAGGCCTGCCAGAAGAGATCAGTCTTTATGGCTTTCTTAAATTCCGGAAGACTGTTAAGTTGACGAATCTCTCCCGGCAAGCCATTCCACAAACTGCGAGCGGCAGAAGAAAAGGTCCTCTGGGTAATAGTTGTCAACTTTGTTTTTGTTGGCTGGAGTAAATTGTTCCCAGAGGACCTGAGTGTGCAGGGCGGATTGCATGGGAGAAGGTGATCCCACAGGTATCCTGGACCCAAACCATGTAGGGATTTAAAGGTGATTACCAACACTTTATACTTCACCCAGAAACTGATTGGCAGCCAGTGAAGAGATTTTAAGACTGGTATAATGTGGTCACCCCTAGGTGTACCGTTTTAAATCTGTTTTGTTTTTAAATCTCTGCATCGCTGCTAGATTTCATTCTGGTTTTATTTTGCTACTGTAGTTTGAAACTTTGAAATTTTATATTACATTTTATTCTGTATGTTGAGGCATGATTGGGCACCTGTCGGGACCCACACCCCTGTTGGGCTCACAGATAAGAGCCCCCTGGCCTTGTTCCTCTTCTTCCCCCATTGCAACCTGTTTGCTCACCTGGCCCAGACAATAGTAGTGGTGAGAAGAAGAAGCACGAGAAGCCACTGCCTACTTGATCGCTTGCTCTCTGCCTGGCAAGAAACGAAGTAGTAGCAATGAAGAGAAGCAACAGCAACTGTTAGCAATGGTATTGAGAAGGTGGACTCACTGAGGGAGGTACCCACTGAGCATAACTTTCCCAAGGGCAATCAAAACTTGGAGCCAACAGTTTTTGCGTTGGTAATAAAGTATAGCAATTGTGCTTCAGTTAGACACACACACACAGAGAGAGAGAGAGAGAGAGAGAGAGAGAGATTGAGTTTATAGAAACTACAAGCCTTCTGTTGTTTAGTATGCTACCTTGGGTCATAAAACCAACTTAGCCTTAAGAAACATGGGGATCAAATGTGGAGTGGAATAAGAATGGATCAACTGGAAATAGCTGCTTCGCCTTTGCTCAAGACCTAATTATTTGCTTTAACAAGGGTAAGCAGAAAAAAAATCCCCACCTTTGCATGTCTTAAAGCTAGTGAGTCCCAGCTCCCCCAAGTCCCCAACCAACATGCCAGCAGTAGGCAAATAAATTGGCAAAAAATCCAGGTACAAAACAGAGAAAAGAATTCCTAAAAGAAAAGGGGTTGGTGGTTGTCGGGGTGGGGAAATCAATGGAAAGGAAGAGTAAAACAGCTGTGGCTTTTTCATGTTGTTTTTGGTCATACATATATATATATATATATATATATATATATATATATATATATATATATATCAAAGAGGATAAGCCTATGTGGAAGCATCTCCTTCCATTCCACTGGGATATCCTTACAGAGTTTTCCATTGATTTTATTATTTTTGTCCTCACTCTAGTTTTGGGGAGATTTAGTACTGCAGGCTTGCTTGCATTACCTTTCTCCCCAAGCAAGTACCGGAAAGGTATATCCTTGGAGAAAAGACACATGAACACGATAAACTCCTCGTGCTGGTTTCTAATGTTATCAAGGAAGTATATGGAGTTATAAATGGCAAAGAAGTGGGAAACTATTTTGATGGGTGTTGTAAAGCTGTATTGATTGTTGCGGAAATGAGCGAGAGAAGAAATTCTGTGGCTTGGTTCGGATGACGTGATAATCAATAGGGAGGGGGGGGAAGAGGCAACCATCCATTGTGTTGCCTATTGTGTCATGAGGGGGACACACAAAATGCACAGTACGTTATTGTGTTGATTTCAACAATGGGGAAAAACGGCTGTTTGCTCTGTTGCTCAAACCCATTGATTAAAATGTTGTGTGTCTGGCTCCGTTGTGTAATAATCTCCCCCCGTCGCGTGTACTATTCCAGCAGGTGATAGAGTTCTCCGGCAGGAGTGGCCAAAAGCACCCTGGTTGCTCCTGTACACTCGGCAGAACTTTCAATGCATGATGGGATAGGGCTGGAAGGACTGAGAGAGGAGGGAGAAAGGAGCACCAGCAGCTCAGAAGGACGGCAGGACTTTCAGCCATGCGACTGGGGGAGGAGCAACATGTCACGTGGGGAGTAACGGGAAAATAATGAATGGTCAGTTGCCTTCCTCCATTGCCTAATATGTCATCTGAACCAGCCCTGTGTGTGAGAGAGAGACAGAGAGAGAAACAGACAGAGAAAGACAGAGGGTGACAGATAGAGATACTTTTGGCTCTTGGCCCACCTATCATTGCCCTGTAACCCTGTAACTAAGGAAATGTGGCCCTTGATAGAAAAATAAAAAGGTCCCCAACCCATAATGTGATGGTGATGAATGGCTTTGGGCCATTGCTTGGAAGCTTGCAAATGTTTAAAAGCGATGCTGCAATTACCTGTTGGTATATGAGAAAAAGCGAAGGCCTAATGTATCCTCAAGCCCTCGGTATGACTCGTAGGGTGTCCGGCATTACTGTCGTATCGGATTCTTTTATCAAATTCTAGCTATTAGCATTCATTATCCTTTTAGCCAAGGTTCTTTAAAGGGTAGAGAGAGAGATTACATTATCGCTGTAATTGAAAGGAAATGAGGAAAATCTCTCTCATTTCCTGTTTAGATACTTGGGGCCTAATTGCCCTGAGTGAGGCAAAGGTTTTTTACATAAGAGTTCAGCCAAAAGGTCCATGTAGTAGGTTAAGTTCCAGGAGCTGAAAATGCTCCTTGCATTTTGATGGGCAGATGAGGCCATATTGGTAATTGGGAAGCCAAGGTAGCAAAGTTCCATGGATGTATCAAATGCAAAATAAAATCCAAAGGGGAAGACCAGAGAAGTTTCTGAAGTATGCCTCTGCCGGAGAGACTTCTGAAGTATGCCTCTGCCGTAGAGTGGAAATCACTCTTTACTCATTATTATTTATGTATTATGTATATATATAAGACACTCAGAAAAAATGCAATACAATATAATATCTGTTGACTGTTTAAAAAATACCTTCCTTTTCTCTTTTTCTATAGAAATACAAAGGCCCCTGGGAAGGGAGAACAGCAGCATTGAAGTTGGCCATTCACTGCTAGCATCCGGACAGCAGACTGAGCAAGACACAGAGGTCACCCGGATCTACACTAGGGATTTTTACCAGTATTAAAATGCACCGATAACTGTTGAGGCATATTGCACATTCCGTATGCTACTTTTCTACTATTACTTCTGGCTTTCTAAACCTTATTATCCAAAATACCGCAGCCGATGTCACTGCGTGTACAATGCGGAATAAATGTGCAAGAGGGATATGGCGTCACCATGATGGGATGGTATTGATCTGGCACAAGATATAGATCTGAGCCTGATCACAGACTTCCCCTCCATGTTAAGATACGTGCGTTGGCTCCAGATTTCATAGAATGATAGAAAAGTAGAGTTGGGTGGGGCCTATAAGACCAAGTTCCGGCTATTGGGCAGTATAGAAATGTAATAAATAAATAAATAAATAATAAATAAATAGTAAAAGTTCAAAAACATAAAAAAAACATAAAAACAACAGTATCCTTATTGCATTGTTGTATTTAACGTTGTTCCCCGCCTCAATCCAGAGGGAGAGATGGGTAATAAATAAATAAATAAATAAATATTCTAAATCAACCTCCCGAATGAAAATTGACTCCTTTCCACAGCAGCCCTTCCAGACACCTAAAAATGTTGGGCACAGCCAGTTTGCACCCCACAAGGCTGCTTAATAAGCCATGGAGCGTGACAGTCCTGTGTCAGCCCTTGCTGGGCGTGGCTTCTTGTGTTCTCCCAACCCGGCAAAAGTAGCTTGCTGGGCTGGTTAATGATCACCCAGAACTCAGGTTCAGGTGACGCCAGAAGCTGTGCAAGGGGCATGATTTAGCAACATAGTGCCTGCAGGCGTGGCAAACCCCCAGAAGGCTTAAATATGCCACAGTAGGCTGAAGTGATCACATCAACCAGTTCACTGAGTCAGGATGGAGACACAGCTGAATGAGCTGAATGATGGAGACACAGCTGAATGAGCTGAATGAGCTGATCCCCAAAAATCAGACTAAAGGACCTTCTACAAGCAGATCCCTTCCTCTTGTGGTCCCTTCCTTTCATGGAAGGCCGAATCTAGATCCAACATATAAACTCAATGCCTTTGAACACGTAACTTAAAATGTGTCAATGTCATGCAGAGCTGTGTCCTATTTAGTAGGGATGTGCTCCGCTTCTAATCGGACCGGCGAATTAGAAGCGGAGCGGGGTGCTTCGCCTGCCCTTAAGGCGGAGGCAAAGAGGACTGGGGGGCCAGTGGAGCGTGGCGAAGAGGATCGAGGTGAAGGCGGATCCTTCGCCTCGATCCGGAGCTCCGCCGGAAAGGTAAGTGGGGTTTACCGGGCCCTGCCGCTGTCGCTGTCACCCATGCAGTGACAGCGGCAGGGCCCGGTAACCCCCCCTCCTCTCCCTTACCTGCCTCCGTCCGCGGTCCCTCAGTTTCTTCAATTGAGCCCGCGGTTCAACCAGGAAGTCTAGGCTGCACTTGTGGCCCACACTTCCTGGCTGAACTGCAGGCTCAATTGAAGAAGCTGAGGGACCACAGATGGAGGCAGGTAAGGCCCCCCTCCCCCTTGATCCCTTATCGGGCTCTGCCGCCATCGCCGCACTGGCGGCGATGGCAGCAGGGCCCGGTAAACCCCCCTGCCCTCCTCTCCCGGCCTTACCTGGCACCACTCCCCTCCACTGCGGAGCTCCGATTCGGAGCAGGAGCTCCGCGGCGAAGAGGAGTGGAGTATGGGCGGAGCGGCGCGGAGAGGGCCGATCAGAAATTTTCGGATTGGCCCGCGGGGGGTCCATGCACACCCCTACTATTTAGTCCTATTTGGGGCTGGAAGGAAGGGGGCAACCCTAATGTCACCGAGAGCAAGCCTAGCAATATCTGAATTAATCTATTTCCATGTCTGCTTGGTTGAATTTCTGGCCTGAGTGACTTTGTTCAGAAACTAGCAAAAAATAAATAAATAAATAAATAAATCTGAAAGCTCCCACCACCACCTCACGATTAAGGGAGTCAAGGTGATGGCTTGCGGTAAAATATGAAAGCACAAGGATGTTTTCTGTACATCACAGAAATCCAGCTTTTGACATTCAGGCTTAAAAAAAGTGATCCTTCTTAATAGATTTGGGGGATGGTGTGTGTGTGTGTGTGGGGAGAAATCCAGCTTAAATAAATCATTAACTTTTCCCTAGGATGTTATCCACCTTGTTCTTCCCTGCAATTTGTTTTTTTTCCCAATGAATAGCAGGTAAAAACAATATAACAGAGAGCCCACAAGCTGAAGTCCTGAAATGACACCTGGCTCCAGGGTCAACAGACCTCGGTGTTATGCAGCCTCCAGACTAAACTGAGCATGGTGCTAAACATCTAGATTGTAGTTGTTTCATTTGTTAAAAATATGTATAATAAAAAGAGGCATGAGTATACATAGGGTGAGGTCATCAGGATTACAGCACATGTAGAGGATGGGTTTAACCTTTTGCTCCCCCTAACACATTCCTGACAAAAAAATCACTATTACCCCCAAGCTTCTATTAGCCCTGGAAGAAAAAGCTCTCATAGATGCCTGCTAAAAGTGAAACCTGCCCTCTCTATATACCGCGGTCCCAATTAAAACTGTGTCAGTCCCTGATATCTGCTATTAATTCCCTCCTCTTCCCTTAATCCAGCCAGGACAGAAGTAGGGAATTGGTTGGTGGTCTCCCATCAGCCCCGCCAGCATGACCAATGGTCATGGATGATGGAAATTGGAATCCAACAATATCTGGAAGTCCACCCTGAGCTAGCAGTTGTGTGTGTGTGTGTGTGTGTGTGTTTGTGCATGTGTGTATGAGAGAGAGAGAGAGAGAGAGAGAGAGATGACAGAGATAGATAGACAGACAGACAGATAATGGCCTGGTTCAGATAACACGCTAAACCATGCTGCTTAACCACAAAATGGTTAAGGAAATGCATTAACCTTAATGCATTCCCTTAATCATTTTGTGGTTAAGCTAGGGTGACCATATGAAAAGGAGGACAGGGCTCCTGTATCTTTAACAGTTGAATAGAAAAGGGAATTTCAGCAGGTGTCATTTGTACATATCACAGAATCATAGAATCATAGAATAGCAGAGTTGGAAGGGGCCAACAAGGCCATTGAGTCCAACCCCCTGCTCAATGCAGGAATCCACCCTAAAGCATCCCTGACAGATGCTTGTCCAGCTGCCTCTTGAATGCCTCTAGTGTGGGAGAGCCCACAATCTCCATAGGTAACTGATTCCATTGTCATACTGCTCTAACCGTCAGGAAGTTTTTCTGATGTCCAGCTGGAATCTGGCTTCCTTTAACTTGAGCCCGTTATTCTGTGTCCTGCACCTTGGGAGGATCAAGAAGAGATCCTGGCCCTCCTCTATGTGACAACCTGGTGAACCTGGTGAAATTTCCTCTTCATTACGACAGTTAAAGTGCAGGAGCTATACTAGAGTGACCAGATTTAAAAGATGGCAGGGCACCTGCAGCTTTAACTGTTGTGACGAAGAGGAAATTTCACCAGGTTCTCCATATATATAAATGACACCTGCTGAAATTCCCTTTTCAATACAACTGTTAAAGATACAGGAGCCCTGTCCTCCTTTCCATATGGTCAGCCTCGTTAAGCAGCATGGTTTAGCATGTTGTCTGAACCAGGCCAGAGTGTTTCAATGGTGGCAGTGTGCCTATGTACACCAGTTGTTGGGAATATGGGTGGCAGGGTAATGTCACACTCATATCCTACTTGTGAGCTTGCCATAGGCAGCTGGTCAGCCATTGTGTGACCAGAATGACAGATTAGATGGGCCCTTGGACTTATCCAGCATGGTTTTTATTTTGTTCTTAGGTTTTCCTGTTCATACTGATAGAAATACTGACAAACATTGTGAAGTTCAGACAAATCTACTAGAATTCTGACCTACCAAGCCAAACACCATTCAATTCCAGCTGTCATGTACATTATATTGTGACAACAAACTTCTCCCACATTTTGCGAGCCTAATAGGAAGCAGCATCAGATAGCTTATGAGTCCCTGGTGAGCCACCATTCATGACATGACCAGTGGGACATGTACAACTTACTGACTTGCAAGCTGTAGAGAAACCTTCCCCAACACTCACCTGCTGTTTTGAACCACAACTCCCAGCAACCCTGAGTATTAGCCATTCTGCCTGGGGCTGATGGAAATTGAAGTTCAAAAGATCTGGAATGCTTCAGGTTGGGGAAGGCTGTTATAGAGGCTTGAGGTAGGCTATGCTCTGGTTCAACCTGGTGTACTGATCTAGAGGTTTCCGTTTCCTTTCAGTATAAGGATCTTCAGTCTATAAAGGAGGAGCAGTTCTTTGCAGAGCTTATACCATGCTAGAAGTTCACCCACAACCTCCCCAGAATTAATTTGGAATGCATGGAAAATGAAAAAAAAATCCATAAAGAAAGGTGTCTTCCATGAGCGAAGGCAAACATAGTGTTCTAAACATGGTGGAAGTGGTCTGATCAGACATTGATTTTTTTCCCCTTTCGAATGCATGTTCAGTTCATCCCCACCATGTTTAGACTGTTATGTTTGTCTTCACTTTTGGAATGTTAAATCTGTCTTCACCCTTAGAAGAAGAGACACAATGAACATGGATTCTTTCCCTTCCTCTTTCGTAGTTGGAGATCGAAAATGTAGGTCATGATTGAAGACCACTCATGCCTGAACCTGCTTCTGATCTGCTGTGGTAGTGAAATACCTTCTGGTATAATCCCACAGGCACCCTGGTTCACAAGAAGGGCACAGGCGCTCTTATGAGAGGTTGGGTTGACTGGGCGAACACACTAGTCTCCAATGCACAAAGCCAGCTTTTCATGGATACCAGGGGCTCCGCTGGGTGTTCCAATTAACTTGGACAACAATTCATTAGCAGCTCTCGTTGGATGAGGAGAGGGTGGCATTAGCTGTCCCAGAAATTCCAAGCCGGGCTAGACATGATCCCATACAATGCCATGAACACATTTCCTCCTTCGCTTTCTTTGACTGGGTGTAATGAAGTGTGTAGATGGGATTTAGTAATCCGCATTTGAAGTCAATTAGCATAACAGCTATGTGTGGGTATATATGTTTTGTTTTGTTTTTAATAATAATAATAAAAATCCTTCTTCCTAACCCAGTTGGCATCTATCAAGGGTTCCCAGTTCCTCCAATTTCAAGAGATGCAAAAAGAAATCAGGTGGGGGGGGGGAGCAATGGGTGGAAATATTCTGGTTGGGGGAAGTGTCTGTGTGTTTGCTAATTGGGGTACAATGAGCAATGACAACCCACGACCTTGTAAATTTCTATCTAATTTGGGAATTCTTCCCCCCTCCCCCTACAGTCAGCAGTGGTACATCCAGAATGGGCATCAGATTCCTCCCCACAAGAGAATGCTTCAAACCAAGAGAGAAGGTTTTCTTTTCCACACCCCTATCTTGAGAAAGAGCAAAATGACAAAACGCCCATGTCTGATGATGGTCAGGAATGCATTTTGCCCACATCATTTGGTGAAAAGTCACTGCCTTTTTCTCTTTCGGCCACTATCATTCATACCATCATAATATCAAGACTAGATGACTGCAGTACTTTTTTTTATAGGGCTGCCCTTGACAGCAGCTGGAAGTTTCAACGTTTGCAAAACACTATGACCCAACTTTTGATGGATCATATTATACCAGTGCTCTGGATGTCTGTACTTACTACCTATTGGATTCCTGGATCAATACAAAGAATATATATATATATATATATCTCCTAAACTCACAAGGGCTATCATACCTAAGAGAACATCTCTATCGCTATTTTGTAATGTGGCTGCTGAAATCCACTGGAAATGCTGTTATGGTTATCAGTATGCCAGGATGGATTGAGGTTTTGAATGCATAGAACCTATGCATTACTGAAACTATAGATGCCATAGCTGCATTTACATTTAATTGATTAATTGGTTAATGGGCAGGTGATTAGTCAACTGAAATGCTTTAGCTGATGGACAGGGCTAATGATGCCCTTACATTTATGGCACACAGACATACACACAATGCTCACTAGGTAATAGGGGAAAGCCTTTAAATAATAGTGACATCATTCCTAGGAAAGGATCAGTCCCTACAACTGGGGTAGGGAACCAGTGGCCTTCCAGATATTGTTAGACCGCATTAGTCCCAGCCAGCAAGACCAACCTTTCAACATGTTGGGAGCTACGGTTCAACATCTGTAAGACTACACTTTCCCCACTCATACCAAACAAGTCTCTTTCATTCTGCAAAAAATAATACCACTTCTAAATCTTTGTCTGTGGGGTAAGCAAGTTCTATGGGTGGGGGGAAGCAGATAATAAACAGTGCTTTCCTTCCTTCTCCCCCCACCCTGAAAATCTGATATAACAAAGATCTCCTGACAGATTTTAATCATTTTCTTTAATGAATGCGTGGAGCGTTTCTTCTTCTTTTTAAAGGACCAATCTGGCTGAACCCATTAGTTTATTTTGATTATTTAATATGAAGGCCTCCCATCTCTGCACTTCTAGCCCTTTTCATATTAGTTCCACATCAGTCCTAGCTCTGGTTTTTAATCAAAACAGTATTCAGAATATGATTCCGAAAGATTATATTTTGAGAGATTTGCGATACATATCTTGCTGGTATGACAGATTGCAGGGAGGCCTGAGATAGCTGGATAATCTGCAGCAAGGCTTGCTTGACCTTTAATAAAAGAATTGGAGGGGGGGGGAGATAAATACAAATCTTAAAAGACTCTCGATAGGTCACCTTAATTCAGTCGTCATCTCTTAAAACCACACCGGATGTGTTTGAAGGGTGTCCTGTAATCAGCAATTTCTGAATTAATCTTCCTAACATGAATTGGGAGGACAGGAACTATATTGGGCAACAGCAACTTGGCCAAAGCTAGGAATGGGGGGAGAAATTTGTTCAGTTCACATTTACCGAATCCCACACTTCTGAATCATTGTGTAAACCAAAACTCCACCAGCCTTCAAAATTCACATTTCCCCAAAGTTTGCATTGCACTTCTCCATTTTTTTAAAAAAATTAGCAAAATGGCTTACAAAATGTGCCTATTAGGCAAAAATGCATATATTGGGAGAAACATGCACAAAAATGCTTAGAATTTTCATGTGGACATTATTATTATTGTTGTTGTTGTTGTTGTTGTTGTTGTTGTTGTTGTTGTTGTTGAAGTTCAGGACAAACCAAACTTGAGACTGGATAAATCCTCAAGGTTCAAAACGAAATGAATTTAAGATTGGAAAACTGGTAAACTAAGAGAAACTGATGTCCTTCTCTAAGCCACAACTTGAAGATAGTATTGGGTGCCAAGGAAATTGAGAGTAGGCTTATAAGGTCTATGGGTCTATTCTTGTGGAAAGAAGAAGAATAGACCCATACCTCAATCAGGATTTGATCATCTTTCTTTCCCACTCCTAGACAAGCACTCTGATCACAAACCCCGACCTAGGCATGCATGGGGAAATAATTTCATTTCATTTTGACCAGAGAGTCCTAATTTGTACCTCCTGGAACTGAACACGGACCTGAACGCAATCTGTGCTCAACATTTATACGTTTCTGAACTTGTGATGTGATTCACAAGGCAAGCCATTAATCCTATCTTTTTCATTCTCATTTAGAACTCTTTGGAACCACTGATTCCCCACTCCCTGCCCCTTCAGTGGCCATATTGGCTACGTTCAGACAACACATTTGTCAATGGTGGATGGAGTACTTAACTCACAGCTGTTTTTTTTTGTGGGTACTCCCCACACAACATGTCCTTACACAACTGTGATTGGTTGGAGCTGGCATTGAGTGGACTAATAGTCAACCTGGCATTTGACTGACACAGCCCCTGCTCCTCTCTCCAACCTGCGTCCTCCTTCAGTCCTCCCAGTGATATCCCAGCAGCCTCTGCAAGTTGTGTTAGCTGTAGCAGAGCAGATGGCTCAGTTTTGGCTGCTCTTGCCTGGGAACTCTGTTGCCAGCCAAAATAGTCAACTCAACAGGTTGAAAACACCACTGGCTTAGTTCAGACAAAAAAAAATAACCACTGGTTGTGTGACTAGTCAACTTTGGAGCCAGTTGTGTTTTCCAGTAGTTGTTTTTTTTAATGTAAAAAATCAACTGTGGGGTGGTTTTTGCCTAACAGATGACACAAATACCAACCATTGACTGCTCAATTCATGGTTGATGACTACAACCAACGTGGATATTGTGTTGTCCAAACTGAGCCATTGTCTCCTATTTAAATGTATCATTGAGTGACCCCAGCCAATCAAGGATGTTATCGTGAGTGATCACAATGCTATGTACATGAATGGTCTCTCTAAAGACAAATGAAACCTACCATAGTGTGGGCAATGCTTCCTCTACTAGTCACACAAGTTATTTAGAATCATAGAACCATAGAATAGCAGAGTTGGAAGGGGCCTACAAGGCCATCGAGTCCAACCCCCTGCTCAATGCAGGAATCCACCCTAAAGCATCCCCGACAGATGCTTGTCCAGCTGCCTCTTGAAGGCCTCTAGTGTGGGAGAGCCCACAACCTCCCTAGGTAACTGATTCCATTGTCATACTACTCTAACAGTCAGGAAGTTTTTCCTGATGTCCAGCCGGAATCTGGCTTCCTTTAACTTGAGCCTGTTATTCCATGTCCTGCACTCTGGGAGGATCGAGAAGAGATCCTGGCCCTCCTCTGTGTGACAACCTTTTAAGTATTTGAAGAGTGCTCTCATGTCTCCCCTCAATCTTCTCTTCTTCAGGCTAAACATGCCCAGTTCTTTCAGTCTCTCTTCATAGGGCTTTGTTTCCAGACTCCTGATCATCCTGGTTGCCATTTAAGCCAATCAGAGATAACTCTGATGACAATCCTATACATGTATGCTCAGAAGTAAGTCCTATTGCATTCAATGGTGTTGAGTTCAATGGTGGGTATAGGGTTACAGCCTAGAAAGTGCAATTGACAAAATAATTGACAGAAATCATTTTAGCTTGCATGATGGACAAGTCGCTACACAAAACAGCTGATTGAAAGAAAGTCATTGGTTTGTGTTTGTGTGTGGTTATAGAATCATAGAATAGTAGAGTTGGAAGGGTCCTATAAGTCCATTGATTCCAACCCCCTGCTCAATGGACATGACGAAAACAAGTGCGTGAATTGTGCTGCATTTGTGGCACTATGCGTGAAGGCCTCTCATAATCATGTCCAATAGTATCCACTGCACAAAACTATCTGCTGTTACTCTTGTCAGATCAATCCAAAGGCATTGTTGTACCTTAGCTGCTGATTCAGTGGCCATGTGTTTTCCCTCCCCTTTAATTTATCGTTGCAGCCAATCAGGGATCACATACATAACAATATCTATTTTTCCCCAGCACATAGTATAGCTCCTCGTCCTGAGAATGTTGGATCCATTAGCATTAGATTTCAGCTCTTTGCCAAAGAATTGCAGAAAGTGGAGGAACAGCTTGATTGAATCCAGTGATGTACCTGGAGTCTCTCCTGGAAAAGGAAGGGGAGGAGAAATCAAGAATGCTGCCTTGCAAAAGCCCCTGAATGGGCCTAATACTCTTTATTACAAGCACTAATCCTTCAAATCCGACTTGAAATAATGTTTATCTTTTCGCAGCTTAATTTCTTTGCCTCTAAGCTGCAGGTCACTCCGCCAGCTTGTGCTGCTTCTTCCTTGATCTCCTGGGCTTACCCAAGAAGGATGCAAGAAAAAGACCAGATGACAGACAGACAGGAAGATAAATATGAAGGGACGAAGTATGGAGCTAGCCAGTGTTGGATATAAGTTAATGGGTGTGTGTGTGTTTGTGCATGCACACAAGCATACATAATCAAAGTGGCTCTTGTAATACCCCTCATAGTTCCAGAGGGTGTTCACATGAACAACCATTCTTATAAGCTTTTGTGTTTTGCTCTCAGGGAGGGGTGATTCTCCCTGATGCATATCCATCATTGAAATGAGCAGTCAAACAGCACCATTTTTAACCTGTCACTAGGAAGCCAAGAGAGGAAAAATCCAAGGACAGTGAGTTCAACAGCAATGGTCTTGTCCTCAGTCCCCATCTGCCACAACTCAGATGGTGAATGGGTGTGAAGTCATAAGGTCTTCACCTCCAATGATTAAAGCATGCATGTAAGCTCCTGTAAGAGGGGACACTTTCTCGCTTTCACTTCAGAAGGCAATGCTATTCAGTGAAGGCTCTTTGAACATTCAGTGAAGAGCCATCAAATCATAGAATAGAAGAGTTGGAAGTGGCCTACAAGGTCCTTGAGTCCAACCCCCTGCTCAGTGCAGGAATCCACCCTAAAGCATCCCTGATAGATGCTTGTCCAGCTGCCTCTTGAATGCCTCTAGTGTGGGAGAGCCCACAACCTCACCAGGCAACTGATTCCATTGTTGTACTGCTCTAACAGTCAGGAAGTTTTTCCTGATGTCCAGCTGGAATCTGGCTTCCTTTAACTTGAGCCTGTTATTCCGTGTCCTGCACTCTGGGAGGATCGAGAAGAGATCCTGGCCCTCCTCTGTGTGACAACCTTTTAAGGATTTGAAGAGTGCTATCATGTCTCCCCTCCATCTTCTCTTCTCCAGGCTAAACATGCCCAGTTCTTTCAAGATTTGCATACAAAAGTGAACTGGACCCAATGGATAGCCATTGTGAACTCAACCAATTGCCAATGTGAGGAAGCAATCAAAGTCTTCCTTAACCTCTGAAATGGTTTGTGTATGGAAGTTTTGCCAGAGTAAGCCCCAGAAGGAAGAGGAACAAGACTTGTTAGGTGGATATACAATTCTGCTGCAAACTGGTCCAGACTGACCTTATGATTTTCCTCTGGGGACTTTAGAGCAGGAGTTATCAACCTGACATCTTTCACATGTTTTAGACTACAAAACACTTCAGCTCCAGTCAGCATGCCCAATGGTCATGGATTATGAGCCTTTTAATCCAAAAGGAGCACCAGGTTGGTGCACCAGGTTGGTGAGAATTGTTTTAGAATAAGGAGTGAGATTTGTACATTTCAGATGTATGGATTAACTACTGTGTCTGACATCTAGAGATGTTTGGACTGACCATTACATTTCACTAAAAATCTGTCCTGCTTCCTTCCATTGAAATGGGCATACGTTTGTAGTGCAAATCAAGGGCAGGTTCACACATGCATCTTCATCGCAATGGCTTCAGCAGCAAGTGATTACTTGTACATCTGAAAGCGTTGTCACTTTCATTTCATCCCAGACAACATGTTGCGAATCATCTGGAATAAGGTACTCCAGTGTAGAATAACCAATTCACTTGTGTCCATGTATGAATCAGTTCCTAATAGTTTGATTTATCTGAACTGAGGGCCGTACTGCCATTATGTCATTGTTGCCTCCAATCAACACGTCAATCCCTACTTGATATCCAGGATTGATTCCCCTGATTTATGGAAGCAGAATCCATGGGCCTCTATTGATCACGAGTGAGTGACTTACTGTAAAATGTTGACCCTAGTGAACTTGGGGAGAAGCTGGTATTGGGTTGATCTATAGATGACCTTTTAATTAGCACAGTGATTAAATTATGCACAGCTTCCAGTGACATGGGGAACAAAGCAACATTCTTCCCTTGGCCTCAGCTTGGGTTATTAGTCTGTGCAGAAAGTGTTTGGTGACACTTTCAATTAAAGCAAAAGAATGCAGAGGGGTGTGCTCCTTTCTGTCTCATCCTTGTCAAGGGCAGGGTTGCTCTTTTAACTGAATTAGAATGATGACCCACTAACAATGGCCTACTTTGCCCATTCCAGAACATAGTTATTCTCTCCCGGAAGAAAGTGTCATGGCCCTTCTCAACAAGCCAGATGTAAACTCAAATGAGGGGGAGATCCCATGTCCAGACCTGAGTACAGACTCCAGTACCAACCAGGGTGAAGCATCCATGAAGGAGCCACATTGCCTGGTCAAGTTCACAGTCCAATCCAGAGAGATTGTTGGTCTGAAGTGCCACCAGACACAGACTAAGAAGACCGAGCCTAGTTTATCAGAGTTCCCTGAAAGTCACAGTCAACCATAACTCATGACTTGAACCATCTCTGAGCCTTATTGGAGCACTTTCCTGTCTGACAGCTGTGCAAGGTCCTGGAGTCCATGTCTGTGCTCTTCTTATGAGTTACTACAGTTTATTCATTCCATAATGGCTTATCCCAGTCCTCAAGGGCTTTGCCGTATTCTGGAGGCCTCCACCCAGAGCCAGGACAGGGAAGGAAGGACCACATGTTTCAATCACATGGCATTGTTATAGATCCCATATTTTGCATGAAGGTTCAACCTAGCTTGCTGTCATATTTTGACCAATCTTCCTCTGGCAATTTTGGACCACATCTTCCTTCATTCCAGACCACTGGCCATGTTGGCTGGGGTTGAGCCCTGTCCACATTTTTCATGAAATTCTTCCCTCCCTGGGAAAAAGGCATTGTTTTTTCTGCCTCTTTCACAGGGAGGGGAAGAATCTTCTAATGGGGAGTGGGAGAGGTTAGGGTTTACCTTGTAAGTGTAAAAGGTGGCCAATGGGCCTTCTTTCTGTTTTTGTTTTTAGTTCTGTCACATGGTCTCCTAGGCATTCCAGGAAGAATTGCTAGGCTGAAAGCATGTGTATGAAGAGACTTGTGATACGGCAACACCATACAGGGGTGTGTGTGTGCTTTTTTAAAAAAAATACTTTGGCCACCTCCTATACTTACAAGGTAAACAGAATCCTTCTCCCCAATAAGGAATTTCATATAATTCTCCCTCTTCTCAGCCTCTCTTTATTGAGAATTAAGTTTGCTACCACCCACCCATAAATTGCAAAAAGTAAAAGAAAGCCTCAACCTATATGGGCCAGCACTAGCTGACAATATAGATGGAACACACTCTTCCCTACATGTCACAAGACTAGGCAAGAACAACAACAACACACTCCTACCCCATCAAGTTCACACTTCCATTTGACAACCTTTGTTTGACTGATTTTTAATTAGAGATTTTTAAAAATATTTTCCGTGATATCTTTGTACAAGGACAGAAAATAAACAAGCCTGCATTTTGCACTACGGAAGAGGCCCCTTCAGAGTACAAGACAACATGGCTGACAAATACATCTCATTTAAAAAATTAAAAACTAAAGACAAAAGGGGTAGCAGAACAGAGTGTCGGATTTTTTTGTTTTTGTTTTTAGTTTTTGAAAGGATGAAGACTAGTGGGAAGAAAAAATAAGCACCCAAATCTTTTGAGAAAGAAGGAAACAAAGGAACACAGACCATCCTCTCAATAACCACATTGAAAGCTTGCATTTCACAGGGGACAACATAAGTCTACAACGGAAGCCAAGGCCTCCTAGAAATTCGGAACCTATTTATTGAACCCTGCTAGAGATTGATAGGAGTTCAGTTAGAACAATTTTGTGGCAAAACTCAGTGCGTGGAACATGTTCAAAGAATGTTAGCACAGACAAGTCCATATGCCTACTTTCCAGGTGGGATTGCAGTGGTCTCCCTTGTAAGTTGTGCATATGTAAGAAGCTCTTGTCTCTTTCACCACCATGGCAAGTTCATGCTTTTAAGGGTGCAGAGACAGAGAAACACACAAAGAGAAAGAGAGAATTCACACTGGGCATGATGGCTGCTTTTCTCTGAAAGCCTGTAAATTCTGGACCTTCTTGAGAAGTTTCACCAACACATTGGACTCGATGAGCCTAAGAGAAAGGAGATTAAACATAAATAAAACTTACATTAGCACCTAAAGCAGAGGTGGGCATCTTGTGCCCCTCCAGATGCTTCAGCCTACAACTCCTGTCAGCCCTTGCAAAACAGAGCCCATGGTGAAATCTGGAAACAAAGCCCTATGAAGAGAGACTGAAAGAACTGGGCATGTTTAGCCCGGAGAAGAGAAGATTGAGGGGAGACATGATAGCGCTCTTCAAATACTTAAAAGGTTGTCGCACAGAGGAGGGCCAGGATCTCTTCTTGATCCTCCCAGAGTGCAGGACACGGAATAACGGGCTCAAGTTAAAGGAAGCCAGATTCCAGTTGGACATCAGGAAAAACTTCCTGACTGTTAGAGCAGTACAACAATGGAATCAGTTGCCTGGTGAGGTTGTGGGCTCTCCCACACTAGAGGCCTTCAAGAAGCAGCTGGACAACCATCTGTCAGGGATGCTTTAGGGTGGATTCCTGCATTGAGCAGGGGTTGGACTCGATGGCCTTGTAGGCCCCTTCCAACTCTGCTATTCTATGATTCTATGAATCATGACAGTTGTAGACATCTGGGAGGTCACACCTTGCTCACCTCTGAACTACTAGGTGAAAGATTTCTGCAAAAAGGCTATAAATAGAGGCACCCTCCTTGGGTCATTCAGTGATGAACAAATGAGGGTCGTGGGTCCAAAACTCAGATTACTTTAAATCTGTATTTAGTAGCTATGCTTTTATTTATTTATTTTATTTTCCCTCTAGAGTAGGCTCAGGGACCCTGATATTGCTCTTTTTATCTTGTTATTTTATCTCTTCTTGTTCACTGCTCCAGAATCTGTTGAGATATTGAGCAGTATATAAACGTTGTAAAAAATAAATAAATAAATAAATAAATAAAATAGTCATGTCTGTTTTGGCAGCAACAACATCAGCCTGTTCAGAGAGAAGGAAAAAAAAATGAGTATAAAGATTAAAACAATCATAACAGAGAAATGTGTATTTGTTAAACTATGCAGTCTGAATGCAGCCATCACTTTTAATATCACCAGCATCCTCAATTTTTGTAACCTATTTTCATGTGTTTAAAGTGCTTCGTGTGTGTAACAACAACGTGAGTGATACCGTCTTCCTTACTTCCTTCCAATCGCTCATTAGAATCCTCCTTTTCCATGAAGCCTTTGGCACAACTGGATAGTTGTTAACAAATAACTTGGATCATGGTTTAATTTGCTTTTAACTGGGCATATTTATTGTTTTATACTGTATGTTTTTATCTGTACGCCACTCTGAGCTCTTAATGATATAGGGCGGGACATAAATGTTTTAAATAAATAAATAGTGTAGAAGTTAGGGAAAATATGATACCAAGTTCACTGCTTGCTCTCTCTGTCTTACAGTAAGGACTTGGTTATGTTAAAAATATGTTGGAAAGCTTCTGAATTTTAAACATTTCACCCCCTTTTTTATGATTTATGCATAAGCAACAGCAAACAATAAAATGTTTGTTTTGTTGTTTTCCTGGTCAAGGATTTTTTCTCTTTGTTCTCTTGTTTCTCACGCTCTGCTGTAACTTGGGGTGTTTCCAGGTGATGTTTTTATGATTTGTGAAAAAAGAGGGGGAAAGCACCATGAAAAGGCTATGAGAAAAAGAGGAGATTAGCTCTGGTGCTATGAAAGGTCAAAAGAGGTTTCTACGTTTCTTATCCGAAATGCAAAAAAATGTTCAAAAAACTTTCAACCAAACAGAACAGTTTGACTGCTGACGGAGACAGAACGAACACTACTGCGGTCTTGTAAAAAATACCTAAAAGGTTTCAAATTGATAATTACTTCAAAAAGTAATTCATTTCGTTGGACAGCTCCTGACGAAGGATCTTCAGATCCAAAATGTTGAGTGTGTGTACAAGTTTGGTTGAAAGGTTTTTGAACATTTTTTTGCATTTCGGATAAGAAAAATAAAGAAACCTCTTTTGACATTTCATAGCACCAGAGCTAGTCTTCTTTTCTCATAGATGTTCTCAACATGCCATCAGTCTGCCTTATTCATGGAACTTTTGGGGAAGATCCAGAAGACATTGTCTTCTCCTTGTAAGTTACCTTCCCATGCTTCTTGGGAAATCTGAGGCCTTCAAGATGTTGTTAGACTCTTATCTCCCCTCAATCTCCAAACAACATTCCTAATGATTGGGGATGATGGGACTTGGAGTTCAACAACTTCCCAACCCCTGATGTATAGAAGTCTTTATCGACTCACCTTTCTCACCTCTTTAGCACCGGCCTGAAAGCTGTCCTCAGTTTGTCTTTATGCTGTCCGAGACAAACTTCACTCAAATCTAGAGAATTTTGAGAAGTCCTCATGTTTCTCCCAAACCCTGTTTTAACGAAGATAAAAATAAAATGATTTACAGGATCAGTGTCAACAGGAAACTTTTTCTCCACTCTCCAACCTTCCCAACTTTTGATGGCAGGGACTCAATCATAAATATCAGGTTGGATCCAAAGATGGTATTCTCTTCATAATTATATCGTAGCTGACATTATTTAGTGTGTTACTGGGCTAAACAATTTAGGCAGCAAGCAATTTCTTTGATCCCATTCAATTCAATGGGATTTAGTTCTGAATAAATATGTATAGAATTGTACTGTTAGTGTTGTTGTTGGGTTTTATTAATTATTATTTTTGTATACAAGTCCCATTTGCATGTATTATTATTATTATTATTATTATTATTATTATTATTATTTATTTATTTATTTATTTATATAGCACCATCAATGTACATGGTGCTGTACAGAGTAAAACAGTAAATAGCAAGACTCTGCCAACATAGGCTTATATTTCTAAAGCTGTTCTATGAACAACTCTATTTGTCTGAAAGAAGGTGTCTCTTTTGGGATTTGGGATTGTTTCTTTCTACCCTTCACTACCGGGAAGACTTGGGTTTTAGTCCCCACTCAGCTATGAAGCTCACTGGGTGACTTTGGGCCAATCACAGACTCTCAGCCCAACCCACCTCACAGGGTTGTTGTTGTGAGGATAAAGTGGAGAGGAGGATTATGTAGAATCATAGAATCATAGAATAGCAGAGTTGGATGGGGCCTACAAGGCCATCGAGTCCAACCCCCTGCTCAATGCAGGAATCCACCCTAAAGCATCCCTACACTGCCTTGGGTTCCTTGGAGGAAAAAAAAGCAGGATATAAATGCAATAATACATACATTATGAGAGCTTAGATAATTGGAGATGTACCTACTCTAAATTGCAAAAACTGGCACTTATTTATTTATTTATTTATTTATTTTTGCACTGTTCCCCAGATCCAATGAGGACATAAATGAAAAATAGGCAGAGAAAAATTCACCACAAGGGTGAATTCACTCACTGGGTGACTTTGGGCCAGTCACTGACTCTCAGACTAACCTACCTCACAGGGTTGTTGTGAGGATAAAACGGAGAGGAGGAAGATCATGGAGATGTCACCTTCACTCCTTGGAGGAAAAAGCAAGATATAAATGAAATAAATAAATAAATTGGTGGGGATGTTTGCTCCTATATGTGCCACCAGCAAGAGCACAACAAAGAAGTGCTTTGCTTTAACTCGGGGATCCCCAACATTTTTGGGTCAGTGGACACATTTGTTAATCGAAGCGCATATTGTGAGCACTCTTGCAAAATCACTGCCATGGGACGGCTTGCCCATTCATAAAATGCCATAGTGGGTATGGCTGATCACAAAACACACATTTCCCAGAAGACAAATTGGTGTAATGAATACAAAAGTAGCCTGCCTAAGAACTTAAGTACAAGGCAGAGGAAGGATGTGAACTAGGGGTGTCTATTGCTGGGGATTCTAGCTGGATTGGGGGTTCACTGGATTTTCACCGTGCCTCTGATTCAGCTCACATTTGCAAGCTGAGCCAGGAGTTTCTTCCCAAGATCTGGGAACGTTTTTGGCTTTTTGTTGTTGTTGTTGTTGTTGTTGTTGTTGTTGTTGTTAAAAAGGAATTTGCAGAAATTGTGGCTGTAATTTGTATAATTTGCACAAATTCTGAACTCCAAAATGCAAAACAAAAAAAAAAAACCCACTCTTTTCAGCCCAAATAAAAATGACAGTAGAAACCACAACTTCACTTTGCAGCATGCTGGCCCAATTAAAAACTAAATAACAATAATATCTTAAGAAATAAAATAAATTTAGGAGGGACAGTGAGCCTGGTTGTCACCAAGAACACGGTCCTAGTGCTGCCCTCTGCCACCCTGTTGGAGATCCCAGATCTAATTAAACAATGCTGTACTGGGAAGGTTTCACGTAGTTTTATATTTACATAAATGCAGGAACTCAAAATAAACAAACACGTGAATTCCGTAGTCCCTGAATAATGCTCTGAATGATAAGACAGAGTTCAATTATATTCTACATCCCTCCTTTCTTCAACAGGCATAGCAAGGTGTGTTTTTTGTTTTGTTTTGTATTTTGCAGCACGAACATCTTGGAGAGATGGGGAATACAAATGCTGCCTTTGAGATTGAGGTTTTGATATATCCTGTTGAGGACTCCTACAATAGTTCGATATCCTCAATTTGCCTATTGGATAAAGTATATCCTTAACTGATGACTGTGGACATTCAATTACTTTAGGAATCGTTAGTAGATTATTTCAAAATCATGTTCCCAAGTTCCATATTCACAGGAGCCTTGGGAATTTCCATAGCAGTACTCATTTTACCTTGGCAATTTATCCATTGATCATTGAGATTTATTTTTATTTATTTATTTATTACATTTTTATACCGCCCAATAGCCGAAGCTCTCCGGGCGGTTCACAAAAGATCTACTCCTAAATAAACCCAAAGGTGCTATCCAAGGTGCTGAACTCATTTGGGGATAGGGTTTAGCATTTTGGGTAGCTCCTTTAGAGTTCTGGCTGAAAACCAGGGTGGATCCCCCACCCCAGTGCAATAGGAGCTTCCAGCTTCCACTGACTCCCAGGTAAGCATGCACAGTATTTCAGCCTTTGTGACCACCATCTGGATCTTTCTGAATGCAATATTTATTGCTAATAACACCTGAATCGGACTTCAGACGCAGTTCAATGGGAGTTCAATGGGACTTAACACAGCCACCCTACAGATATCCACACACCTATAAGCATTCCACTAACTCATTTTGAGCTGAAATGTATTTAGAGGAGCTCAAGTTCACCATCAGAAGCATAGTTTCAAGTCTAGTCTATTTACAAGTAAGATTTGAATTAAGAACTTGAAGGGTGAGCATTGTTCACAATTTACCTTGTTAGTGTAAATTGTGTGTTAGTGACCATGGATGAATAGACTTATCTGCGTCCGGCTCAGGCAGGCGGCCGCCAAGCTGGCACCACCCACCCACAGTGCCATGTGAGCTTCCTCAAGGATGCATGGCCGAAGAGTTGTGCAGGCCACAGGAAAGGGGGTGGTGCACCTCCTCACAGATGTCGCTCAGCCCCAATCTTCACTCTGAGGTGTCCTTCTTCAGAGTGAGTAATTGATGGGGAAGTGACCAAAGTTTACCTGTGCTGCTGCAGCACAGGTAGTCCCCAGAGACATCTCCCCACCAAGGCTTTGTTCTGAAACAGGCCCCCTCAGAGTGAGGTATTGAGAGGAACCCCACTGGTGTCCTTGTATTTGAATGTGCCTTGTCTTTTTTGCTAAGTGTAAGCCGCTCCGAGAGCCTTTTTTGGCTGAGGAGCGGGGTATAAGTATAATAAATAAAAATAAATAAATTGTATCGTTGTGGTGTCTTCTACATGCTCTGCCACATGGAAAGATAGCCATACTTCACGGCAGCCTGGACATTCTTAAGGAAATGGATGGATTCATTTTGAAGTGGCCAAGCCACCAAATTATTTTATGTTGAGTTTCTATTTTTGTTTCTGGGTTGTTTTGGCTATTTGTTTGGTTTTGTGATCTCGACCACATGTGTCAGTGTTCTGACACATCCCAGAAATGTTCTGAGGATATCATGGGTTTCCACCACTTGGCTCAACTCACTCCTCAAAGGGTTGCTATAGGGTTAACCAGCAACCAATGTCATGACATTGTGTCATTCCAGGCCAATTCCCACACATGAGGGAGGAGAATCACTTTGCCACCTCAAAATGGTTGTGTGAATCCACCTACTTGTCAAAGATTTCTCCAAATATGAGCTAAGCTCACCCATGTTTTGGAGCATGCAGAAGAGGTCAGTGGAGTTCCCCCAGAGTGCCAAAACTGAGGGGAGAAAGTTGAACTTCCAATCACTACGTCAAAAATGATGGAGAATCATTTTCTGACATGACATGGACTTCCTGTGATCCAAATATGTACTGCTTCTGGGTGGGAGAAGAAGGGAAAGATCATGGAAGGGTGTCTACCTTCAGCTCCTGCTGCATATTGACAGGTCTCCCCCAGCATGGGGTATGAAGCATAGTTTAGCGAAATGGACTGCAGGTTGAAGGTTGAATTCTTAAAAATCTTCGTCGGCTGTGCCAACTCCTCTAAGGCCTTGCCGTGCATGGGCTGCGTTCGCACAAGACTGCTCAGGGACCTGCCCTCACTGCATTGTCCACCAGCTGCAGGGGGCCTTCCCCTGAGCACCAAACAGTCAGGGCTTTCCGTCCGTTGAGCAGAATTGGCAGCAGGCCCTACAATTACGTTGGCACCCGCTGTATGGGCTAAAGACCAGATCCTTGGTTTCTCTGGAGCTTCATAGCGTAGGCCTTGAGTTCCAAGACTGCCAACTAACGTGGTCCCCTTGTGGCCAAGAAAGTCCCCTGTAACAGCTGAGTCACCCTTGGCACATGGAAAGGTATGGAAATGGCTGGATGGGGTCAAACTGCAGCGGCTCTTCTGAGACTCAGCCAAGGTGCTACCAATAATTAGGCCTTCTTGGTGCAGGTGTTTCGGCTCAGCTTCTGCCTTGATTTCTGGCTCCTCTTCCTCCAAGTCTTCTAGATCGCTGAGTCGTAACTCCTTTTCCTCTTTGCAGCTTTTAGGATCTGCATTTTGAATTAAAATTGGGAGAGAAGAAAATTGGTGTGGGCGGGGAGCATAGGGCATGAATGTAAGTAACTTCACTGATCAGCTATTTCTTATGGATTGAAAGGTACATGAATTTCATAAACAAAACTTCATTGCAAACTGGCTTTATGCAGGTAAATTGGAAAATTGGACTTTGGGTTTCTTTGAGACTACTGGGAAGGTTATTCTTAGTAAACACCAGCAGAAGCATTTATAAACCACCTTCTTTGCAATAATGATAATAATAATAATAATAATAATAATAATAATAATAATAATAATAGATACCAAGATGGTGTACAAGAACTTAAGACAACAGAACCTTCACACAATAATAATAATATTAAAACACACACACATACACTAAAAACAGACATGTTTTTGTATTAATAATAATTGTAATTATATTCAATATTTTCCTAAGTAGCAAAAACAACAATAATACTGTAATTTTCTAACAATGACCCTAAAGGTATTATTAGGGTCATTGTATTATTATCCCTGTTTTACAGATCAGAGCCTGAGCCAAAATAGTTCAGAATAGAACCTCCATGTTCAGATGCAGTCTACCTCTACTTCTCAATGAAACAGGTGATCCCCTTCAAAACTGATCTTGGATTTGGCTCTGGGAAAGTGGCAGGTTCACACAATATACATGTATACTTCTCAGAGGGAGTTGTTTCCAAACACTGAGTGTGGGTCTCCTGGAGACATCTAATTGACCAGATGTGGAGAACAGCATATTGGTTGGCCATTGGGTTGGATCATGTAGAGCTCCACTTAGTTTGCTTTTTGATGAGAAATTACTTCCTATAGCTAGAAAAATGATACTTCTGCTCCAACCTACCTTTGTCTTCATTTTCACTGCCACAGTCTTCCCCATTCCTTCTACTGTCCTCTCGCCTCTCTTCTCCTGCTTTGTTTTTGGGAGACCAGGTCATCTTGTTCTCTTTCTTGAGCCTCCTCCTAGCATTGGCGAACCAGGTGGAGACCTGTGTGAGGGTCATTTTGGTGATGATGGCCAGCATGATCTTCTCCCCTTTGGTGGGGTACGGGTTTTTCCGATGCTCATAGAGCCATGTCTTCAGAGTGCTGGTGGTCTCCCGGGTGGCATTCTTGCGCCTGGCTGAGCTGCTGAAATCCACTGTTCCGTACCTGGCAGGGGGTTACAGAGGAACTAAGATGACAACTTTGGTGAGGCTATTGAAGCTATGAAGCTCCATAAACTGTTTTTTCAGTCTCTGAATGTACAAGAACTCTGCGTAACTGGGGAACTACTCAACAAAGAAGTTGGCCCAAGATAAGAGAAGAGCCACGGCTGGTGTCAAGGGTCCCACATCTCAGCAGGGATCCATTGACTTGGGTCAAGGGTTCCCCTGGACTTGGTCTTCTGCTTCCCAATTGCAGCCTGCTTGTTCACAGCCCCTAAAAATGGTGGTAGTGAAGAGGAAGAGGAAGAGGAGGAGTGGTTCTCTGCTTGTCAAGCAAGCAAAGTCCCCTATGAGGAAAGATTACAACATCTGGGTCTGTGTAGCTCAGGAAAAAAATGTGAGTTAGGGGCAAGATGACAGAGGTATATGGAATTATGCACAGAGTGAAGAAAATGGTTCGGGATACATTTTTCCTCCCTCTCTCATAATACTAGAACCCAGTGGGGTCATCCCATGAAGCTGATTGGTGGAAGATTCAAGAGAACTAAAAAGGAAGGCCTTCTTCACATAATGCAGAGTTCAACTATGGAATTTGCCACCATGAGATGCAATGATGGCCACCAATTTGGATGGCTTTCCAAGGAGATTAGGCAAACCTATAGAGAAGAAGGCTATCATTTTTTACTAGTCCTGATGGCTCCATGCTACCTCCAGCATCAGAGGCGGTATGCCTATGTACACCAGTTGCTGGGAAACACAAGCAGGAGGATGTTATTGCATTCATATCCTGGTTGGTCAATATATGACAAGTCTGCTGGATTAGATGGACCTTTGGGCTGATCCAGCATGGCTTCTCTTAAATTGTTATCTGGAATTTCTTTGAGTGTGCTAGTCTCATTCACTTTCCTTCGGGTTGGCTTAAATTCTTTCCTCAAGCTCTCTTTAAAAACAGAGGAGTGTACGATCCACGTTACTCTCTCTGCCTTGAGATTTCTGTTGAGACTACTACTACTGATATGAGTCAGAGGATTACAGATTTCCGCATCCTTGTTTTAACAGATATACATTGAGAACGAGAATTAGCCTGTTTAAACCGTGGTTGGGCAGCAAGAAGATCTCCAGATGTTTGGGATTTCAACTCTTGCCATTCCTGTCCATTGGCCATACTAGTAGGGGCTACTGGAAGTTGAAGTCCAAAACTTCTGGAGATCCATCTTCTCTTCTGGCCAATGCTTTTAAAAAATAAAGAAATATGTTGCTTCTAGTTTTAAAACCCTTCCCTACTCAGTGCTAGATATGGATTTAAAGTTGCATCTGTTTTGGCCTTCATCTCTGTCCAGCAACCCTGTCCTCTGTCTAATATGTGTTGATTCAGGAACACACACACCCTTGCCTTGGGGGTGTTCTTGTACTCCGCTGCAAGCAGGGTCAGAGCTGCCATCTCAGTAGCTTGCTTGGGCGTGCAGTTGGAGTTCAGTTCACCAGATTGTCTGGTCTTAAAACACACAAATAAACATATGCAACAGGTAAGGGGGAATGCCAAGAGATTTGAAGAGCGCCCGCTCGCCTGGTGATCAAAGCGCTTGTTACCTGTCGTATTGGTACTGCCCAAAGGAATGATCATAGGTGTAGTAGGCGGTAGCTCCAGGCTGCGTAATCCCTGCGTGCAAAGCCGAGGAGCTGTCCTTGATGTCATACTGGGTGTTCTAGAAAATGGATTGAAAGACTATTAAGGTTCGGAAAGGTGGCACGCCTCCACCTCTTCCTCCTCCTCCTTGCCCAAGGTCACTCCAACCACAGTAGGAATCCCAAGTAACCCAAAACACTTGCTTTGTGAAGCATCAACCTTTAATCTTTAATCCGGATTAACTTGTTTACACTCAGGAGTGTGAATTTAGGCTGCAATTCTATGGCTGCTTACTTGGGAGCAAGTTCCAACGTTGACTGCCTGGGGTTTACTTAGAGTAGGTATGGATAAGGATTGCACAGTGGTGACCACCAGACTCTCTATACCGCTCAGCTCATATGGAGGTTAGCAGAGATCATTTTTTATTGGACACTTATCCCCCCTTTCATACACACACATACACACACAGAGTTTCCATGTTAAGTTTGCAGCTCAACGATGCGATCCTAAGGCTGCAATCCTAAACACACTCCCTAGGGAGTAAGCCCCACTGAAATCAATTGCGCTTGCTTCCGAGTAAACAAACATAGGCTTGCGTTGTTAAAACCTTAGCCACCTGAAGCCCCAATTGTTATTTATCTCGCCTCACCCCATCGTTCTGGGGTCTGTTTGATTGTCGGGTTTAAAATAAATAAATCCCTACTTTTTTCTGCTGCTTGAAGAAATATACATGCTGTGTGTGTGTGTGTGTTTCTAAAGCAATTGCAGTTTCATATATCAAACCCTGAGGCTGACATTCTAGCTGCACTTACTAAAGAGTAAGCCCCATTGTATCTTGGACTTACTTCTGAGTAAACTTGCATAGAACTGGGCTCTAGATACCCAATTCTCTCTCTCTCTCTTTCCCCAGCTGAGGAAAGGTAGATTATAAAGTTCTTTGAGTTAGGAAGCTGATTATTTTTCAACATCATCATCATCATCATCATCATCATCATCATCATCATCATCATAGCTTTATGTTGCTCTATAAAACACGGATACGTGGATGGTGGTATTTACATCTGATATACTATGGGTTTCAATCCTATTATACAGCCTTAACTTGGAAGCTCAATGGACTTTCCTTTTGAGCAAACATAGGTAGGATGGCACTACGAGATGCTACATGTTGTTCTTTGTTTGTTTTCCTAAGGAAATCCCACTTAATTCCACCGGTCTTACTTCCAAGTAAGTGTGGATAGGACTGTAGGCATGCAGCCAAATTCTATGTATATACGAAGGGAAACCTTTTGATTTTAGCAAGGCATACTAAAGTTGCTTGAACCTAATTTGGGGATAGGGTTCAGCACCTTGGATAGGACCTTTAGAGTTACGACTGGTTCTGTCTGAAACCCAGAGCCGATTCACAGACCCACTTGACATTGATGCAAGCAGCGTCCACTGGTCTGTATTCTTTATTAGAAGGCAGAAAACAGGAAAGCAGCCGAAGTAAACAAACAGAGGTGTGCAGTGGAGGCTGGTCACTCCGATTTCAGTGGGGCTATGAATCCATCCTGGGTTTCAGTCAGAAACAGCCAGAATGCTTTAAGTGCTCTGCAAGTTGTTAAACACCCCCCCCAAAAAAAAAGGTTCAGCCCCTTGGAAAGCTCCTTTAGGGGTTCTGTCTGAAACCCAGAGTGGATTCACAGCTGGAGAAAACTGCATGCTACTGTTTACTTACTCACGCGTGTTCGATGAGTCTCCCTCCCAAAATATAGCGCATATGACTGGAGCCTAATCCCTTAAACCCAAACAGATCTACTCGGGAGTAAATCCAATGCATTTCAATGGGATTTACTCCAGAATAAGTGTGTTCTGGACTGTAGCAGTAGGCTGTACTAGGAAAGAAAAGCAGAGCCTCATGGAAGAGCCTAAGATTTCACTTCCCAGTAAGGAAGTGTAAAGTTGGCCTATAAGGTGACTTGCACTGCCTATGCAGAAGTTTTTCTAACCCTACCTGGAGATGCCGGGTATGAAACCTTTGACCCTCTGCATGCAAGGTCCCAAACATCCCTGTAGTACAACATGCACCAGCGTGTATTCAGCGGAGGCTGGTGGCTAAACCACAAGCCCAAATTAAAGTTCAGCACCTCGGATAAATCCTTTAGAGTTTTGACTGGTTCTGACTGAAACCAAAGCTGAATCACAGCCCCACTGACCTGGGGAACACCAGCCCCCACTGCTTGTAGTGTAAATTAACTTCCCCCCCTCCCCACTACAAAGATGCTAATAGGATTTGATGGCGCCAGCAGATCAACAGGGACTAGCGCCCCCCTTTTCCTCTAGGTCCCCTTTGTAGCCAGAAGGTCACGTGGGGACGGCAGGCCTCTGACTCACTCACCAGTGTGCTATACAGAGTAGACGGATCCGCGCCGTAAGGGAGGTAATTGGCGTAACCTTGGCCGGCCGCGGCGGCTGCGTAGGGCGAGCCGTACATCCCCAGCGCCGCATTGAGATCCGTCCTGGAGCTCGCCAAGAGCCGGTTCTCGTAGGAGGGACAGCAGAGGGTCGCGGTTTGGGAAGATCCCGAGGAAACATCTGATACGGATCGGGATCCGGAGTCGCAGCAAGCGGTGCTGGAGCTGGCTGAGACGAAAAACTGTGTTTAAAGAAAGAGAAAAGAAGTGAGAGTATGAGGAGGAGGGGAAGGGGAGGATCATATGTTAATTGGAAAACACATGGGTGTGGGTGTCTTGAGCCTAGGGAAACCAATGGAGCTTCCTTCGGAGTCAACAGAGTACTGAAGCTGAAGCTGCCCAAAGGAAGCTATGGGGATTCAAAGGAGGCTGGGAGAGAAACGGATAGGGTTGGGGACCCAAAAAGAGGCGATGAACAATTCCAAGGAAGCCGCGAGGAATGGCAAAGAGTGCCCCCCCCCCAAAAAAAAGCAACAACCAAAAAAAGAGAATTGATCCTAGCACTCCTCATCCCACGAAGTCGCTCACAGAGGTTCAAGGAGAGGGGAGAGAGATTTACCATCTTGGCAAGCCGAATGAGGATCTTTTAAAAAGACGCCACCCCTCCTCCACCCACCCACCCCCAAATTATCAAGGGGTGGGGTGGGGGGGGTGCACCGTGCAGGTGTAATACTTTAAAAGAGTTTGCTGTTTCCTCCACAGAGACGGGGCGAGGTGAAGCCCATGGAGCTGAGGCAGTAGAAGAAATCCCGTGGAAATAGGAAGGCTGAACCAAATGGGAGCGCGTCAGGTATAAGGCAATTAAGAAAAGAAAAGAAACCAACAACTTTCTTAACAACAACGGGGGGAAATAGGTTTAAAAAGGAAAGAGGCAGAGACATGAGAAAGGTCGATTTATACACCTATCATCTCAGAAGTAATAATAATCCCATCAGGAAATAAATTATGGATAAAGAATTGAACAGCTATCTAAGACGTCCTTTATTTTCATTGCAGCAATCTAAGATTTCTACATATGTTCATTATACCATACTATATATATATATGTGTGTGTGTGTGTGTGTGTGTGTGTGTGTGTGTGTGTGTGTATTACTATATTTGCAGTACATCTCTTCCACACCATCTCTCTCTCTCTCACACACACACACATAAAGGAAATCAATACCTTTGATGGAACAGATCTCAATGGGTTAAACAGGAATAAAGTAAACAGTAAGCAAAATTCACTTCTAATTTGGACTGTGAAAACATGTTTACTCAGAAGTAAGTTCTGTTTCAGACTGGGACTTACTTCTGAGTAAGGCGTGCCAACCGTTGTAGCTTCACCCATCGCAACATTGTAGTAATAAGTACTGTAGTTCCATTGAAATTAATGGTACAGGAGGATTTTTGGTCTTATTGGTAAAACTTTATTTTCAAGTTATTCTCAGTGAAGTACCCTGGGTCCAGCTGGGCGGAGGGGGGAAAACCAAAACAGTGCAACCCAAGTATTTATTCCTCACCCCACCTCATAAAGAGCCCGACCTAAGTTCACCCACTAGGTCGCATCCACTTTGAAATCAATAAAAGATTTGCAAAGGAGTTAAACTTCAGGATTTCTTTCTCGCACACCCCTTACACACACACACACACACAAAACTTCCACTTGAATCTGAACAGGTAGTCACTGATGGTGCAGGGGCAGACAAGAAATTAGGGCTATGAATAGTTTCTTGGGAGTCAGACCTATTGCAATCAGTGGGACTTACTTCTGAGTAAACATAGGAAGGATCGGGCTGTAAGTTCATCCTGTGTGTGTGTGTGTCTGTGTGTAGCTTCCCCATTCATTCAAACACACAAAAAGACACATCGATATCACACAGATCAAAGGGGACAGACGAGGGCAATACAGCATCTCCTCCAGATGTTGTTTTTAGAACAACAAACAAACAAACAACCCTCAAACTAAATAAGAAAAGAAGAAAGAGCTTTTTTTTAAAAAAAAATTGAGAATTCACCTGGCAATTGAACGACCTGGCAAAGAGATGCCCCCCTCCCTTCCACTCCCCCCC
Source organism: Elgaria multicarinata webbii (assembly GCF_023053635.1). NCBI lineage: Eukaryota > Metazoa > Chordata > Lepidosauria > Squamata > Anguidae > Elgaria > Elgaria multicarinata. The sequence goes on from NC_086184.1 coordinate 7,512,740, forward strand.
CCCAAAGTGATGGACGTTTGGACTTACCTGAGAAGACGTGGTGTAAGGATATCCGAGCTGAGAAAAAGACATCGTTGCTTTCCAAATATTTGTTTGTTTGTTTGTTGGGGGGAGTTCTTGAAACAGAGGCGACCCCCCCTCCCTGGCTTGCTCCCCTCCCCAAATCCTATATCCCCCGTGTCTCCCCCCTCCTTCCCTCCCGATGCACCTTTTTCACACCCCCATTCCCACGTCCCCTCTTGATGGCTATGAATTAGTATTTTTGTTTATTTGTTCTTATTTCTCCTCTTCTGCCCCCCCTCCCCCCTCCACGCGCACGTCAATGATAAATGATGGCAAGCGGGCGTCTGCGGTAAGGAGGCTTACAGCTCGGACCAGAGCCGCCCCCCCGCTCCCACCCTCTCCTCCGCCTCATCCTGACGCTCCTGGAAAAAGAAGAGATAGATAGATAGATAATTTATAGATGGAGAGATAGGTAGCGGGGGGGGGCGTCTACAGAGGTGTGCGGGCGGGTGGGGGTGGGGGATTCTCCTCAGCAGAACAAGAGTTTCGTTGGAAAGGGAGGAGTGCGGTGGGGGGTTGGGAGAGGCTGCTGGAAAGAAATTGGGGATGGAGGTGGTGATGGTGATGTTGGGGGGCGGGGTGGGAACGTCAAAGCAGGCGAGCCGCGGAGTAGTTGGCTTGCAGGGTTTTGCCTCCTGCTCTCTCCAGTCCTTGAGCGCGGCTCCTGGGGTGGGCCGGGAGGGGGGGGGGAGCCGAGTGACGTCAGGAGCAATCCCGAAATCTTTTTTGCCAATCATCTCGGAACATCTTTAAGATGCGCCCGACAGCACTTGCTCCGTGTTCGGTTAGAGGGGGCGCTTCGGGGGCGCGTGCCTTCCCCCCAGTCTTCCAAGGCAAACAATCTGACCTTGCTCTGCTATTGGTCTTTTCTTTTTCTTTTTTTTCTTTTTTTTGGGGGGGGGGGCTTTATCCTGCTTCGCCCTTTCCCTCCCCCTCTAGCTGTCGTTTGTTACTTTGTTTGCTTTGCTCTCCCTCCCCACGATCGCTCTCCCTTTTAACCCAATGCAGAGCTGGATTGGGGGGGGGGGTGGAAAACCCAAGGAGCAGTTGCTTGTTTTAAAGGAAAGGAAAAGAAAGGAACTTCAGCACTCCAAAAACAAGACAACTCTCCCATCATCACCACCGTCTAGAGGCAGAGTAACGCTCTCCCTCCATCTCTCTGTCTGTCTCTCCCCACCCCCGCTTCATTCATTCCTCCTTATTTATTTATTTATTGCATTTATATCCCACCTTTTTTCCTGCAAGGAACCCAAGGCGGTGTAAATAATCTTCCTCCTCTCCACTTTATCCTCGCAACAACAACCCTGTGAGGTGGGTTGGGCTGAGAGTCTGTGACTGGTCCAAAGTCACCCAGTGGGTTTCCATGGCCGAGTGGGGACTAGAACCCAGATCTCCCGACTCCCAGTCTGACACTCTAGCCACTACACCAGACTGGCTCCCTTTTCAGTCTTTCCTCCACTTTTGTTAGTTTTTTAACCCAGCCGAATTTGACTTGTGGAATCAAGATTCGAAGAAAACCACAGTGTGGCACCATACACCCCCCCTCCTCTGAATAAATCACCCCCATAGGAGCAATTAACAACATCAGAAGAGCCCTGCTGGATCAGACCGAGGGTCCATCTTGTCCAGCACTCTGTTCACACAGTGGACAACCAGCTGTTGGCCAGGAACCCACAAGCAGGATGCGGGTGCAACAGCACCTTCCCATCCATGTTCCCCAGCAACTGGTGTACATAGGCTTACCGCCTCTGCTACTGGAGGTAACACATAGCTATCAGGAATAGCTATCAGCAGAAAGCTATCAAATAAAACCTCACATTTATAGTATGATGGCCCTATACATTGCACAAATATGTGGACGTAAGTTCCATGGAGCCCGGCCACAACCGTATGCGCGTTTATTCAGAAGTAAGTCCTATTGCATCCAATGAGGCTTACTCGCAGGTGAATGTGCATAGGATGGCGGACATCGTCTCTTTCCCATACTTTCAACCCACCCAAAAGGAAATCTGTGCAGGGAATGCGGTCCAAGGCTATATGGCGAAAACATCCCCCCCCAAAAAAACGCCATCACCCCAGAGATCCCTTATCTTCACACACCCCATAATCCACCCCATAAGAACAAAAACATATAGACGTTCCTTCTCCGCTGGTCCCTAGCTGGACACTGCGGAATCAAATCGAAATGCGCCGAGTGAGAACAGCAGGCGTGGGGAATGGAACAAACAGCCTTTGCTCTTTCCCATTTCTATTCTAGTCTCCACACCCCCACACCCCCACTTGCAGATATAGATTGTCAGCTTCTCGGGGCAGAGACCTTTCTTTGGTGCATGCTTCTCAAAATGCCGTGTATATTTATGGCACTGGATATTTTATTATTATTATTATTATTATTATTATTATTATTATTGCCAAATGTCAATGCTTCCGCTTCCTACCTTCTTAATCCTGCCCCTAACAGCTTTGATTCTGAAGACCCCAAAGTGGGCCGCGTTAGCAGGCACTCCATCCAGCGTGTATGGTCTTTCCATTCAAAATGAGCCTGGACCTGTATCTCTCCATTCCCACAACCCCCGTCTCCGCCCTCCGGCAGCAGTAAGGGTTTATGATCTTCCAAGAGCCCCAGGACGGTGCACATTTTAAGCTGGATGTAACAGACCCAGCTTGGACTGGGAGGTTTTATGATGGTTATTGTAAGAGACCTTTCTCTGGCGCTTTTCAGCGCGCAAAACGTTTTTCACGCAGACAGACAGGCACTGGTTTGTCTTCCGCCAAGTATGAATTGTACATCGCTGCAGGAAAATCCCAAAGGGAATTCCAGAAAGGGTGGGTCACGTGTTAGTCGGTTGCAGTAAACGAAGAATGCTGTGGCACGCGAAAGACTAACTGATTTAGCGTGGTATCACCAAATGCATGAAGCTGACGACTAACCCTGCAATTCTACACATGTCTACTTGGAAGTAAGCCCCTTTGTGATGAAGGGGACCTTACTCGCAGGGAACTGTATATAGGATAGTGGCCTAAGACAATAAACTTACTTGAATTCAAAGGCTGCGTGTGTGTGTGTGTGTGTGTGTGTGTGTGTGTGTGTGTGTGTGTGTATACTGGGGTGTCCCGTCCCCCGTATAATCAACCTTAATTGATTAACCATATTCATTTTAAGGTTTAGTTGATTAATTCATGGATGCATGCATCTGAATATTAATAAACCAGTACTAGTGGGACAAATGCATGATTTGTTGTTGTTGTTTTTTGAGATGTTGCATGCTGTGTTGCATAATAATAATAATAATGATGATGATGTCTTGGAAGACAGATCTCTATCTCTCACACAGAAAGGAAGTAATGCCTTTTCTAAGATGAACACTTACATTTTTCTTAATCATAGAAATACTTCCATTCAACAGAATTAAAAATAATTAAAATCTTTTGCCCCTTTGTTTAGGGACACCATTGTAATTGGTCCAAATATACACAAGCGTGCACACACTCACACACACACGCGCACGCAATAAAATGTGTTGCTCTATAAGGTAACACAGGACTCTTCGTTGTATGATGGGAACACCGTCCACCTGGCAAAAATCCGTAGGGCTTTGTGATGCTATACAGACTAACACAGGTATTATGGCATAAGCTTCCTTGGGCTACAGTCCACTTCATCAGATGCATAGTTTCTTCTGAATTACACAAACACACACACAAGATCAGGTGTAAGTAGAACTGAGTGAAACTTACTCCCAGGTAATCGTGTGTGGGATTGCAGCCTAAACGGTCACACACACACACCCTTCCTGGGGAAAGCAGAGGAGAATGGAACAGACCAATGAACATTAGTTGCTATTTCAAGGAGGAAGCAAGGGACAAGTCCCACCCTGGACCAAAGAAAACACACTTTCCCTATGGATGGGGGGGACTGTTGGCTGTCCAGATGTTGGCCTCCAACTCCCATCATCCCAAACACATCTGAACGGTCACATATTCCACACCCCTGCTGTACACCCACCCCGACAGAATCTCTTCCCTCTCTCTCTCTCTCTTTTTTCCTCCCTTCCTTTCTTTTTTTCTCCGTCCCTCTCTTCTTTCTTTTTCTGTTTTCCTTCCTTCTCTCTGTCCCCCTTGTTTCCTCACTCTCACAGGCACACCCGGATCACCGAGTATCTTCCTTCCTTGAGTCTTACTTGCAAGCGTAACTCCGTGGTCTCATCCCTCCTCCCCGCCCAAGAAATAAAAGTCTTAATCAGAATCCAGAAACAGACCTAACAGTCAGGAAAAAAAACATGGTAAGGTGCTTGAAGCGAAGGAGAGCGGAGGCGGGGTGGTGGTGGTGGACAGAGAGAGGGTGGGGGGACGGGACACTGACAGATCAATGAGGGGATGATTGATGCCTGCCCGAAGACCAGCCTGCCCATGACCACTGGTGCGTAATTGCCTCAATTAACAAATGGAAGGCCCTCCTTTAACCAGCCAGCTAAACACACGAGTTTGCCCGTTTGCCATCGATGCAAGATGTGCCGCAGAAAGGGGACCTGTGTGTGTACAGTGGACCTCTGGAGATGAAAGCCAGCACGAGTTATTCCGGAGATTTCTGTGTACATAAACGAAATAGCACCCAGTTCTGGACCGCGTGCGCACTTTATCCACGGATATGGGAACAAAGCTTCGTTTACGATGGACTCTCTCGTTTTTGGTGTCTGTGAAACAAACACGTCCCGGAGTCTTTTTCTTTGTAAAATCGGAACACCCGTCTGCTTGTGTGCATAAACACACACACACGAGTTATTCCAGAACCTTCCCTCCCTAACTCTGAGATTTTTCCAAATATCACTGGATGTGCACGTGTGCATAAAAACGTATGCACAGAAAAGAAAACCAGGAGTTATTCCAGAGTGTGCACGTAATTGTAGATGCCTTGTGGAATTACTGGGCTGGCTGGGAGGCATTTCATCTGTCTCCATAGCTAGATTATTATTATTATTATTTATTTATTTATTTATTTATTTATTTATTTATATAGCACCATCAATGCACACTACGGCTTTATAGTGGTATTGAAGTGCACTGATAACTGTTGGG